>NC_137456.1:5000000-5442053 GCF_964235325.1 Thermobia domestica
TTCCGAATTACAAATTTTGGTTGAACGGATATATGGAAAGTATTGTAAACAGCGAACAAAAATATTATTTCTAAGACGAATTCGTTTCCAAATTATGCTTTATTGTTAATTTCAATCATTTGTTTACATTAAACGTGTAAAATGTATAATATTTACTATACACTAAATATTCTAAATATTTAAGCCTGTTTATTAATATTTTATGCAACCAGTTTCCTTCATATTTAATGAACTTTCTACTTAATGCACTGTAAAGTAGGGTGACCAAATCGTCAACTAGAAAAAACGGGACACCTTTTATTTCTGGATAGGTTGCTCCTCTAAATATATTTTTTAGCCTCTCCGTTCTCTCTCTCTTTGTATCTGTCACAAAAAAGGGCAACGTTTACACATTTTCCTTTTAAAACTTATTGAAAAAATTATGGAATTAATTAGATAATAAGTAACTATCAGCAGCTAACAAAAAAAAAAAAAAAAAAAAAAGAAATATTTGAAAACATTTCTAAAAATACACGAGCGTCCAAATCTATCACCGACAGGATTTATAATTACTCCCAACATCGGATTCCAACTCCTTTTATTTGCATTGTCTTACTTTTAGACATTATTTCATTTACAACTTGTTTCCTTTTCACTTTCACTTTTATAGTTCTATACTTCTGGTCACCTTTTAGTCGTTGAGCCAGGAGGTTTCATGGTTTCATCTCTGAGGACTTAGTGTACCATACATTTTTTCATTCAACACAATACCAGAATGATTTTTATCCATGATACTGTCAGTTACAGGGTAGCTATTGGCCGCCATATTGGAAAATGACCACTAATATTGCAATTTTTGAGACCATTTTGTTAACAAGGGAGTTGCATGATTACATCTCTGTGGACTTGGTGTACTATACATTTTTTGATGCTACACAATACCAGAATGGCTTTTATCCATGATACTGTCAGTTCAGGGTAGCTAATGGCCACCATATTGGAAAATGGCCGCTAATATTGCAATTTTTGAGACCATTTGTTAACAAGGGAGTTGCATGATTACATCTCTGTAGACTTGGTGTCTATACATTTTTTGATGCTACACAATACCAGAATGGCCTTTATCCATGATACTGTCAGTTACAGAGTAGCTAATGACCGCCATATTAGAAAATGACCGCTAATATTACACTTATTTTATTCTTTCCTTGTTGATAGTTATTCAAATTAACGGAATAAAATTAACAAAAGTTATTGATCTTAAAATGTTCTGAAAATAATATTGAAGAAACTATAAATAAAGACACACAGGGAACAAAAGGTACAATGATGTTCAGCAAAAGACCTGCAGCAGTTGAAAGATACTATTTAAGCTCTGATATGAGAGCAGCATTTCTTCACATGGTTCGTGAAAGAGCAAGCTGCAATTCTTCTTCAGGACAATCTACGATCTTTCTTTGCCTAGGATCCAAAAAGATGCACGTGATGTTTCAGCGTTACAAAACCTGATGACCAATTAATGGATAAATCCGTTTTGAAGAAATAGATATGATCAATTTATCTACTAAAGCTGTGCCAACTCCAGAAATTGTCAAAGACATGGTCACAGCACATGAAGTAGGCCAAAAAGCTTATGAAAAATTCAAGAAAGATCATCTGTCTGAAGACTCAAAACCAGAAAAAATTTTCAAGACTCTCAAGAAGCAGGAGCTCAAGACGTTCTCTGATTTGAAAAAGAAAGAGAGTGTGAAGATGAATAACACTGAGTTCGTTTTCCCCTCTGGGACCTCTTCCCTGGTCTTTGGCTACTCCCGATGGTTCGATTCGAAAAACTGCTAAGTCCAAACTGATGGAAGTCCTGACCAAAGACTTTGCAACTGATGGGCAAATTCCTAGTGACGCTGTTAACATCTTTGATGGAATGTGTCTTGTTCAAAAGTTGTCACAGGGACTACAAACATTTGGCGAAGTAGCTGACAAGCTCTTTTCGAGAATATTACAAGAATCCGTATCTTCTCAGACAATTCACGTTGTCTTTGATACGTACAGACAAGTGTCTATAAAAAGTAGCGAACGAAAACATCGAGCTGTCGCTGATTCTATAAAAGTGAAACATATAACTGCTGCCCATTCAGTCCGAAAATGGAAGCAGTTTTTATCGGATGACGAGAACAAAAAAGAACTTATACCTTTCATTTGTAAAGAGTGGCAGGGCGTGTAGTATCTCAATCAGCTGAATACACGAGTAATGTATGTTACTTGTGAAGAAAAGTGCCATAAAATTACAAGCAAACTGGCACAAGAAGCTCCTGAGTTGACATATTTTCAAGAAGAGGCGGATACCCGACTTCTTCTTCACGTACAACATGCTCTTCTTTCGTGATTTAGAAGGATAATTATTAACTCCGTTGACCTAGATGTTGCTGTTATTACACTATTGGCTATAGAAGAAAAGTTGAAAAAGTACAAGGGATCAATATTTCTAAAATGTGGATCTAGTGGCGGAGTAAAGTACTACAACATGAGAGATGAATGCTTTTCTAGGTCAAGAAGTGTGTATAGTATTGCCCGGAATTCATTCATTTACTGGGTGCGATGCAGTAAGTGCATTTGCAGGCAAGGAGAAATGTGCAGCCTACAAGATAATGACTCAAAATTCTAGACTCAGAACCGCTTTAAGTATTCTTGGAACTCAAGCTGAAATACCAGAGGAAACAAAGGAGCAGCTTGGGTTCTTTGTTTGCCAGCTCTACTCTAGACAGCAAAAGTTCACTGACATCAATGAATTGCGTTACAGCATATTTTCTGCAAAAAAGGGGTCTGTTGAACCTCATAGCCTTCCTCCATGTCGGAACACGCTCTATCAACATATAAGAAGAGCAAACTACCAAGCTCTCGTTTGGAAGAAATGTCTACAAGCTGATCCACAGCTTCCATCCCCAGTGGACAATGGCTGGATTTCTACAACGGGCAGTGAGGGAAGATCTTATCTGGGAGTACAATGGATGGACTCTCCTGCCCCTAAAGCTGTTTTGGAACTGATGTCATGTTCTTGCCCAAGAAAATGTGCCATGCTTTCATGTTTGTGCCTTTCGAACAGCCTCAAATGTATAGACGTGGAAAATACAGACCAGTTCCAACTATGAAAAAGTCACTTATTTCGACGCGGGACTGTCATCTGATGACGACAGCAGTGAAGATGAAGACTAACATGAATAATTTTTGAAGGAACTTATTAGTACAAATATTAAATACTTCAGAAATATGTATCTCGGTAAAATATTTCCAGGGAAAATAACAAGTGTTACAATTTAAAACAAGGCCGTTTCTCCTTTAATCGCAAATATCTCCTAATCGATTGGTTCTAATAAAAAATGTTACTGAACATAATATGTGCAAAATTTTATCCTCTTCAATTTCATTTCTCTTCATTTTCTCGATAAGAGGAGCCGTTTATGAGATAAATGCGCAAAACCTCGTAAATGTAGAAATATGGCAGCCATTTTTCAATATGGCGGCTTTAAGCTACCACAAATTTCAGGGTATCATAATTTGATGAACACCTTGGACCACTGTGAATACAAAAAGATATATATCATCAAGTCCTTAGAGATGAAACCAAAAACCTATTTTTTGGATTCTGGCTCAACGACTATTTCGTAAATGGAATTAGTCAAATCACGGAAACGGTGTACTGTACTGATGACAGCGCCTCAATCTTCCACTGCCCGAAACAGAGAGTAAAAACAGGTTACATTTGTTCTCCATAGGACTTTCAGCCCCTTGCACTGCCGTCTGCGGAGTGCTGAGGCCTAGGAGAAAAAACAGTGCAGTCACCACATCCAATATTGCAAACGTCGTAATGACGTTGTTCAGTAATTAGACATATTCCAATATTATCACATAGCTTAGAAAATAATATAAATTAGGAAATTTTAGCGATTCGAAAGGTTTTTGTACCCAATGTACGTAAATACGGGACATTTTGGCGTCCCGGGAGAAGTTTTCGGGACACCGGGAATGGTAGTGAAAAAACGGGACAATCCCGTTTTTACGGGACGGTTGGTCACCCTACTGTAAAGAGAAATGCTTTACTCTAGTCAGTTTTTTCTATCACTTGAGTGCGCCTTAGAGGTGCATATACAAACATAAAGGAAAAGTAAAAGATACTACCAAAAATACAGAAAGTGCCTAAGTTCAAGAGGTAAACATAACAATATAGTGTGGAGTTCTTGCGTACTATTCATTTTGTCGGCGGAAACTTTTCTTCTTCCTTTCCTTTTTCTTTCTTCCACATCAAAGGACTACACCGAAAAGTTTACAGAAATAAAAATAAGCATTTGATTGCTGCATTGTTCTGATTTCAGTGATTTTGCATTGTAAATATTGGTTTTAAATAATATGAATGTAGTATGTTAAACTTGCAGTTAAACTGAATTTTCCAAGAATTGTGCTATATATTTTAAATTATGCTTTATGTTTTATTTTCTAAAATTATGCTTTATTATGCTTTTAAAATTAGTTTCTTCCGGACCCTTAGACAACCACAACCATGTTCCAGGTACCAACCATATGTGTAAATTGCTGTTGTGCTTTTTATGCAATTTATGCTTTTGGGTTGCCATAATAATTATATTATTTCACTAGACACTAATATACATTGTAGATTGTCTTGATTAGTGTTTTATCCAGTATCCTCGATTTTGGGTGTAATCAAAATCTCGAATGCAGGTACGTCTAACAGTTGGCCGGTGGTCTGCGCACTCAAACATACGTTTTGTACATATTTTCTATTTATCAAGTCATTACGTATAGACGTTTTTTGTTTGTGAATTGTGAAAATAAAAAAAGTAATATACACAACCGGAAACTAAATCCATTGGCTTTTACACCCCAGTAAAGCTAAGATAGTTTTGAAATAAATAACGCTTGTATTGATATTGTCTGTCATGGATAAAATAAACGTTAAAGCATAAGGATATTTCCAAAGTTGTTCCATACGCAAAAGGAGTAAAGTTTTAAATTCATATTAACAACTTTCAACAACATTCATATTAATAACTTAGAATTTACAACTACATAACTTTAGTTTTTGGTATGTAACTTTTAAAAATCATTGACTAGTTTATAAAAGTGAATTTTGTAAAAGAAATTGCTTTTATTGTTTTTTTATGATCCTCAAAATGATGCCCAACTGATCAAGTGGCCAAATGAATTCAAAACAACGTTAGGCACCCCTGACATTATTCATTACATTTTTTTAGATTTTTTAGTAAAACGTCCAATACACACGCAATGCTGCTTCTGCAGATTTTTGTTGCTCGTTCATAGAGACATTCATTAACCTATTAACTGGAGAGTTTCCGAGTGACAAAGATGCATCTGAATGGGGAATAAATTTGTTAAAGATACATATTATGAAATGAAATGAAATTTTAGAGTTTCACGTTCCACACCGTGCCCAATACGATAGTATTAATTCGTCACGCCCAATACGAATCTCATTATGACGAACGTAGTCGTCTGACTGTAAATGGAAGAGAAATTCTCATGACGAGTTAAAACGTCATTAGCAGTTAAGAGGTTAAAAGTGTTTTTTTTTTATAAGAAGCTAGATATGGCTGGAGTTTTTTCTTAACGAGCTTCACTAACCAGAGGAAAATTTTTATCGAACTTTCGATGACCTATTTTGCAATGTCGCTTTATATTGACACTTTTAACGAGAGCGACGGTTTTGTTGCATTTGAGGCAAGCTGGAACAGCTTCAGGCCTATCAGGCAGTAAACGTTATAAGCCTAGACAACAACGAAACAAATTAATAATACCTCGGTACGATATCTCAACAACTACTAACGATAGAATTTGTCTATTTAGATTCATTGTCTATAAACACACTGCCGCTCGGCGCATAGCGCAAAGAAGTTTCTTCTGTGTCAAAGTGTACGCCAAAGCACCACAAAGGAGCTGTTTCCGTATCACAGGTCGTTGCCGCCGAGTACACCCGCCCAGACGATTAAATTGTCATTTCACATCAAAATTTCATAAAGTGGCGTTAAGGTTTGGATCAAGTAACGAGCACAAAAATTGTGTTAAAATGAATATGCCTGCTCCCATTAAAAGAGACTTAAGAGGGTACTAGATTAACAGATTGATTTATAACATTCCCTATTTTATTAAATAAAATTCTTGTGTTGCCTTCGGTTGTACAGAGCTTTTATGTGGATCGATATAACATACTATGCAGACCTGCAAGCTTGCTCTCTTCAACGACGGTTTCCAGCGTACTCTCCTGCGTTACACACCACAGCAACTACGTATATAATCTAGCTACTTACCATTAAGAACTCAAATCAGTCAGGCAATTACTTGCAAAATTCTAGAAAAATGATAAACTTTACGCTCGAACGTTGTTATCAACAGGAAAACATTAAAAGAATTTGCTTGAATAACTTATACTTTCAAAAATTTTTTGGTCATCCAGTTTTAGCCCTCGGCGGTCCGGACCTGGACCGCGGTCCACCAGTTACCGACTGTTGTTCTAGAGATTTTAATCTGAGAAGACTTATAAGTATTTGTTTCGGAATTAAAAGTTAAACATAAAATGCAACATAGGCAATAAACATCAATTTTAACACCAAAGCATTAAATTTAAAATTTACATATGTAACAAATATAACGCTTTTAATTATTTCAACATATTTTCATGTAGAAAAATAAATTATATTACATCTCTGACAGAGTTGCAAAGCCCCGATCTTCAAGTTTCACAAGTTCTTTATAAAGACTCAGGGCTTCTACGCGATTGGCTACCGGCAGCACGTGCACCTCTAGCACCTAGTATCTATATAAAGAGAGATGAGAAAATGTAATTCCCTCTGTACAGATCTGCGGGAACTATGATGAATCAAAACTCACTTTTTTGGGCTTAAGTCCCCCAACATTAGTGTACATTATAAAGCGTACCATTTGAAACGTAAACCGATGACTCCTACTTCTTAGGACTATCTCGGTTAACCGACAACTGACCCTGTTAGTCGGGACTCAGATAATCGTGCGTCTATTGTATGTAGCTCTTAAATACATTGACTAAAAAGTAGTAATTGTTATATCCAACACTGCATTTTCAGTACGCTTCTTCTGTCCAGGTGTTTTTTCTTGTACTTATCTTGTGTACAACGCAATAAATTTGAAGAGGCACATACAAGATGCTATACAGAATCACGAGCAAACACAATGTTACAAACAGATAAGTCAGCGTGATAACACTGTTCTACAAAAAAAAAAAAAAAAAAAAAAAAAAAAGTTCTATTTCTGGCTAACAAAGTAGTGAATATGAAAGGATTTTCACTCCCGAATTCAAATCTGATTTTAGTTCTTCTGCATCAGGGATAGTTTTGGAGAAATCAGCAGACAATGTTTGTGTTCGTAAAGCATTACTGTATATTGTTGACACTATATATTACATAGAATTGTACGTATACGAAACAGCTGTCGACCATACATAATAGTTTACTTTTTTCTTTTGTACTGAATGTCTCTCTTGTCTCTAATGATCAACCAGCAATAGTCTGCGAGCATGGTGGGCATCAACTTTTCTTCATAGCGTTTTTCAATGGTGGATATATCTTTATGAAATCTTTCTCCGTGATCATCGGAAATGTCACAACAATTACTGGGGAAGTAATCCAGATGTGAGTCCATGATATGCACCTTTAAGGACATTTTTCACCCTAAATCCTGATAAGCTGCAAGCATTTCATCCACCATCTCCTTGTATTTAGGGTCCCGTCTTGTCTCAAGGAAGTTTTGGGTTACTTTCGTAAAACTCATGCATGCGCGCTTTTCTTTCTCTGTGAGACATGCCTCAAAACTTCTATCTTTCTGCAGTTCTCGTATCTTCAGACCTACAAACACGCCTCTCTTATTTTTGCAGCTGACAGTCGAGGAAATTTGTCAGCAAGATATGCAAAAGCTTGCTCATTGGGATCCAGTGCCTTCACTAGCTACTTAACAAGTTCAAGTTTTATATGTAGGGGTGGAACATGAACATTTCTAGGATCTACAAGACTGTCCCGTTGCACATTCTTTTCATCAACTGTCCAATTGCGTTTAGGACCCTCCATAGTGGGAAGTTCTTTTCCGACTATCCCATTCACACAAAAAGCATGCATACTTCGTGTAACCTTGTTGAATCCCTAATAATAATGCTACTACCTTGAAGTCACAAAACAACTTCCACTTATGTTCACTGTACTTAATTAAGGTCAATATTTTTCTGAAAATTTCATAACTCTCTTTGGTAAAAGTGGCATATGCAACTGAGATTGAAGGCAGTTTATTCCCGATATGCAGCAATACACCTTTTAAGTTATTCTTCGAAGCATCCAAAAATAATCTCCATTCACCAGGTTCGTATGTTATGTGCAAGGCTGTCATTAATTCATAAACATCATTGTAGAATGTCACGGAACTATCACTTGCAAAATAAGACACTGTAGTGCCCTCAGTAATTGTAATAATTTATAATAGTAACATTTCAATCTACCAGCGTAAACTTCTCATTGTAAGTGCTGGCAACATTGTAACTTCCGGCTTCTGTAAAAAAAAATAAAATAAATAGGCGCGCAACCTCCGCTTGAGGGGAGACTGCTATCATGTCCAAAGCAGTCAGAACGTATGTCTAAATCTAGTGATGAATAGTTGGTGTTTTCTGTGATTATCAGACGTCATCCAAGTCCTAATGGTGATTTAAGTGCCATACGGAGCAATATGCTTTCTAACTAAGGCATTAGTAGGCTGTTTTGCTATTAGTTTTCAAGTGTGATGGATGAACTAGAACTCTTTCTTTGTGTGCACTGGTTTCCACTTGCAATGTGATAGCATTGGAATTTTATATTATCTTTGTTATGGTTTTGCCGTAACAGGATGAAAGCGTCTACGAACATCCTATCAGCAGTGACACTTCTAGTATATTTCCAAAACTTAAAGTAAATTTTAAGCGATGTTTTCTGTTTTCTTAGCACTGCGAAATATAATAATGAGTGAGTAAACTTTCAGTGGAAACCCTAACCCACACACTGTTCTGCTTACTAACTGCAAAGTGAGCGAACTACCTAAGTCTTTTTATAGTGCTAACTAACATTTAACCTCCCTTCATTCAGAAGTTTAGTTGTTATCCCACGTGTTATAAAATGAATGAATCACGCGCCATCGTCACGCAGAAGTTCAATGGAAATTTTCTCATGTTCCGTGCACTTTCAACCAAGCATATGTTTCTACAATGATAGTCCTATTTCAATGGAAAAGTGGCGAGTCCTAATCCAAGACTGCATCAGTTTTGTGTCAAGTATTATTATGACTATTTCTTACATAGTTAGGTTGAACTTCACCTTCAGACTCCTTCCTGCTTGGAAATACAGTCATTACTTCCGTGGAGTTTGGAATTCATGTCTTTATGACTGTTTTAAGTTACATTTGAGGCAGTTTTAATATCATCATTCTTACAGACAGTGAGCAGAGGTCGTAATGGTAACTTCCAATGGAAATGTTAAGTTGAAATGGCGAGCGGCGCTTCAGCTGCTTACAGCCCTGTCCGAGGAGTTAAGTTTCGCATCAAGGTTACATGCTTTCAGGACGCACGTTATTTTGCAATCTGTGTTGGTAATTGGCATGTCAAAATGTGTATCCTTTTACCGCTGCATCATTCCACGCAGTAAAGTGGTTACATTGCGTTTCTAGCTGCAGTGTATTCTCAGAAGCCCACCAGCTAAGCTCCGCCCGACTTCACATAAGCTTCAATTATCAGTATACCGGAAGAATTGTTGCAGTGTTGTTGTTTTAGTGATGAGGGTAGTTTTCAGAAGAGTTTTGATGCTGATTTGGGGTCGCCCTTCGTAGCGACAATATTCCCGTTTTCGATGAGTGTATTTGTTTAATATTGCTCAAATTTATTTGAGCTTATGATTTCAGTGGCCCATCCTTTTCATAGCTTGTTGTTTAGATGAGCCTACGCAGTTTCCAAGTGGTCTAGTACCCAGTGCTCTCCTAGGCGAGATGCTTAATGTCCGAAGTCAACAACCATCTAAGGTGGAAGTGGTTTCCTAGTTTTTTTTTAAATTCATGTTTATCTTTACCACGGTGGGATCATCTTAATTCTACATGTGATCAATTCAAGTGCTGTCCTTGAAGTGATGCTTACTCAGTGTTGAGTTCTGTTCAATTCAAATAACTAAGCAATTTGAATTTAATGTGTCACAACTTGTTATTTTATATGCAGTGTTTTCCTCCTCCAGCTTGTGCTAGTTGGTCATTCCCGGGCTCACTAAGTTATGCTAGCAGTTCGTATGTTATGCGGTTGTTTTGTATGCTAGACAGTTTATGATACTATTTCGTCTCACCAAGTGCTGCTTTTACCCTTTCATCACTTTTGTCCAGGCCAAAGTATTTTTTGCAAGTAATTTATGCTCAGATGATTAAGTGCATCTTTGTAATGAGTGAAAAGTTATACGTGTTCGCTATGCCCATATAATGGCCTCATCTTTTACTAAAGAAATGTTTATTCTGCCTGTTAAGAGGCTCCGCTGTAGCATTTTAATCAGTCGATAATTTGAACCCGACCTGTCTGCATGGAAGTGAAGGTTATAATAGCCACGCTCACTTACTTTAATTATTTCAATCCGTTGGAGTAATGTTTATTGGGTTACTTACAAGTAAGTATGACATCATGCTTCGTAGCGAGTACTCGATTTAATACAACTTTCTATGATATATATGCATGTTAATTAGTGTATAGTAATTTGTTTCACATTTCTTTTATAGCAAACATAGTACTTGCCTACATATGTGTGTTTATACATAAATTTTGTGCCTTAATAATTTGTCTTTTTCCCTGTTGTGACAATTTAGTTGTGCATAATGCAGGATTTTTATTATAGGGTTGACATTCATATGTTAATACAAAGTAAATTGGTCTGGCTGTGTGCCAAGCTATTCTCTTGGCAAAAATACTGAACTTTTAGATGCTAAGAATATACTTTCTGAGTATGTCTAATTTTTGAACTATTAAAGAGGAGTAGTTGTTCCTTCTCAGTAACCCAGAGCTGCTGACCTTTTTCCTTAGTGTAGTAGTTAAGTGTTCTGCAAAAATATATACATGCATACATTTAAAAATATATATGAAAGCTTCCATGATCTTTTTCAATAGTATATCCAATAAATAGTTAATTTTATTTTGAGTTTTGTCTGCTCACCACAGCCCTTCTTATAGGTTAGATCGTAAATGAGTTTGAGGTAAGGTAATATTGTTTAGGTGTGCATAAAGTTTAATAGTTAATCCAATGTTCTCGGGATTGCTGCCAGAGTGAGTGTTGCTGTGCTGAGCTTTCGTTACCATACAGCGGCAACATCTTCAGAGCTATGTGTTGGAATGTGCTGGTCGTACAATTTATATTGTGGTCTTTAGGAATTGCTGTGTTTCTATTGGTTGTTTTTGTTGGCCAATGGCGTGCTCTGATTTTGCTGGTGGAAACTGCTCTCTGATTGGCTGATGGTTCTTTTCGTACTGAGAAGCTGGATCCAGATATCAGGTAGATGATAACCTTCGTCTCTGTTGATGGATGGCTTGTATAAACGGATGAATAAAGATTCATGTATTTTCCTATCCCAGAACTGTTTGCTTTTCTTTAGAACTTCAATTTGGTCCCACATGGCTGTATGATTGTACTGTATGCAGTGTTCGGCTATTGCAGATTTTTCAGGTTGTTTAAGTCTGGTGTGTCGCTGGTGTTCTTTCATTCTGTCTTCAATGTTCCTTCCCGTTTCACCTATGTAAGTGGCGTTACATTCACAGGTGATCCTATAGATGCCTGGTGTCTTTAATCCCAATGAGTCTTTTGCAGTTGATAATAAACTCCTGATCTTCGGTGGAGGGCAGTGTACAGTCTTGATGTTGAATTTCTTCAATAGTCTTGCTAGTTGGTTGGAGGTTTTTCCCATATATGGAATAACTGCAATATTTTCCTTTTCTGCCGTGTTGTTCTCTTTTGTGGTGCAATTCCTGCTACTGTATTTTCTCATGGCTGTCTTGATTTGTTTCGACGAATATCCGTTGAATTTGAATACCGTTTCCAGGTGAGACAGTTCTGTGCTTATATTATCAGGATCTGCTATTTGGTATGCTCTGTGAATTAGAGTATTTAAAACCCCCATCTTCTGTGCAGGATGATGAAAACTGGTCGCATCGAGGTAGAGATCAGTGTGCGTGGGTTTCCTGTAGATTGAATGGCCTAGACTTCCATCTGGTTTCTTGTATACGAGTACGTCCAGGAACGGGAGTCTTCCTTCTGTTTCTGTTTCCATAGTGAACTGGATGTTGCGGTGTATAGAATTCAGATGCGTCAGGAATTCGTCGAGTTTCTGTCTGCCATGGGGCAATATGACGAATGTGTCGTCTACATATCTGTAGAATACTTTAGGTTTGTATGTTGCTGTTTCTAGCGCCTTGTGTTCAAAATACTCCATATAGAAGTTCGCTATTACTGGAGAGAGAGGAGAGCCCATTGCCACACCATCGCTTTGTTCAAAGAAATTGTCTTGGTAACTGAAGTAGGTAGACGTTAGGGTGTGTCTCTCTCTCTCTCCAAATTAATCCACAGCATTCAGTTTACATACAGTAAGTAGTACTAACGCCCGATAAAATACAAGATTCACACGCTCAGTTTAACTGACAAACTACTCCCAACATCAGATTGCAACAACAAAACACTATCGGGCAAGTTTTGCCAACCTCTGAAAAATGAAAGCTGTCAATGTTGCAAGGTCTTACTTTCCAAATTCCCTTTTGTCACCATATACTGTGTTTGGCATGTATATGAATATATGTAGTACATGAATGCTTGAATTACTCGTAAATTATCCTTGACGGATCAAATCGGATGTCTCATTTGAACTTCCATATCATATTCCTTTCATAGTACAAAATTTCATTTCAGAAATACAAACCTTGTAAAACAGTGTAATCAGAGACATTGACCACCGCCAAAATATAGTCTTTGAATTACAACCGATATTTTAATTTATAGTTAAAGATGAAATAGTTGTTTTCTTCATGGCTACATAAACAGACTAAAGTTTAGAGAATCCAGAAATTAGGAAAGAGTAGAACGGGGAATATACAGGGTGAACCAGAAAGATGTTCACAAGCTGTGGGAGGTGATTAGTGACATCAAACAAATACAAGAAGTTTTCTTGTATATTGCCGAATCGTTTCAATTGGTATGGAGCAGGAGATGTGCACATACTTCGGGAGGTGATTCATCATCATCAAAGTAGACAAAAAGTGATCTTGTATAGTGCATTGATGTACACATCTTTCTATTCTATTCCATTTGTAAAATTTCGAGTTTCGATTCCATGTTGGCACCTCTGTCACTAGTACATGACGCGAAATTCGACAACATGCAAAACGTACTTAGGCTTCTCCTACGTAAAGCGTGGTCCTGCCATTTTCTTATCTCACTAACCATCCTGACAGTACCGACATCTATTGAGCGAAGACCCGTACTACAACATACGTAAAGCTGGAAACAATTGATGATGCCGACATCTGTTGGGCGAAAAACCATACTACGACATATTTAAATTTCAGAACAATTGTGAATGCCAGTATCCTGATAGATGATGACAAAGACTGTATACATTTCTCTTGTGGACTTTGTATCTGTATAAAGTATCTTCATGTTAACAGGACAATTACAATGTTTTTAAGTGTCAATCAGCTGTATCTGAATTACAGTCAACTGTGCGTCTGTTTCCTCGGTTTCTCCCACTTTCTTCATTCCTCCATTTCGTTCATTACTCATCATCACCGTCTCCTTTAGCCTAACCTGCATAACCGTGGGACGTACAACTCAGATTTCATTTCATTTCATTTCATTACAGTCAATACTTATAATAACAAGTCAACACCAGGGAATGTCTGAGCCTGACCGTGCAACGCATAGCTTCAAGAGCCTGGGTGGTAATTTCACAGAATTAATGCTGGTAGTGTTTTGAAGTATCAATGGTTCATCAAAACTGCTCACAATTGGAGATAGTTGTTTAACTCGCACAATAGATGTGAATAGAATCTCTCCTCTACTCACTCGGCAGCACATAGTCACAAAGTTTAGGTCAAGCCGAACTTTCTCGTAGCATGGCATCCTCCAATGGAACCAGAGTGCTCAAAATGTAAATGGATGAACATGGAAGAGTCGACTCTTGAAACACTACCCCGAGATCTACATTACAGCGTACCTCTCGCACGTTACCTCTAACACTTTGTCGTTCTTAGGAACATCTTCGATCATTATTTATCTCTCGAGGGCACGATCACGTTCGGACAGAATGAATGAATGGCCTCTACACGTAAATGTGAGCGGATCATTAGCTAATATTTTACTCGTCTCTGACTTTAATTTGAGGGACTCGAGTGCATCGTAGACTTGGAATATCTTAAGCCTTACCCTTCGACTTTATTTTGGACATTTTGGTTAGCTCCATCTTCCTATAGGATTGTGCGCATTCCACATTAACAGTGAAATCCCACATGGCCTATTCTCTATACTATTGCCAAAGCATGCTAGTTCTTTCGATCTTAGCACCGGCGAGATATAGTGGATCATTGCTTGTCGTATGTACTATGGCAATGTCGAGGTGTAGAGAAAGCATAACGTCACAATACTTCGGAGAATCTTTGAGTATTTTTAGCGAAAAACAGCTGCTTATCTCACCACTTGGAATGTTTACACTTTGTATTAAAATGGGTGTTTCCTACGTTGTTTTTGGACACTCTGTGTAGCATGTTCGGAACACTCTATGTATATTGTATTGGGAACCGTACCTCATTCTGTTATCATGTTCTTCTACTGCATCAAGTTTGGATCAGATCCGTGAATTTTTAGTGGATGAATCACTAACTAACTAACTCTATGGGCTATGGAACCCGGAGGTTCAATGCCGCGTTCAGAAAAGCTCTTCACTGACTTCTATCCTTAGCTAACTGCATCCAGTTTCTACTTTGTATTTCAATCTCTGCGAGATCCATCGTAATATTGTCCTCCCATCTACGCCTAGGTCTTCCTAATGGTCGTTTTCCGATTGGTCTTCCACTCAAGACTTTGAAAGCGTTTCTACTTTCTTCTATTCTAGCTACATGACCCGCCCACCTAAGCCTCCTAGACTTGACGACCCTAACAATGTTGGGTGAACCATATAAATTATGTAGTTCCTCGTTATGAAGTTTCCGCCATTCCCCATTCCCGTTTCTCTTGGGTCCGAATATTAGTCTCAAGATCTTGTTCTCAAATACTTTCAGTCCATGTTCTTCCCTCAGAGTAAGTGACCATATTTCGCATCCATACATAACAACAGGCGTGATTATCGTTTTGTATATTTTAAGCTTCAAATTCCTCGACAGAATTCGCGACGACAAGAGATTTTGAACCGAATAATAACTTTCATCAAATTGTTCAATGACATTTAAAGTAAGTGCATTTTTCCGTGTGAAAAATTAGGAACAGCCTACTGTCTGTGGGAAATATTAAGGTCTTCAGACAACATCTGCATGCCCTATACTAACAAAAATTCTGCCGTGTGAATTTGGGTTTAAGCTATGTTTTTACTGTATTGTGATTTCGAAAGACATGAAACTCATTTCCTGAGAGAGAAACGCATATTTTTGTGATCCCCTGAGTTAAACTGATATGTAATGGGTTCTTGATAATCAAGTGGAGAAAAAGGTGTAACTACATCGCTGTACCTGTCTAATTGGTTTTCTTGCTTATTCTGTGTTGTGAAGTTTTGTTTCTAATATGAAAATTTATGATAAAATAAATTGAATGAGATACTTCTTTTCTTTAAAGAAGGTGCAGGAAACGAAAATTACAATGGAAATTATTGTAGTAGGATGAGGAAGGTGTTTGAGTCACAGAATGAGGAAAATACACAAATACCACCAAATAATCAACAAGGTAAGGCAAGAATTCTTAGTTCTTAAATCACCTATAGAAAGTAATTAGATTTTTAATTCTACAATACTTAGGGACATTTATTACTGTTCTTTGTTAATATTAAAGTTTACCGTCCCTCTTCAGTAATCAGGATGTATGGAAAATGGACTTGCAGTTTAAGGTTGAGTGCAAACTATCCTAGTACGCTCAAATTTTAATACCGAGGAGCATGCACTAGCCATTAGACCAATGAAGATGGCTCACACATTTATGCATTATGTACAGTGATGAGTCAAATGGACAAACTCACAAATGAAAACAAACAGAATTTAAATATATGTGAAGCCTATTTCTCACGGGCGATGCAATATTTTAATCCAATGTAAAAACATTTTTTTTTGTTTATAGAATATAAATAATATAGACGTAGTTTGCTTACAATAATGATTCGAGAAAGGTTTCGTTTAAACTGAGAAAGGTTAGGGTAAAGGTTTTAAGACATTCTATATGGTACATCATCCGGCTAATAGGTAATTGAGTGTAGATATGATGTGTGAATCCGTTGAGTGTGAAATACAGTCAATATTTATAATATCAAGTTTACACCGTTGAATGCTTATGGCTGACATTCAATAGGCGAGTGCAAGAGTACTTGCATAGAATTACTGCTCGTTTTATCCTGAAGTGCCAATGGCTCATTAAGGGTGTCCACTGTTGCATATAGATCGTTAAAACGCACAGTAGAGATGTATAGAATGTTACCGCGACGCACTGAGCAAACACAGACAGAAAGTGTAGTCCAAGCCGATCTTTCTTGCAGTACGGCGACCTCAATGCAGCCAGGGTGAGCCACTATCGCCCAGAATGTGAATGGATGAATATGGAACAATTGGTTGTAAGAGGAAGGTCCACTTTGCAGTGTTCCTCAAGCACGTTAAATCTAACATTTTGGATTATGAGGAACATCTTCAAGGAAGAGAATATAGGTGTGAAGTGAGTATATCGAGGTGGTATTTACTGATGACAATCGTTGTCTGTAACAGAATGAATGAATGGTCTTTACATGTAGACCTTCACGTTGGCGGCCCTCAGGAACATGAACAATACCTCGTTGCAAACTTCATGGAACACAGATTCCAATGAGCTAACTTTTGTGCCTCCCGTGTCAAACCCGTAGAAGAAGAAGAAGAAGAATTTTTAAATGAGAAATATTTGTATTTGGAAATTTGTGAGAGGATCGCGACAATATTGCTTGTTGTACGCTGGAAAAATATATTTACCTGTGTGTCAGATGTACGCCAAGGGCGCAAGCTCAATACCATGCGAGAAAACAATTCGAACGTGTTTGCTACTAGAATCATCCTGTAGATATTTTTCGAAATATTTTGGTCGTTGGTAACCCTAGTGATGACCCTAATTGCCACAGATATATAATCCAAACTTCATTGGAAAGCTTATGGGATACATATTCCAACGAGATAACTTCTGTTCCCCGGTGCCCAACCCGTAGACGAAGAAGAAAATAAAAAATACATTTTGTGGGACTAGGGCAACTCTGTTATTTGTCGTACGCAAGGAAAAGTTGTCACATATACGGCAGACATCACTAGTTTTGTGTTCATTTATCTTTATTGATACGACTTTTTATGCCTTTAGCTCCTTTGGAGGAAAACTAAACCAACTTTTCCCTCTGTCCTAACACTATGGGAACCCGATGTGGATGAAATGCACACCGATGGAATGTTGTATCCTTCCTGAAGAGACATATCTAAATTATATCTCTCTAGGGTAATTAGAAGCCAAGCTACGGAAGTTTAAACTGTTGGCTCAGCTCTTGACCCGTTGTTTCTGAGAAGATTAAAGACTAAGACATTCGAAATATTTTACCTTACCTTTCCTTACCTTACCTTACCTTACCTTTCGAATTTCTCTGGCCATTTTGTTTCGCCCCATTTTTCTTCAGGATTGCGCGCATTCAACACTAACAGCGCAACCCAACATCCTTTATTCTGTATATTTCTACTACAATAGCCTGCTAATTCTTTCGATCTTAGCACCAGCGAGATACAGTGGAAGATTGCTTGTCATATGTGCTTTGGCAATGATCCTCACCTTCAACGCCTGGATATAAAAAGATAAAGAAAAATAAAAGAAAAAGAACATATTTCGCAGAAACTTTCGGCATGTCTTAGCGAGAAATAGATGCTTGTCTGACCGATTGGAATGTTGTACACGTTCTATTAAATATGGATACAGTATTACATACGTTTATCTTTGAACATTGCATAGAATGTCCGGAATTTTTGATTAATCTATGTCTTAACGCGTTCTATTGTTTTCGAGGGGTAATGAAACTGGAACTTTGATTTGATTGGGTTGCACTGGAAGACTTTCTGTGAAAACCTATGAGTTTTCTTAGACCATATATTTTATTTAGTTGTCAGATTGTTTATGACATTATTAAATATGTATCTACACAAGGCTGCAATCATAACGTTGCCCAATATATATATATATATATATATATCCAGAACCCAATCGAATAGAAGTGAAAGCCGCTATAAAGAAATTGAAGAAACACAAATCTCCGGGTGTAGATGAAATTCCGGCTGAGTTAATTTTAGCTGGAGGCGAAAAATTGTGGAACAAGATACACAAACTCATTCTCCTTATCTGGAACAAGGAAGAATTGCCACAAGAGTGGAAAGAATCAATCATTGTTCCAATTCACAAGAAAGGCGACAAAACTGACTGTAATAATTATCGAGGCATCTCTCTTCTGTCAACATCCTATAAAATCCTTTCAAATATTCTGTTAGCAAGATTGACCCCATACGCAGATGAAATTATTGGAGATTATCAGTGCGGATTTAGACGAAATCGATCAACTATCGACCAAATATTTACCATTCGCCAAATACTCGAAAAGAAGTGGGAATACAATACCCCGGTACATCAACTATTTATTGATTTTAGAAAGGCTTACGACTCGGTTAGGAGAGAAACATTATACAACGTTCTTACAGAACTTGGAATACCGAGAAAGCTAATTAGATTAATTAAGATATGTTTAAGTGAATCCCAAAGTAAAGTCCGGGTAGGAAAATTTTTGTCCACGAGCTTCCACGTCGAAAATGGCCTGAAACAAGGAGATGCGTTGTCGCCATTATTATTTAACTTTGTGCTGGAATACGCCATAAGGAAAATCAAAGATAGCAACCAGGGCCTAGAGTTGAACGGCATTCACCAGGTTATGGCATATGCTGATGATGTAAATTTAATAGGGGATGATAGGAGAACAGTAGAAATAAATGCAGAGATATTATTAAACGCTTGCAGGGACTTGGGCTTAGAAGTAAATGCAGAGAAAACTAAATACATGGAAGTGTGTCGGGACCGTAATACGGCAAATTGTGGAGGCGTTAAAATATTAAATAATACTTTTGATAAAGTGAATACTTTCAAATATTTAGGATCAATATTAACAGACGAAAATCATATTCACGAAGAAATTAAATGTCGACTAAAAGCAGGGAATTCGTGTTACTATTCGGTTCAAAATCTGTTGTCGTCGCGAATTCTATCGAGGAATTTGAAGCTTAAAATATATAAAACGATAATCATGCCTGTTGTTCTGTATGGTTGTGAAACATGGTCGCTTACTCTGAGGGAAGAACATAGACTGAAAGTATTTGAGAACAGGATCCTGAGAAGAATATTCGGACCCAAGAGGAACGAGAATGGGGAATGGCGGAAGCTTCATAACGAGGAGTTACATAGTTTATACGGTTTACCCAACATTGTTAGGGTCGTCAAGTCTAGGAGGCTTAGGTGGGCGGGTCATGTAGCAAGAATGGAAGAAAGTAGAAACGCTTTCAAAGTCTTGACTGGTAGACCCATAGGAAAACGACCATTAGGAAGACCTAGGCGCAGATGGGAGGACAATATTAAGATGGATCTCGCAGAGATAGGAATACAAGGTAGAAACTGGATGCAATTAGCTAAGGATAGAAGTCATTGGAGAGCTTTTGTGAACGCGGCACTGAACCTCCGGGTTCCATAGGCCATAGAGTTAGTTAGTTATATATATATATATATATATATATATATATATATATATATATATATATATATATATATATATATATATATATAAAAGTAAGGATAACAAGCGCGATCAGTGCCCAACGGAGTCAAGTTCAACGTTTGGTTAGTTTGAACTTAAAATATCTATCTGAAGCTTTTTTCAAAGCTTAAAAGAATCATGTTTAGATAGTGTAAATATTTTTCAATGTCAGAAACATTGTTAACTTTACCATTTACTTAAGTGTAGCGTATCTCTTGTTCTCAGAACTTTGGTACATTTAATTGACTCCCATTTGCAGTGAACGATCCAGATTACATTAAAAAATGACTTATTTTCGTCTTATTTCAGATTCACAGTATCACCATGTAATAATTCATTTCGTGAAAAACAAAGAACATTTTTTGATCCACTGACTTAAACCGATAAGTGGGCCCTTGATAATCTAGTGGAGAAAAAAGTATTACTACGTCGCTGTGCTTTTGTAAGTGTTAGGGGTGGATCCAGGACGGACTTCTGGGGGGCGGTGGGTTGTACTATTGCTACTTAGAGCTACTTTTAAGAGCTCAATATTGCTACTTTTGAGAGTTTTATTTATATATAAAATAAGAAAATTTCTTCTTCTGGGGGAATGCAATTGCCCCGATCACTTCCTGGATCCGCCCCTGGGGTTTGTTGCTTATTTTGTATTGTGAGCTTCTCTGTTTCTAATATGTAAATTTGTTACTCAGAATAAGTTTAATGAGATACTTTTTTTCTTTAAAAAAGAAGATGCAGAAAACGCAAATTTCCAGGAAGGTTATTGTCGTAGGATGAAGGAGTATTTCGAGTCACAGAATGAGGAAAATGCCCGAAGACCATCAAATAGTCCACAAGGTAAGGCAATTTTTTTTTACTTCTTAAAGTTCCTGTAGAAAATAAGGCGTGTTTGATTTTTATTGTACAATACTTACGAGTGTCTATTATGATTGTTGTTCTGTTGTACAGTAAAGTTTATCTTTTCTCTTCAGCAACCAGGTGAAGATGAGCGCTTCTCCTGTTGCACTCAAATTCAATGGCGAGGAGCATGCACTAGTCACTAGACCAATGGTTATGGGTCCTTAAGTATGCATTGTGTACTGTCAAATGGACGAACTCACAAATGGAAATAGTCTAAATGTAAATATAAGTGAAGCCTATTCCTAACGGACTTATGATGCAATATCTTGCTTCAATGTAAAACGAAGTATTATTTATAGAATATAAATAGTATTGAAGTTGGACAATGTACTTTGCATAGAATAATGCTTTTAGAAGCTTTCCGTTTTAACTTTAAAAATTAGGATAAAGTTTTAAAGACATTTCTGCACTGGTCTTAACTTCAATACATTTGTTGCTCATGAATTCAACTTTCATTATTTGTTCTCATAAAGGAAGGTTTCGTCTTGAAACTACACGACACATTAACAGTATCAATAGTATTTTTACCAGACCTAGAATAGTCTATGCATATGACGTTTTAGCTGCAAGAAATTTCGGTGATGTAAGATTAGACATGGAAAATTAATGTAACAATATTTCAAAACTATAATTTGGCATGGATGGTCTGTAATGTATGTTATGTGGACTAGAACGTTATTTAGAAGCAGCAGATCACATTCCCAGCGATTTTCTCTGTTCTGTCTTTGAAAGTATCTACTTGAACTAATTTTGATTCATATGATCCGTTAACAATTCGAGTCTTGTGCAAGAGGGAAACCATTAAGACTTTTTCCTTGTACTAAAGCTCCAAAACCACTACCTTTCAGACTGATGCTACGTACTCTAACTTCCATCAGGAACCAGGAAGAAAGTTCCTATTTTGAATTTTTTCGTCGGTTCAGTCTTTAACCAAGACTTGCTTTTTCACCTGAGTTTAAGTTTACCTATAGTCTTGGCATTCCTGGTAAGCCTTCCTCGAAAGAAACTGCTCTTTACAGTGGAAGACCGGAAGTCAAAATTAATTCGCATTGTTTGTGTAATGTATTGGCTGCCTGTCTTCCATAAGACTGCTTTCCGTTCATTGTAAAGTCCCTTACATCTTACTTATTTACTACCTGTCGCTTTGAGTTTTCGTACACGGTAAAATACAATATATG
The DNA here is from genome assembly GCF_964235325.1 of Thermobia domestica. Lineage (NCBI taxonomy): Eukaryota > Metazoa > Arthropoda > Insecta > Zygentoma > Lepismatidae > Thermobia > Thermobia domestica. Next base: position 5,022,167 of record NC_137456.1, read on the forward strand.
CGGTGAGAACAATAAAATGTAACAGCCAGGACACTCGTTTCCCTGTAAGGCTACAATTCTTCGCCTTTTCCCGCATATTGCTAGTACTGGAGAACAAAATTCAGCAATATTACGATGTGTGACAAAGTTAGTACAAAATCAATTTAACATTTATTTTCTATAATTTTTGTGCTTATGTATTAAATAAAGTTCTAGAACTGTTTTTATTCAGAAAATGTAGATTCGTCATTATGCCAAAAACTGATGTAAGTTGGACATTTTGCTAAATTATACCAGATTTTCAAGGTACATATTATTCTACACAAACTTTAACAACCAAATTCTTTTTGCTGCACTGAGTACACACTGAATATCAACCACCTACCAAATATTGTGGTGGTTTAACTTTCGGCCAGAGGAGGGTCTGGACACGGAGTGGCATTGATTCTAGTAGTTGCTGGTATGTTTCCACCAGAATCTGACAGCATATAATCGCAATTTCATCTTACAATGAGCCTGCAGATTGCGTGGCAGGAGTCATGGTGCGAAGAGCTCCTATAAGTGTTCTATAGGATTAAGATCTGGCGAGTTAGGGGCCAATTCATATGCTGCTGCTCCGTGGAACATTCCTTAATCCAAGGAAATACAGTCATGGTTTGGTGGCACAGTGAATTGCCGCCCTGGAAAATACCGTCTTCGTGTGGCTACAAGTGTTGCATTGTAGGGTGTATGTGATTCTCTAGCACCTGCAAGCATTCAATGGATATCTCACAGTGGTCCATGAACACCAACGGTTATAGCTCATGCTAACAGAAGCCTTCCCAAACCATGAAGCCGCCCCACGTGCCAATAAAATACGCACAATGCATGAGGGGTCCATAACTTCATGCTGTTGACGCCACACAAGCCTTCGTCCGTCCGAGAGGAGTAGCACAAACAGTGATTTATCGAACCAACACACCCTTTTCCAATCATCGGCAGTCCAGTCAGCGTTTTCCTGTACCCCAGCGCGACGACGTCAGATGTTATAAGTCGTAAGGAGTGGGTAACGAGTGTGTCGACTGCTATGTTACTTTATGCGTGCCAGTGTAGGCCGTACACTTGCGTGGGATATGAGTGTTGCCCATCCATCATTGTATAGGTCACATAATTCCTGGACACTAATCGTTTGTTTGGCTGTCAAGGGCTGTTTGACGCGACGCTCGTCCTATGTTTTGTACTTCCGTATGCCTTGCAGTTCCATCTTGGAATACGTTAACCCATTTTCTTCCCACTCCTTGTACACCTTCACTACACAGGAAAGGGTGCTTCCGACAAGTATCCTTCTGGGTTACTTACGCATCTATTGCTCGTATTCCGACAATCATACCAGTTTGGAAAAATTCTGCCCATTTCCAATTATTGTAGTGTGCTATCCGCCAAGATGTAGCCTTGAGCATATTCTTTCTCCGCAATACTACTAGTCGGACCAGTCAAGTAATCGGCCCGGCTGCTTGTCATACATTCTCATGTGGAGGGCTATTCGCAATTCGGTGAGCACTAATTTATCTTAATGTAGTGTTGCAGCTCTACAATGCAGTCGCTGTTGCTATGATTGCATAGATAACACATGCGATACAATATACGGTGGCTTAACATGCTCTGACGCTGTCATAGGAGGAAGTAAGCAGGAAAACCAAACAAGCGTTACTTTTCACCATAGTACCCTGCAGCATAATATCCACAGTGTCCATAACCTCAAAATAATTGAAAAAAATGTCTGCCACGACGTTCTTCTTGCAGGAAAACAGGTGGAACTGCTCGGGGCTCAGAGCAGGGCAGTATGGGGCAGGTAGAAGTTTCAACTGTGATTCATGCCTTGTAACCACCATGTCTTATGAGGTATGGGCAAATGCATTATCAGAATGGAAATACACATCATGGGTCAACAATACAAGACGTATATCTTCGATGAAAATTCATAATTAGGTAATTAGGAATAAAAAATGTGTGGTAATCTTTGCTGTTCAAGCTAATCAAAACAATAAGTTTCTCTGCACCCCACTTTACCAAAGAAACCAGACGCCATCACCTTGTTCTTCGATAGTTTGAACTATAATTTCATGAAAGGTGGGTATTAGGGTGCCTCCATTGCACGCGTTTGCGCTTATACTCAAAACATATGTTGAATTTTGTACATCAACCTTGATTATCCGTTATCACATAACGTGTCTTCTTTTGGTCTACCGTCAGCATTCTTGAACAAAAACATTATGCAGAGATATTTTTCAGTAATAAATATTAATTGAATACCCATTGCCATTGAAATATCACTTGTCTGTGTTACGTGACGGACAGATACTTTTTGTTCGGCCAAAATTATGGCATTCACGTTTGTCATAATTCCTTTCTGACGGAGACAGTTTTAGATATATAACTACTTTCCTCATTTTTACAATTCTGCAGATTTAAATTAACGGCACCATCGTTTCACTAGGTCATACGCGGGGCTAGAATCCTTAAAAGTTTCCACCATGTTAACATGGTTGTCTTTGAATATTAGATGTTTGTTCATTAAATATTTCACCACTCCTTGGAGTAATTAGGCTACATTTCTCACTGATCAACAACTTGTAAAGGAAAATTGTTACACATTCTTCAAGCTTTAGGGACTTCCGTCTAAAGGATTATTAATGTTATGCCTAATATTACAAATGTTAGCCATAACTAGAAAGAGATCAAGGGAGCATGCATATTACTAATTTTCAATTTGCTCAAACACTTCACATAAAGATTTACCATTATTTTGTTCAGCTCAAATTCATTAATAGGTTATATCAATTAGTCGTTAAATGTCACATATTTTAACATTTTTTTGAAGAAATAGTGTAGAGGAATATTTAACAGGAAAACCCTTATTCGCCGAAGATGATAACCTCCTATGTGGCTGTTGTTTCAGAGTCGAAGTAATAATCGTTATGTATTTAGAAAATTTGTTGTGGGTTGAATATAAAAATAAGAAGGAGAGAAGTAATGAATATCGGAACGAAACCGTCGGTATTAATCATTATAATAGGGAAGAAGAAAGTAGTGTGGATAATTGATTTCGGCCTGTGTGCGAATTAGTAAGCGTATGAAACGAGAACGATAAATTAAATTACAGATAGGAACGATTTTTTGATGAAGAAAATGTTGGATTTCGTGAATTTTTAGATATAAATTTAAGAACAAGACTGGACAAATGTTTCCAATCCCTTATGCGCCACAAGACGGAGACAGAGATACTGCAGATAGTAACAAAAATATTATTGAAGTGCATGCATACCTGAATCACGCTCGTATTCAGAATTTTTCTATGAGGGGGCTGAAAATTTGGGCAAAACTGAATACATGGGCCTATTTTGTGTTGAACACGAATCCAGACATGCAAGTATGGCTATTACATACACAGATCCATAGTACAAATGTGCCCAGGATAAAAGTGCCAAAAACAGAGAGAGCCGAATTGGAGTGTACACTGCAATACCATATTCGCTTGTTAAAAGTGTTTGTTGATGCGTGTGTATTGTGGGGCGAAGGTGAAGAGGGATGGGTCATTGCAGATACGCTGCCTTTTGTTCTGCATTTCGACAAAGGACGTTAGATGGCAATTTTGTGACCTTTTCTCTGATCGCTGCAAGTACATTAAAAAACTCTCCATTCAATAGGGGGCTGGATCTGGTTAAGGCTGCCCACACGAGAATGACATAATGTCACGTGGTACTTAGTCCACTTTTCACACGCGACATTATTGATAAAAAAATTATTTACTTGCGTGACGAAATAGCTGAGAGATCAAAACGGGTTAGCTGCCCCACAGAGGGCAGCTTTTGTTCCACCTTGATTCCCATATGATATACAGCGGCATACATATCCTAAGTTATTAACACAGTGTATTTGAAACACTATAAGATTATGCTTTACTGCCACCTCACCTCATGGCGCTTCAATCCGCGAACACATACAGTCAAGAATTCAACTTACATTTTCTCCCTTATTAATCACCCTACAGTGATGACCTTTCTCATGTTTGTTACTCTCATTATCACATTAGTCTGACTCTGTTCATTTCCCCGCACATCTTGTAATTCGGGGCCGCCATCTGCGGCAGTTAATCCAGGTAGCATACGATGTGAAATACTTTTCGTAAAGAATGAAAGTGTAAATAACGTAATCACTGTGAGTGCACAGCATATTGAAATGAGTTTTGAATGATAGTGAAAGTATCATATGTGTAAGTGTGCTCTTCCACTTTGCACGTTTACGCGCTTGCTCTGTACGGATGCACTCCCTCACTGACCGCTCGGGCCTCCCTACCGCGTTCCTGCCCTGACTCGGTTTTCAGTAGCTATCTAGTACAAGTTAGTTCGTGTTTTATACACTATATTGTATGCCATACGTCTACACTATATTTATACTTAGCCCTCCTGAAGTTAATCTGCAAGTAGTAATGGAGCTCTTCATTTAGTACTTCCTCTGCTAAAACAAATACAAAGCTCTAACCGGACCTGAATATGTAGGAATATCAAAATTTGGTAGAACCATCTGCTCTAGTAATGCTTATTTTAAAAATACTTATACAGGTCTAGTACAAAAAAGGACACAAATAACAGATTCACTTACTGCATTCATGATACACGGCGCTAACGTACTACAGTGCTTCCTTCAAACATTTTCACATCTGTTACATAAAGTGCGTAGTTTGATCATGATTATGAGGCAAATTCTTCATCCAAATTGCAAAATAACACAAGCTTCTTCATAGTTCGTTAACCTTAAAATAGCAAGGACACTCAGCTCACACAGTGTAAATTATGTTTTACTAACTTTTTTTTTTGCCCTTCTAAACATACGAAGAAATGTTTCTTACGAGTTATCATATTCTATAGGGACACACAAAAATCTAATAACCACAACACATCATGTTCTATCCGGAAACAAATACCACCTGAACGGTGACGTATGCACGAACTAGTTGCCATGCGCGCCACCTAGTGAATGTGTTACGGATAATCGAAGAAACGGCTAACACCGATTTTAAACATATATGTAGATGTTACATGTGATAATTCTTCATATCTATAACTTAGAACTATCTACCTAATAATACATGTACGGTGTTGCGTGGGTTTGCTTTTGAATTGTGGTCACTGATTGGCTGAGAAAGTCGCCTGCTACAAAGTAATGCTACCGATACTTAAATAATGAAATGAGCTTCGCAAATCGTAATTCTTAATGAAAATAACACAATTCTTAATGTTGCACGTATGGGGGACCAGTTTCGTAGTGCTATTGCCACATAATGCTGTGGAAATTTTGTCGCTGTAAGAGTCGAATGTGTGGTCCTACTAATGTCCGGCGTGGGATTTCCCTCGGACCTCCTGTCTCATCCGGGACGTCCCGTGGACATCCTACATGGGAATCCTTTAGCACGTCCCATGCAGGACGTCCATGGGATGTCTTCTCTTTGTCCCGATAATCCCGGGAACGGAATGGGATGATTGGTATCAAAATGGAACATCCCAGGGACGTAGTGTGCTATGTCGGCGACCAATGAAGCTTAAGTGTAAATAACGAAACTTTAAGAGGATATATGCCATGGAAGATTTTCTTTAGGATGGATCTCCATGTCTCGTCTTATATTCCAAGATAATAATAATAATAATAATAATAATAATAATAATAATAATAATAATAATAATAATAATAATAATAATAATAATAATAATAATAATAATAAACTATAAAATTTCAGAGAGAAATGCAACAGAGAACTTTGGTTAATCTAACTCTATGGTTATTAGTATGTTTTCACCCATATAATTCATTATTTAATGTTACATATGCAGGGTAGGCAATTTATCTTGATCATCCGCTGTAACGGAAAAACTATGAGAGGAAAAAGCGAAACTTTGCGCGAAGCAACTATAAGGAGGCGGACATCGCTGCATGTATAAAAAGAAATACACATAACACAGTATTACCAACCAAATATAAAGTTATATTTTTTCAAATGGCACTACCCCAGGCTATTACATATTTCACATCAACATGTCGAATGTAAACACAAAATACTACATTTATTATCCAGTGTTGCACACTAAGACTGTTATAGTGACACAATCATCTAAAGTTTTTAAGTTTCTAACACACATATAGCACAACGCAAATGCACAGAATAATACACATCGAAAGTACCTTAGGGTTGGATACCAAAGTATTTGTATGACTTGTTTCGAACGAATAATAATTAAGTTAACATTGCTTGAAAATCTGATTTTTTTAAAAAAAATGCTTTACTACGAAAAAATGCATAGATAAGTATCATATCGAGGTATGTGTTTGGTTTGTAATGGATATGTAAATTATTTTGGCGTTTATAGCATATCGATATCTGAAACCGTTCCGGAGATATGATAAACATTGCTGAAGTTTGCAACTCTGCTTATATTATGTAATTTTGAGTCTTTGTAATTACAGCTGGGCTAACGTCTATTGCTCTATTGTTATAAAAGAGAAGGAAAACAACAACTATTTTAAATATTTTTCTTACAAATACTCCATTTTCAGCAGTGTTGCCAAATTTATCAATATTTATCGTATCTCCAGAACAGTTCAAGATATCGATTTGCTGTAAACGGTAAAATAATTTTCACGTCGGTTGAAAACAATACAAGTAACTAGAATTGATACTTATCTCAGCATTTTGTGGAAATAGATCATTTCAAAAAATTAAAATTTTCAAGCCCTTGAAACTTCGTTTCTACTCATTCAAAACACGTCATATCATGACCATAGTATCCAAATCTAAAATACTTTCGATGTGTAGTATCCTGTCCATTTCCATTGTGTTGTTTCTGTGTTAGAAACTTCCAAACTTTGGACGTTTGTGATACTATAGCATTGTTAGTTTGCAACATTGAACAATGAATGTGGTATTATATGTTTTTATTTGGCATGCTAATTTAAAATATGTAATAATCTGTCGTAGTACCATTTGAAAGATTTTCTTTTCATCACTTTACCATATATGTCCTCCAAGATCAGTAATTTATTCTTGCACTCCTTCCAACACGTTCTACTACGCATTAGACATTCTATATCTAGTTATAAATTTTATATAACAGCTGTCAAGGTGTATAGAGAATAGGAAAAATTACATATGAGCAACCAGTTGCAGGAATGTCAATAGAAAGTTCTGAGGATTGTAAGTAAATAAGTGTCAAAAATATTATTGGATTGTTTAAACTTGATCTCTGCCAATTAGTTAGCTTGAAAATCGTATTCCACAAAGTGTGTGTAACCACTACCAAGCCATAAACTTCTGCTACTCATGTAAAACACAATATCTTTATATATCCCTTTATTCTTACTCTTTTCGTATATATCTTATTATTCTCTTACACATATAATCTATGAACAAACATACTTATCTGAAATCATAATGTGACATCTTATTTCTTCATATCTTTATAATCTTTCTGGTCATCTTAATTATATTCCATATAGCATCAAATTATCTCATGTCTAAATCTATTTACATATGCTACTGTTCCTTTTCGTTGGTAATGGCAAGTAACGTATTTATGAACACTTTGTGCCCAACTCATCTTCCAACATTCTCCCCCCTTTACAAAATTCGGACTTTCTAACATAAACTAAACTTTGCAATACTTCACACCCAATCTAAGTATCTGATGAAGATGATTCGTTTCCATGCCATCTCCCAGATATTCTGCTTCTTTGCCTCTCGTACTATTTACCATCAAGAAATCTATTTGCGCCTGCATTCTCTTCTGCTTCTCCATCAGCCGTACGATAAGTTCATCATTCTCTTGCCATTGATCCAGGGTGTTCCTTGCTGCTTCACTCTAATCAGACTTCAACTTACTTCTATCATTATCCTTGCTTCGTTCTCGTGATCCCTTTCGATTAAATCTCCACTTGGCCCAAACTTGCTTTAATCGCTTGGAGGTGCTTCCAGTATTATTCTCCACAATGCCCAATGACTGGTAATTACTCAGTTTTTCTTCCTGCTGAACCGACATAAAGGATTGCTGCATTTCCTCACTTGACTCTTTAGTCACTTCTCTCCCTTTTCCCTTGCGCTTACTATCATCTTGTTCATCTTGATCGAAAAATATGATATCTGCCATGCCATACTGTGACTCCTCCTCCGAGCGTGTCGGTTCCGGTTCAGTTTCAACAAATATATGATCTAACTGCAGTTGGTTTTTCATTGTTAGGAGATCTTCCTGTTCCGATGTATTGATGGTATTTTCCTGCGGTTGAAACATATCATATTGACATGCCAACGCAAAATGATTTTTACGACCACATTTTAAGCATTGCTTGCCCCAAGCAGGACACGCTCCTTTTCTATGTTGCAACTTGCAATAATTACATCGAAAAGGTGACTTTGGTGACGATGCCGGTGATACGGAGCTAGAACTAGATAACTGTTTGTCATTCCGTTTAGAAAAATGCTTCCTTGCAGTACGCACCGTATTTACAACACCCTCAGTACTAGGTTTGTATAGTCGCAACTGATGTTCCGTGCTTTACATTGTCAAGGCTATTTCTGTTGCTTTTTGGAAGGTCAATTCTTTCGTGTTTAATAGCTTGCGTCTAGTTGCCTCATCTGCGACACCGAAAACAAACTGATCGCGAAGGTTTTCATCTAAGCAACAAGTATAACCACAATAAGAAGACTGCCTTTTAAGATCCAAACAAAACTGGAGATTGATTGGTATTGTTTCTGCTTCGTTAAGTGAAACTGAAAGTTGGGCGTCCGTTTCCAGTGAAATTTTTAAAATTTACAGGAAAGATATGGATAATTTGATCGTTTGTGTGCTTGATAATATATAAGAGTCTCGAAAAATCTGTTTATTTGTTATATATAAGCGGTTGTAAACATGGGACTATACGGCGAGCGGAGGGAACTACTTGGCGCAAGGTAACCGAACAGTTGCATTGTGGGAAAGAAACGACCATTTATGTTATCAACATGGCGAATGTACAAGGACAATGAACTAGCAATTTTAACATTTGTGAAGCAATACGTTGATAACGAGCAAAATCTTTTAAAAGTTTGTGAAGAGCACGGATTAATAAACCTAATAACAAATTGCAGAAAGTGTGGAAAGGAGATAACAGCGAAAAAACTTGACGAAAGCGGACGCCCAACTTCGGAATAAATGCCCTCAGAAATAATATTGACATTGGATGCATAATACGATTTCATCGCAGATTTGATTTCTTCATATGATTTTTCAGCCGGTGAAGCTGGCCAACATATATTGCATATCTGTTCGTATGTCTCAGAACCAATTACTGTAAATAAAGTTGACACTTTTCTTTCTTCTGGGATTTGTACAGCAACACACAAATGCTCAAATATCTCCAAGTACGATTGTAGCTTATCTGTTTCACTGTTGAAAGGTGGAAAACTAGGTAATGACGGCATTCTGCCACGTAGATTCTTTCAAAAACGACTGCGCCAATGTAAGTAAATAAGTTTTAAAAATATTATTGGATTGTTTAAAATTGATCTCTGCCAATTAGTTAGCTTGAAAATCGTATTCCACAAAGTGTATGTAACCACTACCAAGCCATAAACTTCTGCTACTCATGCAAAACACAATATCTTTATATATCCCTTTATTCTTACTCTTTTCGTATATATCTTATTATTCTCTTACACATATAATCTATGAACACACATACTTATCTGAAATCATAATGTGACATCTTATTTCTTCATATCTTTATAATCTTTCTGGTCATCTTAATTATATTCCATATAGCATCAAACTATCTCATGTCTAAATCTATTTACACATGCTACTGCTTCTTTTCGTTGGTAACGGCAAGTAACGTATTTATGAACACTCTGTGCCCAACTAATCTTCCAACAACGATATCTCTTATTTCGACGTTTCGAAGAAATCTAGAACTGAAACTCGTTGAGAAAAGTGAACGAATGAAATGGTTCGTTTCTTTCGGTACAAAAATAATAATAGTAGGAATTGAAAATGTCGAACATATTAACATAATAAAATGTTACTTTAGGGTGAAAAAGTGTACGATTACTGGAGTAAAGTATAATTTGGTAAACATAGAAAACGGGAACTGGTGGATAATAGACGTAAACTGTCAACTTTGAGTTAATAACCGATCAGTGGTACAGCTCGCAGCATAGAAATCGTTACACAAATTCTAAGTAAAAATTAATAATAAACTCTTGCACCGTTTTCTTATACATCCAGAAATAAGTGTCTCAATCGATTAGTTGCTTCTAGTATTCAATCCAACTTCTCCCCCTCCTCCACCTCTCCTTGTCTAAAGTAGTGTGTGTAGCGCAGTACACTCTTTCCATTCAGCTGAAAAAGAAACAGGAATCAAGTCTGCAACGTTATAGCTTTAAAACAGTCCTTTCCATCCGTTTGTTCTGAAATATTTAAAGAGCCTAAATTAAAAAAAAGGCTCACAATGTTCTCAGAGCTTCATAAAGAGCTTTAGTTTCTTTCTTTCCCTTGCATTTGCAAGCTAGTAAGATGCTCTCTAAGAAATCTATGGAAACTGCACTGCCAATAACGGCAGTAGGTTTTGTGCTTCCTAAAGTCTGTAATGCACGCACAGAGCACTAAAATATCTACTAACAGAAATGAGTGTTATTCAATGATTCATTTCATTTTTATTCAGTAATTGCAAGCAAATGTTCCAGGGACGCCATTTTGGCAGGAGAGGAGGGTGTAATTCTCCCTCCCTTGAGGGTGTAATACACTAATAAAAAAGATAAAAATCTTATGTCGGCGGAGTTTCTATTCCCCCCAAATAAAATTTAAAAGACACTGATTTTAGCAAAAACCTACAGAGTTACCACATCACATTTCTAGACAGCTTACATTCGGTTTCAAGACTCGAAGGTTTGGTCTCAAGCCATATGAGTTCCTGGGCGACATTGAGAGAAAGGGAGAGAGAGAAAGAGATTCAAGTCCCGACACAGAGACTGATGATTTATATACACAGATTTAGAATTTGGGAAAAATGATGAGACAACACTCGTATTATGACGAAAATTGTGATTTTGTGAAACAGAAGAAGGGAAGGTTTCGAACTGCAAGGATCACATTAGGCAATTGTCGAACTAAGATGGAGAACTCTTTTTAGAGCATCAGATGATTACGAAGGCAGAGAAAGATCTTGAGAACCGAGGAATTAATAATTTAAGAAATCTGAAGCTACCATGACGGGTTTCGAACCACGAACCTTGTAGTTATCGACTTTATCCATTCCGCTACGGAGAACACTATATACTCGTTCACATACGTTTTCTTTAGCTACATTGAAAGCTAACTTAATGGGATATTCCGAAAAGTTGACTCGGTGGATACGCCGTTCAGACATTACGTAAACCTCTTGTAACTTAGTTAAAATGCATCGTGGCGGATATAAATCCTTCATCAGGTAATGGCTTCTTGTTTGAAACAAATGCATAGTATGAGAATTGCCGAAGATTATTTACTTATATCATCATAAAAGAAATACGAAAGACGTTCTGAAACTAAGAAATATAACATACAACTTTCCAAGCGGAGGTACAGAAACCTACAATAACGATAATAAAAACGAATCATTTACCGCGTAGTGATCGTGGTTCAGTGGTCAAAGCGCTGGACCAGTAATCTGCAGGTTCGTGGTTCGAATCCTCGCTGGGACCTTTTTTAACTTTAGGATTTTGATGGCGATTGATCGACGATGACACACATTTTATTATATTCAGATATATGAATACTCGTATGTTTTAATACTTCAACTATCAAATCGTCATGAATAATAATAGTAATAATAATAAACTAATAATAATTATTATTATCTCCTAGAAGATTAAAAGCTAGGAGCTAAATATCGCTCAGGCTATACCATTACAAGCAGAAACGTGACATTTGGCAAGAATATTTTGTTCTTTTAATGTAGCTCCAAGAAAAGGAATTTTTCATCTGGTTTCTAAAACAAACAAAAGAATGAGAATTAACATTTTACTTTCGAGACAAGACAAGGCGAACTCAAATCTTTGTCTCCCTTTGGAGATAAGAATCGAGACGAGACGAAAAGTATCGTAAACTTTTCTCGTCTTGTCTCGATTCCCGAAATAGTGTATGTCCATTCTTTAAGCAACAATTGCTTTGTAGACTGAATCTTATAGGCGTTCTGTTACTTTGTATTTCAGAGCTCATTGAATTATCGTCTGTTTAGGTATTTTTGTAGCAAAGCTTTTATAATTACCTCTGCATATCCTAATAATTCGTTTATTATATGCCTTACTGTTGAGTGATATTCAGTTATTTTTATTACAGTTATTTTCCGTAAAACATACAGTAAAATACTTTCTACATGAAAGTTTAGTGGAAAGCTTTTGTTTAAATAGTGGGTATCTGCAGAGCTGTGTCTTGAAGGTGCGGAACCCCTTCTCAGAAATTCCCACGCTTAAGTAAGTTTTGCCAAATTTTAGGGCAACTTTAAAACTTTTAATACCATTATTATTATTATTATTATTATTATTATTATTATTATTATTATTATTATTATTATTATTATTATTATTATTATTATTATTATTATTAGTGAAGTGTTGTTAATTTAATGGTTTACCCTGTTTCACTCAGCTCCCTCTGTGTAGTTTTTCTCCGGGTTCCGCATCCTTCCACTTTCTTTATTCCAATATTTCTTTCATTCTCATCATCGACGTCTTCTGTAGTTTAGCCGGCATAAAAATAAATTTTCTTACGGTTCTTGTGAGTTCTGTATCCGTACTTTCTACATGAAATTTACCTGGAAACTTTCCGTTTTAACATTTAGGTAGTTGTAGGGACGTATGCAGAGGGTATGTCCTGATAGTCCTGACACTTCTCTCCAATCCCGGTTATTTTGTAATTTCTGCCTAACGCAATTTTACAGATTTTAATACAATGTGTCATACAGAATTTGGTTTCTATTATTATTATTATTATTAAAAATAAAAAGAAATTATTTGTATCTTCTATAAGTGTGAACTGCCTTATAAGAGATACTTTAAAAAGAAAAGTTGGGCGAAATAAGGTGTCAGCTACTGGACAATATGAAAATAAACTCAACGAAAGAAACTAAGTAGACCTAGGATTTGCCTTCATCACGATACATAGTAACAGCCTTTCTTTCGGTAAAAGACATTGGATTATGTATGCTTTACATTGATATTTTAACAAAATATACAAACAAATATATATATAAAAGAATAGTTCCTATTTACCAATCTTTGTTGAACGAATATATGGAACGTGTTGAAAATGGCGAACGAAAATGTTATTATTATTTCTAGTAAGAGCGGAAGAACTTAATAACAATTCGACAATGACATTTCAGACAAATTTATGACTCATACTAGGCCTGAAGGATGATCCGTTTGTATTCATGAATTGTTTACGAAGCACGCCAAGTTTTCAGGCAGTAGAAATCGTGATTGTAGACTGTGACGTCATGTTGTTAGTTTTTCCCATTGGAGGAAGTCTTTTCAATTCTAAATTGCAAGAACGAGAGAAATTTATTAATTTTCATGTTATCATACATAACAAATTTCTACATTCTAAATTATGAAATTTTTATGAATATCCTCGGAGGGACTCGAATCGCGGATTCTTACTCACGAAACGAACGCTCAAGCCACTATTCTAAGAGCGGTCTTTTAAGTAAGAGTCAAGAAACAATCGTCTATGTAGAAAATTGCAAACGTTTACCTTTCCAATATTTTATTAACGATGAAAGTCTGATTTCGGTCATGATAAAATACTATAGTTGAGAGAATTCAAGTTTAAATTTTTAAAAAGACCGAAAGTATTTCCGTAACTTATCTCTCTTATATTCGGTTATCCTCGCTTTAGAAGGATTTCCAGTGACCTTGAAGGATAGGGACACGAACACAGATACATCGAGGACATGTAATATTTCAAAGGCTCTCCCAACGGGAATCGCAAATTAGACCCCGCCTACTGAACTATCTGATGGATGGGGCACCTGGTTCGTTCCCAAGGCAAGTAAGCTTCAGACGGGCACATCGTGCTCGTGGGTTTTCTCGGGACACTCCCACTTTTTCAATCTCACCATTTCGTCCATCATAATTCACTTGCTTCAATCATAGTCTTCCTCAACCTAAAAGGCATAATCATTGGACATTAAACGTAAAGATTTCATTTTCACGCTGTTAACCCAAACCAATCCGAATCGAAAAACATTTCTATTTTCTATTGCTCATTAACATTTTTTCACAAAGTATATGTAGAAAGAAAGCATGAGAAATCGTAATTCCATTCAAAAGTGAAACAGCTGACTCATAATACCTTAACCTAGAACGAACAACTACAAATTGTTTGAAGCTTTTCCAAAATATGTGCGGATATTCTGTAAATTGCCAATCAGAGTTGGAGTGGTCAGTGAGTCGGCGGCTCAGTGGCTGAAGTGGGTCGAGTTTTCTGAGTGTCAGTGGGTCGTGGGTCAATAGCATGTGACCCACTGCGACCCACCACCCAACTTGACCCACTGTGACCCACCACCCAGCATGACCCACTGTGACCAACAACGCACCGACCTACTCTGCTCACTGCCTTGTAGACAGCATCTTCTGAACAGTATGTTTCTTTTAACACTCGACCCTAGCCATAGAAACGAAAAACAAGTTTCTTATTGGTTGCAGTTTGCGATTGCCCAAACAGGCCCGCAACCAGAGAGGGACTAGAGGGCCTGGCCCTGTAAACTTTTCGTGGTATCTACAGATCTTAACAGAGAAAACAATTTAGATACGTGTAAGAGAATTTTTAATCACTTGTTCCCCCCTTACATATTCATGGCTCCTCTATACCTCTGTGGCTGGTTGCAGACCTGGTCCAAACCTGGTGTATGTATTGTGTTCTAATAGAAGAATATTGTGAATTTGTTTGGGTTGAAGAAGAAAATTAAAGAAGCAGTTGATGTTAAATTTATATAATTTCAGTCAAGGTGGAACAAAACGAGTCCTGCGGGGCTTCTAGTCCGTTCCTACAACAACAACAACAACAACAACAACTATTACTACTACTACTACTATTACTAATACTAATAGTTCTTCCTCTTTTTCTTATACAGTGGAATCATGTAGCAAAATTGCACACGTAACGTAAGTGAATAACTTTTTTGAGTATTATTTTTATATAAAAATAGAAATAAATCCTTGGACTTGGTTTGAACACAGGCGAAAACCAATTATAATTACTAGTTCACTGCACTAATACGCACGTCCAGGAAGACCACCAGTAACAGTTATTTGATTTCTGCTGTTTTTATATATGCTACGTGGCGAGAAACTGATAACTGCAACTAACCACCTCCTATGAGTAGGATCGAGCGTGATTTAAAAGTGTGCTTCTGAACACGGGTGAATTTGTCTGCCTTTTAGTTTCAAGACCTCCGTTTCAATTTTTCATTTGCTTTTGTTTACTTACCTGAGATGAGTATCTCTAGGTGAAAAAAGAACTTGAGCCATTCTTGGATATTGATATTTGTAATTGTAATAATAGCAATAGGATTTATACTACTACTTGGCTCTCGAGACCATGAGTTTCTTGCAGAGCTAACTACAGGAAAAAATACATTTTTGAATCACTGTAATATATAAATTATTATATAAAAATGAATTAACTATGTGTGCCTAATAATTACGGCCAAACTGCAGTCAAATGAAATGAATTTTGGTATATAGTTAGGCCTTGATAGAAACTTGAATGTTATAATATTGCTTTCATTATAATAATATCCTTAGGTTTTGTGGGGATCCGAATTTTTGCGAAAAAAATTGAGTATCTTACAAGCCGTTGAGTATCTTACTTACGGAGCTGAAATTCAGTATATTACCTCTTTATTGAAAATCAACAGAACGTCTTCTACCATTTGTTAAACTTTTTCTTTATGGGGAGGGGCGGCTCTTTCTATATATGGTGAAATGTTAGTGGGTTATTTTGTAAAAGTAATCAAAACAATCCATATTAGTTGAGACACAAACCAATCAGTGCTTCGCATCATATATCCATATATGTTTACCATCAGAGGCGGATCCAGGACTCCCTTCTGCGTGGGGGGGGGGGTTGTAATACTGCTACTTAGAGCTAGTTTTAAGAGCTCCGAACTGTGGGTTTTATTTATATACAAAATAAGAAATTTTTCTCTTCTGAGGGGCGATCGCCCCCTGGATCCGCCCCTGCTTACTATGCGCTTTCTGCTGTAGGAATTGCTGAAGCTTGTTTATTATATGGAGCGCTTAAAACACAGGGCAATGAACCCATAAAGTTGTGAGAAAAATAGACATAAAATTTTTAAAATAAGCTTCTGTACGTTGGTCTTACTGACCTTGAATTGGGACTAAAAATTTTCATTTGTTTTTCCACTGAAAAGTGTCGATATTTCACCAAGGAAATATTAGACCATGATAATTTAATTGAAATTCATCGTAATTTTAACCATGACAAACACTTTACCATGTTATGTCGTAAAGGTCAGATCCGTCGTTATTGTAACAGAGCGGTGCTTGAGCGATTGACGGTATAAATTCAAACTCCGATTAGTAAAAATTTCACAACCTGATTGTATTACAAGTGTAAACTCTTTAGTTGGTAAAGAGGCCGTAGTGGGCCATGTCAGAGTTAATGATGATGTGTTTTGGTGGGTCAGTGGATCATGGTGGATGGTGGGTCGGAGTGGGTCATAGGGGGTGGTGGGCCATAGTGGGTCACAATGGGTGGTAGGTCATGGTGGGTCACGGTGGGTGCTGGGTCAGTGGGCTGTGGCCCACGCCATCCTTGCGTTAACTAGTTTGGGTTCGGTTTATACTTGAAACAGAATGTGTCCGTTCATTTCAGAAAATGAAGTGTAATTTGCTCTTAGTCTGCTGTTTCACTTTTGAATGGAATTACGATTCCCAATGTTTTTTTTCCATACATATTTAAATATATTTTTTGAAAACACGGTAATGAGCAATAGAAAATAAAACTGTTTATCGATTCCTATTTGTTTGGGTTTACAGCTTGAAAATGAAATCTTTACGTTTAATGTTCAACGATTATGCCTGTTAGGTTAAGGAACACTGATTAAAACAAGTAAATTATGATGGACGAAATGGTGGAATGAGCAAGTGGGACTGTCCCGAGAGAAGCCACTAGCCCGATGTGCCCGTCTGAAGCTTACTTGCCTTGGGTACGAACCAGGCACGCCACCTGTAAGATAGTTCAGTAGGCGGAGTCTCAGTTTCGATTCCCGGTGGGAGAGCCTTTGAAAATTACATGTTCTCGATGTATCTGTGTTCTTGTCCCTGTCGTTCAAGGTTAATGGAAATACCTGTAAAACGAAAATAACCGAATATAATAGAGATATGTTACGGATATACTTTCGGTCGTTTTTAAAATTTAAACTTGAATCCTCTGGACTATAGTATTTTATTATGACCGAAATCAGTCTTTCTTCGTTAAGAAGATACTGGAATCGCAAACGTTTACAATTTGCTACATACACAAGTGTTTCTTGACTCTTACTTAAAACAGCGGTCTTAGAGTGGTGGCTTGAGCATTCGTTTCGTGAGTTAGGGCCCCACGCTTCGAGTCCCTCCGAGGATATTCACAAAAATTTTATAATTTAGAATGTAGATATTTGTGATGTATAATAACATGAAAAATAATAAATTTCTCTCGTTCTTAGAACTTAGAATTGAAACGACTTCCTTCACAAGGGAAAAACTAACAACATGACGTCACAATCTACAATCTTGATTTCTACTGTCTTAAAATTTCGCGTGTTATGCAAACAATTCATGAATACAAACGTTTCATCCTTCAGGCCTAGTATGAGTCATAAATTTGTCTGAAACGTCATTGTGAAATTGTTAATAAGTTCTTCCACTGTTACTAGAAATAATAATAACATTTTCGTTCGCCATTTTCAACCCTTTCCATATATTTGTTCAACAAAAATTGTTAAATAGGAACTATTCTTTTTTATATATATATTTGCTTCTATATTTTGTAAAATATCAATATATCGCATACATAATCCAATGTCTTTTACCGAAAGAGAGGGTGTTACTATGTTTCGTGATGGAGACAGATCCTACTTAGTTTCTTGAGTTGAGTTGATTTTGGATTTAACGTCCCGTTCAGCAGCGAGGCTATATGGCACGTGGACCTACTGATTAACGTGGAATCCGAACCGCATGAGCTCCCGTCAGGAATCAAACTCGGGTATCCCACGCCAGAGGCGCGTACGCTTTCCTGGTTAGTTTCTGTTAAGGCATCCGAAGGTTCGATTTGCATATTGTCCAGTAGCTGATACCTTATTTTTCCCCTCTTTTCTTTTCAAAGCATCTCTTTTAAGGCAATTCATCTTTATAGAGGATACAAAAAGTTTCTTATTATTTTTCTTAACTTCAGTATGCTTATTTGCATTGGAATAAGACGTAATATTTAGGTCTCAAATATTCAGTAATAATAATAATAATAATAATAATAATAATAATAATAATAATAATAATAATAATAATAATAATAATAATAATAATAATAATAATAATAATAATAATAAATGATATTAAAAGTTTTAAAATTGCCCTAAAATTTGGCAAAACTTACTTAAACATGGCGATATCGGAGAAGGGGTTCCGTACCTTCAAGACACACCTCTACAACTACCTACTATTTAAACAAAAGCTTTCGACTAAAGTTTCATGTAGAAAGTATTTTACTGTATGTTTTACGGAAAATAACTGTAATAAAAATAACTGAATATCACTCAACAGTAAGGCATATAATAAACGAAATATTAGGATATGCAGAGGTAATTATAGAAGCTTTGCTACAAAAATACCTACACAGACCATAATTCAATGAGCTCTGAAATACAAAGTAACAGAAAGCCTATAAGATTCAGTCTACAAAACAGTTGTTACTTGCAGAATGGACATATACTATTTCAAGAATCGAGACAGGACGACAAATCTTTACGACACTTTTCGTCTCGTCTCGATTCTCATGTTCAAAGGGAGACGATAATTTGAGTTAGCCATGTCCCGTCTCGATTATACAATGTTAATTCTAATTTTTATTTTTATTTTCTAAAAACGAGATGAAAAATTCCTCTTCTTGGGGGCAACATTAAGAGAACAAAATATTCTTGTTAAATGTCACGTTTCTGCTTGTAATGGTATGACCTGAGCGATATTTAGCTCCTAGCTTTTAATCTTCTACGAGATAATAATAATAATAATAATAATAATAATAATAATAATAATAATAATAATAATAATAATAATAATAATAATAATAATAATAACAATTATTATTATTATTATTATTCATGACGATTTGATAGTTCAAATATTGAAACATCCGAGTATTTATATATCTGAATATAATAAAATGTGTGTCATCGTCGATCAATTGCCATCAAAATCTTAAAGTAAAAAAAATGCCCTATGTGGATTCGAACCACGAAAATCCAGATTACTGGTCCAGCGCCTTGTCGACTGAACCACGATCACTACTCGGTAAATGATTCGTCTTTATTATCGTTATTTTAGTTTTCTGTGCCTCCGCTTGCAAAGTTGTATGTTATATTTCTTAGTTTCAGAACGTCTTTCGTATTTCTTTTATGATGATATAAGTGAATAATCTTCGGCAATTCTCATACTATGCATTTGTTTCAAACCAGTCGCCATTACCTGATCAATGATTTATATCCGGCACGATACATTTTAACTAAGTTACAAGAGGTTTACGTAATATCTTAACGGCACATCGAGCGAGTCAACGTTTAGGAATATCCCATTCATTTAGCTATCAACGTAGCTAAAGAAAAGGTATGTGAACGAGTACGTAGAGTTCTACGTAGCAGAATGGATAAAGTCTATAACTACAAGGTTCGTGGTTCGAAACCCGTCTCGGTAGCTTGAGATTTTTTAAATTTTTAAATCCTCAGTTCTCAAGATCTTTCTCTGCCTTCGTGATCATCTGATGCTCTAAAATGAGTTCTCCATCTTAGTTCGACAACTACCTAATTTGATCCTTGCAGTTCGAAACCTTCCCTTCTTCTGTTTCACAAAATCACAATTTTCGTCATAATCGAGTGCTGTCCCATCATTTTCCTCAAATTCTAAAACTGTGTATATAAATCATCCCTCTCTGTCTCGGGACTTGAATCTCTCTCTTTCTGCTTCTCTCTCAATGTCGCCCAGGAACTCATATGGCTTGAGACCAAACCTTCGAGTCTTGAACCCAAATGTAAGCTCTCTAGAAATGTGCTATCGTAACTCTATAGGTTATTTGCTAAAATCAGTGTGTTTTAGATTTTATTTTGGGGAATAGATTCCCCGCCGACATAAGATTTCCTCTTTTTTATTAGTGTGTTACTATACATTTGATCAAACAATACGTATTTATGAAGCTCAAGGGAGGGAGAATTACGCCCTCCTGTCCTGCCCAAATGACGGCCCTGGAACATTTGGTTGCAATTACTGGAAAGAAATGAAATGAATCATTGAATAACACTTATTTATGTCAGTAGATATTCTCGAACTCTGTGCGTGCATTACAGATTTTAGAAAGCATAAAACCTACTGCCATTATTGGCAATTTCCATAAATTTCTTAGGGAGCATCTTACTAGCTAGCAATCTTCAAAGAAGGGAAAGAATGAAACTAAAGTTCTTTGTGAAGCTCTCTAGAGCATTGTGTGACTTTTTTTAATTTAAGCTCTTAAAATGTTTCAGAACAAACGAATGGAAAAGACTGTTTTAAAGCTATAACGTTGTAAACTTAATTCCTGTTTCTTTTTGAGCTGAATGGAAAGAGTGTACTATGTCACACACGCTGCTTTACACAAGGAGAGCTGGAGAAGGGGGAGGAGTTGGATCGAATACTAGAAGAAACTAATCGATTGAGACATGTACTACTGCATGCATAAGAAAACTGGGCATGAGTTTGTTATTAATTTGGACTTAGATTTGTGTAACGATTTCTATGCAGCGAACTGTACCAGAGTGTTGATGGTCATGATAACGCATTCCTACTTTCATTCCTACATTTATCGCTGTTCGTGCTCTAGCATGTCTTGTTAAGTAGTTTCTTCTCGTAAATATACATCTGTGAGTACATGGGTTGTAAATAAAGTACTAGGGCCAGTCTCGGGAAGCATGTAGACGCATGATCGTACGGAAGAAGAGTCTTTTAATGGTTAAAGACGAGGCATAGTTAATTTGTTGATTGACAAATGCAGCCGGTAAGAAAGTAACATGTTTCATTCTGCATAATCGAATTAGTAATAAATTTGTTACATGCTCTAAAATATAAGTTGGAAAATTCAACATTGTTTCTGGATAATTTAAAAATCAAATTGCTCTGTGAAAAAATAACCTCTAATAGTTGTAACAAAGAACTATTCCACGGAACATAAGTAAGCGATATGATCAACAGACTGGACCTTTAGAGGTCGATCATCCTTTACGGCAAAACAGTTGGAGTTAGTGAAATCTCCTTGAAATTAATCGTCACTTCACTATCAGGGAGATATCCATATAATTTATGATTAGTCATAATATTGTGTGGTACTTCTTGAAGGGGAAACTGTCACATTTCTTGTCAGTTCCGAGCTACAATGATCCAAAGTGCTACCTCCAAAGTTCGTTCCCCAATTACTAATCATCATTCCTGGTTTAAAGGAATCATCCCGAGAACCGAACTTTTGTCCACAGATTAAAAGCGGATCATTTAACATCTGTGTGCACCCAGGAGAGATAGCATAGTTGAATAAAAGAGAAAAAATAAATAAAACGAGACCCCAAAGAATATCTCTCTCTAAGCAACGTACCGAATCCGGTTTACATGTATCAGAATTAAACAAAACTTCAACACACCAAAAAACAACTATCAAATAGGTAGTTTCAAAAACCTTAATGGGAAGTTAATATAAGAAAGGAAAACGCCCAAAGATTAACGTATAGTAAATCTTTATTCATATTAATAGAAAGAAGAAAAATCTCGAATCGTTTATCTGGAAGAAAAGAATTCAGTCTTTATAGAAGAGAAACATTTATCGCGCATATTCCCCAAGATTGGCAGAAAAATACTAAACGAATCGCTATTTTAACGAAAGAAATCAGATAACTCTTATTTCGCCTCCTATCAGATAACTCTTATTTCAATCAGGATTTGAACCCCTAGCCTCTCCTCTCTCTAAAGGAGTGGTGTGGCCCCAAATCCAGTTAAAAAAACGGTTCAGCGACTTAATTCGCATCCCTCTTCACACAACCCTCTGGCGGTGTGATACACTTTAAGACCAACAATTTCCGTAGCCCCCCAGAATCTCTTCCTCTTAAGAGAGTTGTGGTCTGAAAATATGTCAAACTATATTTTTTGCATCAAGGCGACACAGCCTTCTTGCTGAACCATGTCAATCTCCAGCCGCCTCTTCGACCGAGAAACTGAGAATTCCAGAAAAGAGATCCCGTCTCCTCTTTGGACAGAACCCTAACCATCTACCTCTTTAGACGGTCGAGCTGGAATCCTATCCCACCTATGATTCTCTTGCTCTTATATACTAGATACAGCCAACGGTCACCAGGCAGACGCTTGGTTTAAATATTTTAAAATTAACGAACAAAATATAAACGGGCAAGATTAGCGTTCGTTTCTGCCCCCCCCCAAAGTGAGGTGTTAAAAAATATCATGTTTGGGAAAGAAGGAAACTACTATT
This sequence comes from Thermobia domestica, assembly GCF_964235325.1. Taxonomy (NCBI): domain Eukaryota; kingdom Metazoa; phylum Arthropoda; class Insecta; order Zygentoma; family Lepismatidae; genus Thermobia; species Thermobia domestica. The sequence goes on from NC_137456.1 coordinate 5,044,960, forward strand.
AGTTAACAAGTTATAGAAAATAAATTATAGAAAGACAAAAATAAAAATATAGATTATATGAACTGTAATAATAATTTACCCGGCCGGGATTTCTTTCTAAATCTATATTAACTAAGAATACAACATACAAGAATAATAAACAAGATAATAATTACAAATATTAATTGCTGCTCCGTAAGACGGGACTGCAAACTGTTGATCAGGTGTCATGTTGGGGTCTTGGGACATTCACAAAATATACCAGGTGTGCGACCGTACAATTCAGGCACGTCTGTTCCAGGGTAGAAAAGTCTTTTTCAAGAATCTATATTCCTAGATACTAAATCCTTGCTAAACACCGTATATTGCGGCACCTACTCCTATCTTGGGAAACATTGCAGGACAAGGCAGGAGGTATACCTAAAGAATGTTAAGTGATTCTCAATGTACATTGAGTAGCAGGTCTATACTAAGTAACTTGCTAGTACTATAATTTCAGCCCATGCATACACTTGCAATCAAGAAACGTAGTTCCTCCCTACATGCTGTTCTGTCAATAGTTGAGAAAGAAGATAATTAGCATTGTCTTAAATTTAGTCACTTCTTTCGTAGGTTCTTCTAATCAAGGGAGTTCCGAAATGCCAGTTGAGAACAACATCAATATTCCTGTGTTCAATGGACTGGAAAATCAGACATCATCTCAGGTAAGTTTCTACTACTGTCTGCAAAGCGAATTGTGGTCTTTTCTAAATTTACGAACCGTAACGCGACACAACGCAACGCAAACATTGTTACAAACTATTATAACTTTTATACTGATTATCTCAACTTAAAACACAAATTTTACTTAGCGTTGATGAAACCGATACTAATGCTGTCTCACCAGGGATGATATCGAAACTGCACCTTGAATTGGGAGACATTCTATATATTTCCTGATAGGACATCTCGAGCAAGTTCAAAAACAGGTGTTCGTTTCTTGCCCGGAAGTGACCCCGCCTTTGCAGGGGCTAAAATATATAGAACATTTTGATCTATTTTCTATAGCAGGTGTACATAAAGTACGTTGCTACCCCTAAAAGTTGAAACCTATACTAAAACGCCAAAACATCTGTTTCATCATTGTAAAAGCATAATTTAAAGAAGTAAAAATATTTGCCTCAGGGTCTCCGCAGGGTCCCAGGTGGGGTCCAACTCAAAATTTGCAATTGAAAAGAGGGGCACGTAGCATATCGTTTGAAAGCTAGTGTTAAAAGAAAAACGATAACAGAAGTCTCACAATCAAGAAGTCTCTAATCAAGCTGTGTGCGAAATGGCGGAAGATTCAAAATTTGAAAACAGTGCATGGCCACCACTAGAATTCCAAAACAGTGAAACAGGTGCCAAAATTCTAAAACACGTGTTTCATTATTTGACAAGTGCTATTGATCGAAATGATAATGTTTACCCCAGGGCCCCCGCAGGGTCCCAGGTGGGGTCAAACTCAAAATTGGCAATTGAAAAGAGGGGCACGTAGCATATCGTTTGAAAGCTATCCCGCTACAACTTACAGAGAGCCCGTCTGGTAGAAGCGATCTAGAAACCTCTAGACCACGTGGCTGTTTTGCATTTACAAGTGTCGTTTTGATGTGAAGAACCACATAGTTCGAAATTTGTTTCAAAGCTTTACGTGTAAGAGGTGGTCATGAACTTTAAGATTCAGCATGTAGACGTAGTGTAAACACCCCAACATTTTGCACAGGATTGGCGTAGAGACGAAAGATTGGTTCCATACGCTGTCTGTTTTGAGAAACTTTAAAAAAAAAAATACTACTTAACCCATTTGAAAATGTGTAGTTTGGCCGCTGCCCGCATATAGGGACTCCAGTACATACGTTTTCATTTCTATACACTGAATGTTTGCAGTGACGAATTTAGAAAGCCAGCAACCCTGACCACAATATTGGACGGAGCCGTATCTTCTAGACTGCTTCTACCAGACGGGTCGTCGGAAAGTTGAAGAACGATAGCTTATAAACGATATACTTTTTGAAGCCTTTCCAAATGAAAACTTCGAGGAAGACTCCGAGTGGAACCCTACGAGGACCCTGGGGCAAACATTTTCATTTAAATAAATTGCACGTTTTAAATACTGTAACACATGTTTTAGAATTTTGACACCTGTATCACCGTTTTGGAATTCTAGTGGTGGCCATGCACTGTTAGCTGCAGACTGTTTTCAAATTTTGAATCTTCCGCCATTTCACACAGTGTTCGCATTGAGCTGCGAAACTTCTGTTATCGTTTTTCTTTTAACACTAGCTTTCAAACGATATGCTACTTGCCTCTCTTTTCAATTGCAAAATTTGAGTTGGACCCCACCTGGGACCCTGCGGGGACGCTGGAGTAAACATTGTCATTTCGATAAATATAACTTTTCACATAATGAAACACGTGTTTTAGAATTTTTACACCTGTATCACAGTTTTGGAATTCTAGTGGTGGCCATGCACTGTTAGCTGCAGTCTGTTTTCAAATTTTGAATCTTCCGCCATTTCGCACAGAGTTTGACTAGAGCTGTGAGACTTCTGTTGTCGCTTTTCTTTTAACACTAGCTTTCAAACGATATGCTACTTGCTCCTCTTTTCAATTGCAAATTTTGAGTTGGACCCCACCTGGGACCCTGCAGAGACCCTGAGGCAAATATTTTCACTTCGTTAAATTATGCTTTTACAATGATGAAATAGGTGTTTTGGCGTTTATCATAGGTTTCAACTTTTAGGGGTAGCAACGTACTTTATGTACACCTGCTATAGAAAATAGGTCAAAATGTTCTATATATTTTAGCCCCTGCAAAGGCGGGGTCACTTCCGGGCATGAAACGATCACCTGTTTTGGAACTTGCTCGAGATGTCCTATCAGGAAATAAATAGAATGTCTCCCAATTCAAGGTGCAGTTTTGATATCATCCCTGGTCAGATCATGTTTCCTCCATATTAAGTCAACGTGATTTCGTTCACTTAAAATTAATTTAAGACCTCTCAATCACCACGTAAGAAGTAACCCGACAGTATTTATATCAGACTCTGGCGTTCAAAATTAATATTGGGCTCTTCACAATCACCAAAGAACCCACGATTATTTATATCGCGAACCAGACAAAACTAATTTAATATTGCTCAATGATGAAAAGTTTTTATATAACATATTACTTACAATATCCTCTGTCAACCAATATTAATAGAACAATTATCAATCAAAAAATAAATGATATATACTATCGGACTGAATCGAAATAAAAACAAACGGCCATCCTTGGTAGTATAATGGGTAGGAGTTACCTTTGACGCGCGGAACCCCGGGATCCATTCCTGACGAAAAAAAAATTGAAATTTGAGTTTATGGTTGTGGTTTGGATTGCATTCTTCTTATAGAACCGGCGCTGCACAGTTGAATTAAACGCCAAAGCATGTTAGAAATATGTGTTTAATTGGTGCTATTCAAATTTTTAATCAATGTCTGTGTCACTTTAAAACAAAGATAAAATAAATGAGAGAAATGAAGTCTACAACTTCTAATTAAAGACTGGCTACATTCTTTTACCATTCCTAAGGCAGCAATTTTACTTACAGTAATATTGTGCGGGGTCTGCGATGCCAAGGAGTCCCAACCTGCACGTTGAACCTTTTTTTCCATTAGGAGAGGTCTTGTCCGCGAAAAAAGTGATCGAAATGCCAGGTGATTTGTTACTTTGCGAGAGAATTGAGGAGTTTGATGTAATAAGAGCGTAAGCGAGTTTACGCCCCTTTTACATAAAACACATTTGTGGCTTTTGCCATGCTTGTTTAGACTCCCGGTAGCATTTCAATTCAATATCGGAATAAAATGCTGCATATTACATTGTTTTATGTAAGAGAAAAACACTACTTAAATTTTCATGTTTCAGACTTACGCCCTTATTGCATCAAACTGCTCAATTGTAAGAGGAATACGGTGGATTGGTAAGGCTTTCAATAGTACAAGTCATGAAAAGTTTCTACCGTTTATTGAGTGACATGTGAACGTATATTTTCTTGTAATATGATTACATCTTCTCTACTTATCATCGTTAAATACTAGCAATTAAATTTACTGTGCCTTTCAAGGAGTTGAGAAAAATAACGATCTGAAGTGTTGGTTTCGCATGAACTGATAAAGATATGATGGATTATCCTCATGATATACATCTGCTGGTACAAACCACCATAGCAGCAAGAAAACTTCCTGCTGGTGGAGCGGTGAGTTGGAAACCGTCCTGGATGTTGATTACGATCCAAACAATTTCCTGGCCGTTTACAATTACCGTAGCAGTCCCACTTTTTGAGCACAAATATAGGAATGTAATGAAGCAGATGTTTTCGGCTATTCCGTAGAATCAGGGAACTGCACATTACCTGACGGTAATCCTTGTTCATCTTACGGTAATCCTTGTTCATCACTTTCAACTGATATGATTCCCATGAGTCCAACAGTTTTCACATAATTAATTGTGTGGAGTCGCCGAACGGAAGTAGAATGGAAAATGCCTTCCTTGTCTGTAATTGTACCAGCACATTTAGAAAGTCTCCTTTCACGGCGTTCCTGATGAGAACTTCTGAACATGCTTTTAATTGGTGGCTGACTGGCTTAGTTTTGAATGTTGTATCAACTGCGCGAAATTTTACAAACGAACTGAGTATGATCCTCAGCTCAAATGGTCTCTTGATATTTCTCGCTACTAGATGTGCTGAATGTTACAATTTGAACTCATAGAGAAGAATCACTTTATCTTAGACTTTCCACGGTACACTTTTACACCAAATTCTTCAATAACACACTAACGTCTGACTGACTGATCATCAAAGTCTATTTTCGGAACTTATATGGAGTTGGTGACACGTACACATACCCTCTTCCATTCCTTGGTTGCGTTCTTGAGTGGCTTCCCAATTAACATAGAATCAATCACTTCATGCTAACCAACTTTATATATTGTCGAAGTCATACATTTGTTTCTTCCTAGGCAATCGAAAGTAGTGTAAAGTAAATACTGGCAAGTGGAAAATGGGCTAGCTGTAGAAAGGATTCCTGTTTCGAGCAGGAGGTGTATCCTAATTTTCTTTTCTATCTTCCGATGTGTGGCGTTGAAGGAATCAAATTTGAAGTGCCCAGCGTAGTATAAAGACAGACATCAATGTTGGAAAGATACCAGGGGTTATAGTAACATTTCGAACGAATTAATTCTTAAAATTTAAATCTCATTCGTTGGCCTCTCTCGCTTTTGGTACACGTGATGCACGGCATTGTTTCCCTTGAGAAAGCATTGAACTCATTACTATGGTTTGGATTTTACCCTAAACTATAGGCCAAACTCTTATATAACTTCGGTACCTAAACTTAGAGAATCAACAATGAATTCTGGGGAGATCCACGTTGATCAGTTACAGAGCGTTCACGTGTGACACAAAGGATTCCTCGTTTGCTTCCAAACGATCTGGGAATCAGCTCGTTGCTTGGGATAACATCCTGTCCATCCGCTTTTTAGAGTTCTCTAAAGGGCATAAACGTGGTACATAAATAGAGTTATTTCGATTATTTATTTCAACGAATTCTTTAAATTAGACAACACCTTGTTTTATATACATTTATGGTAACGCCAAAAATAATTTTATAACTAAAAAGCGCGAAAGCTACAGAATATGAAGTGGGGTATATATTTTGTGTAAATTTACAATCCTAGAATGGCTTTCTGTATTTGAAAAATAGTTCACAAGATACAGATACTTTCAATGCGCTATTAACGTGATAATAATCAACAGTGGCAGGGAAACTTGTTTTACCTTTCTCCCCTCCTTTCCCGTTGTCAAAGCATTGAAACTGTTACAGTTTTTCAAGGTTGTAAGTGATGTACAGTTTTCGATTTCTTTCTTTCTTTTCGCATTGTAATTTTTGTCTTGTTATTACAAGACTTATAACATATTTTGTTTGTCATAGAATGATAAAATACATTTGCAAGTAATGTCAGAGGAAATAAATTTTAAAAAAAGATATCTTCTATTCGTTCCTTGATATGGTGAGTAATGTGTAAATTGACTTAGTGCCAAAACGTCCCCTAATCAAAAATGTTTGATGATGTCAAAACGTCCCCTCATACGTAAACACTAGATCGTATTAGTTTCACTTATAGTTTCAAAACGTCCCTTTACAGGAGGTAATCCCAATTGCATTGCAGGTACTTGAAATGTCTAAATATTGCCTTTCTTGGAAACCCACTTTAGATTATAGGTTCCATATAAAAATATAGCTTGGATGATGAGAAAGGAGAGTAGAACAATTCATCAACAGAATATGAATGAAATCAATAGAACAATGAATTGATTGTAAGAACTATCTCCGTACGAAGGAAAAATAACCAAAATAAATTATGCTGTTAACTATGCGCGCCATTTGGGTATATTAACCCACAGATTGAAAGTTTTGGAAGGAGTACCTAGAATCATAATCTAAATTGAGAATATTTCAAAAATTTCCAAACTAAAATTTAGAAAAAAAACAGTGATTGCAAAAAATGAACTTTTGGGAAAATTCTAAACAAAGGTCTGAAAGTGATCAGCCAATCAAATTACATCAAAAATAATTTTCCACCAATGAACATTAGACTATTATTCACAATTAGATTTCAAAGTGTAAAATTGTTGTTGTTTCATATCAATTGGTTTTAATAATTACCTATCAGATTCCAGGTACTAAGGTTTTACACCAATAACTTTAGGCTATGACTTGTCTGTAAGTTTCAAAGTGTTAAAGTGATATACTAGGTCAGAAGCTTTAAATTTGAATTTGTACTTTCTTTTATCCATGAAAGGACCTCCCAAAACTTAGGGGTAGTTCAATGTGCCAAAAATTAACAGAGTGGACATTTATCCTGGCTCAGGAACCATAGTCCTGAGCGAGGGATCTAGCGGTACAAAAGTGTGCTCAAGAAGTGTATATACTACTACTAAGCCTTGTAAATATTAGAAGCATAGAAAATTTACTTGTAACTAATCGTTCTTACACCGATGTCACCGATTTAGAACAAACTCATAACTGAACTCTGTCCATATTTGAGTAAGATTTAAAACACAAGTTTCCATGTCAACATCGAATATTGTTTGGGATATTAATTTATAAGACTTGAAAAGGATTTCACTTGCAAAATTTATCATAATTACAATTATTTAAATATGATCCCATACTACGTTTCTAGTTATTGCAGAGTACCAGTGCTACTACCTTTACCACGGTGGCTCAATCTGAAATTTTTAAGTAACAAATGTCAATGACGTGGACAAATAATCTGATTCGGTTTCAAGTTATAACAAGTCGTAATTAGCCAAAGAAAATTCTGATGGTGATTATTTACTTACTATACCCGAGATCGATGATTCGTAACTAAGCCTATAACAAAAATCTAATCAGATATATGTAAATCTTTAAATACCGTGGTAAATAAATTCTTTTGCGATAACTAGTTGCAACTAATTGATAAGTATAGAAAAATAAAAAATATCAGAATTTAATGATTTTTCGGGGATTGAGAGAAATCCCCAAATCCAGGATTCATGTCAAGGCTCTAAGGTAATAATAATAATAATAATAATAATAATAATAATAATAATAATAATAATAATAATAATAATAATAATAATAATAATAATAATAATAATAATAATAACTAAAAACTAACTCTATGGCCTATGGAAACCGGAGGTTCAATGCCGCGTTCACAAAAGCTCTCCACTGACTTCTATCCTTAGCTAACTGCATCCAGTTTCTACTTTGTATTCCAATCTCTGCGAGATCCATCTTAACATTGTCCTCCCATCTGCGCCTAGGTCTTCCTAATGGTCGTTTTCCGATTGGTCTTCCAGTCAAGACTTTGAAAGCGTTTCTACTTTCTTCCATTCTAGCTACATGACCCGCCCACCTAAGCCTCCTAGACTTGACGACCCTAACAATGTTGGGTAAACCGTATAAATTATGTAGTTCCTCGTTATGAAGTTTCCGCCATTCCCCATTCCCGTTCCTCTTGGGTCCGAATATTCGTCTCAGGATCTTGTTCTCAAATACTTTCAGTCTATGTTCTTCCCTCAGAGTAAGTGACCATGTTTCGCAGCCATACAGAACACAAGGCATAATTATCGTTTTGTATATTTTAAGCTTCAAATTCCTCGACAGAATTCGCGACGACAAGAGAATTTGAACCGAATAGTAACACGAATTCCCTTCTTTTAGTCGACATTTAATTTCTTTGTGGATATGATTTTCCTCTGTTAATATTGATCCTAGATATTTGAAAGTATCCACTTTATCAAAAGTATTATTTAATATTTTAACGCATCCATAATTTGCTGTATTCCGGTCCCGACGCACTTCCATGTATTTAGTTTTCTCTGCATTTACTTCTAAACCCATATCCCTGCAAACGTTTAATAAGATCTCTGCATTTCTTTCTATTGTTCTCCTATCATCCCCTATTAAATTTACATCATCAGCATATGCCATAACCTGGTGAATACAATTCAACTCTAGGCCCTGGTTGCTATCTTTGATTTTCCTTATAGCGTATTCCAGAACGAAGTTAAATAATAATAGCGACAACGCATCTCCTTGTTTCAGGCCATTTTCGATGTGAAAGCTCGTGACAAAAATTTTCCTACCCGGACTTTACTTTGGGATTCATTTAAACAGATCGTAATTAATCTGATTAGCTTTCTCGGTATTCCAAGTTCTGTAAGAACGTTGTATAATGTTTCTCTCCTAACCGAGTCGTACGCCTTTCTAAAATCAATAAATAGTTGATGTACCGGGTATTGTATTCCCACTTTTTTCGAGTATTTGGCGAATGGTAAATATTTGGTCGATAGTTGATCGATTTCGTCTAAATCCGCACTGATAATCTCCAATAATTTCATCTGCGTATGGGGTCAGTCTTGCTAACAGAATATTTGAAAGGATTTAATAGGATGTTGACAGAAGAGAAATGCCTCGATAATTATTACAGTCAGTTTTGTCGCCTTTCTTGTGAATTGGAACAATGATTGACTCTTTCCACTCTTGTGGCAATTCTTCCTTGTTCCAGATAAGGAGAATGAGTTTGTGTATCTTGTTCCACAATTTTTCGCCTCCAGCTAAAATTAATTCAGCCGGAATTTCATCTACCCCCGGAGATTTGTGTTTCTTTAATTTCTTTATAGCAGTTTCTACTTCTATTCGGTTGGGTTCTGGAATATACGGTTCTGCGGTGTGTATCACCTTTTCTCCACGCACACTAGTTTTTGGTTGCGTATTAAGCAAATCGTCAAAGAAATCTTTCCATCTATTTAAGATGCTATCCGTATCAGTGAGAACTGTACCGTCAGATTTCTTTAATATATAAGCACGAGGTTGATAACCTTTCTTAAATTCGTTGATTGCCTTATATATGTCCCGGATGTTTTTATTTTTACTATTATCTTCAAGTTCCTTAATTTTAGCTTTCAGAAAGTCGCGTTTCTTTGTTCTAAAAGTTTTGGAAGTTTCCCGCCTGATATCTGTGAAATTTTGTGTAGTTATTTCATTCAGATGTTGTAGCCAGTGTAATTTTGTCTGTTTTCTCTTCTCTGTTAGTTTAATGCATTCCTGGTCAAACCATCGTTTGGTCCTACGTATTTCCGCGTGTCCCAATTTTTCTTTTGCTGAAATTTTAATGCTATCTCTAATTTCAATCCAGGTATCCTCAACACTAGTGCACTCCGAATCTTCTAAAGCCGAGAATCTATTCGAAACTTCAATCTGGTATTTCTCTCTTACCTGGCTGTCTTCTAATTTCTTTAAATTGAATCTCTCCGTTTTCGGACAATGAATATTACCTTGATTCAACGATAATCTCTCTCGTATCATTGCTGCTACCAGGTAGTGGTCAGGGTCACAATCAGCCCCTCTAAAGACCGGACATCAATTATGCTAGATTGCCTTCTTCTATCTCCTAAAACGTGATCAATTTGATTGTGTGTTTTTCCGTCTGGTGATGTCCAAGTGTATTTATGAACGTCGCGATGTGGGAATTTTGTACTCTTCACGATTAGGTTTTTGGATGTTGCAAAGTTCACGAGTCTAACACGTTGTCATTACTTTCCTTATGCAGACTTTCGTTCCCTATAATCGGTTTGAAAATATCCTCACGTCCTACTTTCGCATTGAAATCCCCTAATAGAATTTTCATATGGTATCGCGGGAGTTGGTCAAATGTCCGTTCCACTTCTTCGTAAAAACTGTCTTTTATATCGTCATCCCTATCTTCAGTTGGGGCATGTACATTTAAAACAATAATATCACACCACCGTCCCTTAAGAGTAATAAAAGAAAGTCTAAAATATGTTGAGTCTGCCATTTTTACCTTACAACAAAAAGAAATAAACTCCTCAAAAAATATTTCGTCCGCTCCCTGTAGTCTAGGTAACAAATTCTATGTGATTGTGTTAAAATGAAAATTCAAGGAATTTATGGTGGATAACTAGTTTAGTATGATTAAAATTCCTCTAATGTAGGTAAAGTGAGTGACTAGTAATTTTATAGATAATAATAATAATAATAATAATAATAATAATAATAATAATAATATCTGATGTGGTTGGTTTGTCCTCTATATATATGTAATTATAAATTCCGACGGAAATTCTTTCTCACACCACTAAATCTATTGAGTCTGCCATTTTTACCTTACAATAAACAGAAATAAACTCCTCAAAAAATATTTCGTCCGCTCCCTGTAGTCTAGGTAACAAATTCTATGTGATTGTGTTAAAATGAAAATTCAAGGAATTTATGGTGGATAACTAGTTTATTATGATTAAAATTCCTCTAATTTAGGTAAGGTGAGTGACTAGTAATTTTATAGATTCGAAGGACGTTACGAGTACTTTGCCCTTGAAAGACTACTTTAATATCTTGTTTGACTTTCCAAAGAATTCATCGGGAGAGGTAGAGGAATACAGCCTCTAATTTGAATATCTCTAAACTTAAATAATAATATTTCTCTAAGTTTCATTGGAGACTGCTTTAATATGGAAATTAGTACTTTCTCTACTCTCGGTCCATAGTCCTTCCTTTCAGACTGTTAAACTTCATTATAGTAACAGTCTGGCCTACACCTGGTTTAGACTCTCAACACGCAGAGAAATCCAGATAGGAAACTAACTTAAAAGTAGTTTAAAAGATGGGTAAAACTTAGGGAACAGGAGCAGCAGCCGCCACTCATGACTAAGCTATTATATTACATCTTTCATTTACGACTGTTGGTTAAAAATGTAAACTACACAGGCTAATAGTTTCGAACACGAAAGTTGCAGTGTTAAAATAGAAACACCAGCCAAGCCTCACTATCGCCTGACTGTACGAAGATCGAACCCAAATCGCAAGCTGGATTCAAAAGTTCGTGGGGAATACCTCCAGCACCTGGAGATTTCTAAACCTAAGTGTCCTGGGTTCACTCTCTCCCTAGGATTAGCCCAAGAGCAAACTACTTTTCGCTCATTCTAACCATTAAACAAGAGCCCTTTTAAACCTTTATTCTGACGTAGAGATCAAAAATCCCTAATTGAATCTTTATTTCTTACTCCTATCTCGTGAAAGGGCCAAAGACCACTTTCTCCAACGGGACTGGAAGCCAGGGACTAACATATCCACTGAACATCCGGCAGCAATTCTAATTTTGTTACTTGCTAATTTTCTTCGGACTGAGACAGACACCAGTTATAGAGACCTCCACCTTACAGGCCACTCTAGCTGAAACAGCCAAAGCCATTAAAAATTTTTTTATATATATTTTGCCGGGGACAAAAAAAATGAAGAAAAACATTTAACTTAGTAACGGTTCTGAACATTTCTGCAGCAATGGAAAATTACTGGAAAAGCAAGCAACAAAGAGATATCTTCTAAACAAATTTAACGTCTCAACCAGGTCTATGAACAAGTACGCGCGAGAGTAATATTCTATCTAACTAAGTGAAACTTAATCTTAAAAGAAAGAAATTAGTATATAAAAATGATTTGGATAATTCTCAAATCGATATTTACATGCATTTACATATTATAAATATAGCAAAATTATATATTACACTATAGTTAAATTAAATATATAGTGTCAGCAAATAGAGACAGATAAATGCGTCAGGCCTGACTTATACTAATCAAACAACACAAAAATTTTAATATTAAAATATACCATGTATAAATATGAAAAATCAACCAAGGAAATGAAGAGCCCCTTGCAAAGCTTGGCTTCACAAACTATCTCAAAATTCAATAAAATTCTTCCTCAAGATTTTCAGGTACCTTCCGATACAATGGTGTTAATTTTAGCGTTTATTAAACAAAGGTCTAAATGGGACAATTCTGATGTTTCGATAGTTTCAGCTTTTAGTTTTACTATTGAAATAAGAATTCGAATTTAATGTAATAAATAGTCAAAATCAGTCCTCCAAATCAAACACAGGATGTGGCAACTTTAGATATAGAAACTTGAGGTTTGGGTTCAAGACTCTCTCTCATTTGAAACTAGATTATTTAATAGACAAAGGAAATGCATTCGTGCGAGATCGTCTTGTTCTAAACAGTTCCAACTATTGTGAAAATGGCTTCTTCTCAATGAATGCAAAAATTTACAAACTAAAAACTTTGAAACCAAATTTCCCTAACTTAAGAAATTTCAAATAAAAGTTTTCAAATAAAATAATTAAACTAAAAAAATTCAAATAAAAATTTTTTACAAACAAAATTTTGAACCTAAAAGTTTTTAAATTAAAATTTTTCAAGCTAAAAAATACAAAACAGTGGTTTGAAACTTATTTGAAACTAAAATATTTCAACCAAATTTTTTAAAGTAAAATTTTTGAACATTTTTCAAATAACTTTTTTCAAACTATAAATATTCGAACTAAAAATCATCAAATTAAAAAAACTACAAACAAAATTTTGAAACTAAAAATATTCAAACAAAAATTTTCAAACGAAAAATTTTCAAACCAAACCAAAACATTCAAACAAAAGCCAAAGAAATTTTTTAATTAAAATATTCAGACAAAAATTTCAAAAAAATTTAAACTAAAAAATTTCCAACTAAATTTTGAAACTAAAAAATTCAAACCAACTGTTTTCAAACTAAAAATTCAAACATTATTTTGAAGTTTATAAAACAAGTTCAAACCAAAATTTTCAATCAAAAATTCACGACCAAAAATTTTCAAAGAGAACTTTTTCAACTTAAATTTTTCGAGCTGAAATGCACCAAGAATGACTTCATGTTTCATGGGTAACAGTCAAACTTTATCCGGTTTTTAACTATTCCATTAACAAATAACTCTTTTTAATTCTTTGATTACTTTTAAAAGTGAGTGCAAAAAATATGTTGAACGAAAATGTTCAGAGTAAAACTTTAGAACCAAAATTTTGAAACTAAATTTATATGCAAAAACTTTTAAACAAAATATTTTAAGCGAATATTTCAGAACTAAAATTTTTCAAATGAAGATTTTTAAAATTACAAATTTACAAAGAAAATTTAAACAATAATAGAAAAAATGCTAAGCAAAAGTTTTAATAATCGATACACAAAGATTTAAGAATGATCAATCAATCAGATTGTGCCAAAAATAATGATCAGCCAATCTGATTGCATCAAGAACAATTTTTTGGTGATTAACTAATCAGATCGCACTAAGAATAATAATCTTACTAAGTTGTGGCTCAAGTTCAAAGTGTTGTTGCATATCAATCGATTTATTGGGTATGATATGTCAAAATTTTAACCTTAGATTGTGCGTTGTGACTATAATTCTACGATTCAAAGGGTGAAATTGTTAAGGTTACCTATCAAATTTTTCAAGTCTAACATTTAAAGCTCGATGTGAAAGTCAACCAATCAGATTTCAGTAAAGATAACTTTCCACCTATAATCTTAGACTATGAGTTGGGACTAAAGTTCAGAGTATTGTTTCATATCATTTGTTACTTATCAGGATCCAAGTTCTAAAACGTTAGGCTATGAGTTATCACTTATTTTCAACGTGTTAATATGATATGTCATCGTGCACAAATTTGGATTATGTTACAATTCATCTTGTTAACCACAACCTTCAAACTTTGCACCTCATGCTATGTCATTTACTGGATTTTGGTTGTCCCAATTCCCAAATTTAAGGGATGTGCCCTCCAGTAGCAGGCCCCCCCGTATATGCAGCCGAATCAGCAAAAATTTTCTCGATTCTGATTGGCTGAGAGAGGTCACGTGACTTTAGGCCCCGCCCACGCGGGAAATTCAAATTTCCGGGTCACGTGGTATGACGTCATGAGTCACACCGCGGGGAAATTCCTCACCCGGGATTTTTAAATTCGTTCCCTTTTACGGACGTGTGCTTTGATACCTGATTCTGATTGGTTGACAGATGTCACGTGATCTTAGACCCTGGGATATTTGAAATTCGTTCCCTTTTACGGGTAAGATGAATGCTTAGGTACCACGATGCTGATTGGTTGATAGAGGTCACGTGATCTTAGGTTGTGGGATATTTGAAATTTGTTCCCTTTTACGGTTAAGATGAGTGTTTTGATACCTGATTCTGATTGGTTGATAGAGGTCACGTGATCTTAGACCCTGGGATTTTTAAAAATCGTTCCCTTTTACGGATAAGATGCGTGCTTTGATACCTGAGGTCACATGATCTTAGACCCTGGGATTTTTGAAATTCAGGTATTCTCTTTGGTGTATACTTTGGTACCTCGATTCTGATTGGCAGATAGAAGTCACATGATTTTAGACCTACCACATGGTGAACAGATTACATGGTATAACGTGGGAAAACCCTTCACTCATTTGTTTCCATTTTACGGGTAAGATGAATGTTTTGGTACCACGATTTTGATTGGTTGATAGAAGTCGCATAATTTTACCCCCCACCCCAATGCTAGAAATTCAGAGTGCTATGACGGCGATCCACCCTAGACCTGGATTTTAGAATTTTGTTCCCTTTTTTATGGTTATCCTTAAAGTTCCCATGGAGGGTTCAACACCTCCTTAAATAACCCTTTTTGGTATCATGATATTGTACTGAAGTTTACATTAAATATTATCATTCTCTTTGACAGATAAGATGATTACCAGCTTTCTTACCTTGATGGAGATCCTGTCCTTGAATTAGTAGCCTATGTCTCTGGAAGTAACAATGGTGAAAGAGGGGTCCATCGTTGTCGCTTGTAGATTTCTTATAACACATTGTTGTGAGTTTAAGCGATTTTTTAAACGCTCAGTAAACGCTTCATTAATGGAAACAGTGTTGCCAGATTTTTCTTACCTAAACTGCTCCGATTCTTTTCGAAACGGTTCCGCAGAGTGCAAGAAATTTTAAACTAAAAATTTTTCGAACTAAAAAAAATTTCAAAACAAAATTTTTCGAACTAAAAATTTTTCAAACAAAAAATTTTCGAACTAAAAATTTGAAACAAAAAGTTTCAAACAAAAAAATTTCGAACTAAAAAATTTAAACAATTTTTTTCGGAAAAAAATTTAAACTAAAAACTTTCGAACCAAATTTTCAAATCAAAAAATTTTCGAACCCAAAAAAAATCGAACTAAAAAATTAAAAATTTTTCGAAAAAAATATTTTAAACAAAACTTTCGAACTAAATTTTCAAATCAAAATTTTTCGAACTAAATTTAGAAAAAAAAATTCGAACCAATTTTTAAAAACAAGTTTCGAACTAAAGATGTAAACCACATTTGAAAATTTTCAAATCAATTTTTTGAACTAAATTTGGACACTAAAAAATTCTTTAATTAATTTTTCGAACAAAATCATGTAAACCAAATTTTGGATATATTTTCCACCTTAAATTTTCAAGATTACCATTTATTTGAAAACATGTGTTCAGGGTTTCAAGAAATAATAAAACATATTTTTTTCAACTTGTTGTATTTTAATAAAAGGTATGTGCTCTTCTCATACAATTTTATTAACATAATAAATGCACGATCTAGTTAATGAATATGTTGGACGTGTCATCATCTTCGAATCTTGTAGACGTATCCTGTAAAGAAAAAGAAGAAACAACTGATTACTTTATGAATTTCTTTTTTTTCTGAAACAATAAAAACGAGTAAATATTGATAAGAGAGAAATAAAACTTACTCGTAAATGATGGATCTCTTTAGGTTCATCTTCCTCCTCGGGTACGAGATGACAGCATTTCTTCCAATGATGGTGGTGTTAGCGGTTTATAAACTCTTCTGGGTACTGCATTTTTTCTAGGTGTTGCTCCTTTATGGTCTAGGTTCCCCTTGGGTACGAGATGACTACATTTGTTCCACTGATGGTGTTGGTGGTTTATGATCTCTTCTGGGTACTTCATTTTTTTTCTTGGTGTTGCTGCTTTATGGTCAAGGAGGAAAAAAAGGAAAAGGAAAAGGAAAAAGAAATGGCGGCCTCATTGGGTGTTTACAATTTTTTCTTCATCATCTTCTTTTTCCAGTTCCAACTTCTGTTTTTTAACGTACCCGTACGGAACCGTATCATAAGAATTGAGTTCTTTAAATCGACGTTTTGTGTACTGGATGCTGTACATTTTTTTCTTCTTTGCGAGTGACGATGGTATGGTCTTTGGTCCTGCATATTTTATGGGGGATGGTAATGGTGACTTGTCCACGGCATTGATTTGTAATCATTTCTTTTAGCGTGTTGAAATTTAATTGCTGTCCTGCATTGTAGTTTAATGTAAATCCTCTAATTTTACATATGTAGCTGGTGATGTTGCTATCTGGATTGTATATTTCTAAGCTGTAATTTTTTGGTCCTCCACTAACAAATGTCTTGATGTACGCTCGTTGGCCATAAGACTCCATCTCATCCGATAAGCATCCCAAGTACGTTGAAGGTTCAATGGTTGGCTCCCCAGGCTTTTCTGTAAAAATCACAGAATCCGTGTCGAAATATAAAACACGTTCCTGCAACATTTCCAGGTACTTGTACAGTTCCAGACGTGCCTGACATGTTGTAAATGCACCTAACACGACATTGGTGTTTCGGTTTTGAACAGGCACATGTTCATTGTACTCCCAGAACGCATACAACATCGTATCATTGATGGGTACAATTTGATGGAGTTTAATGTCGGGGGAAGTGAGTTTTTCATAAAATTCTTCCGGCCGATCAATAATTGTGGTCTGGCTAAAGTTTGTACGCTGGCAAAGTTTTCCCCATAGAGAGTTCACACAAAGCTTAGATAAACTTCTTCGTGCAGGATTATTTTCAATTTTGGTCGGATCCAATGCAATACCTTCACGCTCCAGGACGGTTTGTATAAATTTTGTTTTGTCTTCTTCGGTCACACAGGAACTGGGCCAGCCAGAAGCTTCCATTTTCGATTTCAAAAACGTATTGATATATTCCGTGAACAAGCCACCTGTTTTCGTGATGGGGTCATATTGTTCAATGTCATAATCCCAAATTTCAAAGATTTCCACCGGTTGATATCCTAATTCTATTGCTTTCTGTATTTCATATGATACCCATGTTCCAGTGAGGCATCGCTCCTGATCGTTGTGTGTACACGTTGCTGTAGGGTCTGGGTTCATTTCTTCGGCACACGCAGCACACAGTGGAAAGAGTAGTTTCTTGTTGCATCGGTAAGGCAGGAGACCATGATAAAGATGTTGACTTGGCAATATCGTCATTTTGATCAGACCATTGACTTTATTTATTGGTGGTATATTTTCATCACCCTGTAGATAAATTCTAGGATGTCCTACAGGGTATTTAGCACACTTATTTATGTAAGGATAAAGCGAGACAATATCGAAATATTTTATTACTTCTCCTGCTTTTTCGTCGACTTGGTGGTATAACTTCACGCAATTGGTCCTTCCTCCAAAAAAGCTATCTCTTGGATTTAATGGTCTACGGTTCATGTACGGATGATTTTTCAGATACGTCGCCATTGTTGGATTTTGTTTCAAGAACTGTTTAAATTCGCACTCCCACATTTCATGTACAATGTACCCCAATTCACGCAGTCTTGCATTTTTGCGTTGCGTTCGTTCATAACGGAATTCCATAGTGTCTTCTGGATTGCCGTAGATGGGCTGATTACGGCCTGTAGTAATACATACTTTACACCCGTGATAAAAGCAGCCGGCATGCTCGTAGATGTGCTCCTCTAATGTCTCAGGATCTTGGTAGTAGCCATCAACATGGAATCCCGCAATAAACACTTCTTTTTGTCGGGCCGCATGTAAGATTTGTTTTCCTTCGGTTTTTTCAATGTAGGCCAGCCATTGCATTGCAGCGATCGATTGGGTACTTCTCCATCGATAGCCATGTGCCGGTAGAATTCCAATGGTATTGGGTTTGAGGAAATTCCGGCGGAATACTAAATTGGAAGCACTGGCAATCGTGATCGTCTCCAAGAAGGGATTCACTTTGGTTTCTGCTTCAAATGACGTCATAAATGAAACACATGCTTGTCGCAGTACATTGACATCTTGAATACAATACTTGATAATTTCCTTCTGGAAATCAAACGTGTCATTACGATGATCGTTATACCACTGCATGAACTTGTTTCTCTCTTCGACGGCCATTTCATTTGCACCATAATACTTCGTTTCTGGAAGTGGTCCAGTATACGATTGATTTTCTTTGGTGTTGAAGAAATGCGGGAAGTAGCCTTTGGTTGCAGGTAAATTGAACGCTTTTGACAATTTACTTAATGCCATATGTAGGAAGTTCAATGAGTCAATGAACGTCAGATTATTCAAGGTTAAACTCAATATCTTGGTCCCATTTAATATGACGTCAGGTCTCCATTGACATTGTTCTACCATGCTCTTTAGAATAAAATGTCCATCGTAGCCCTTCGAGTTGTGAGCGAGACAGAAAATCCTATTTATATTGGGACGACGTTCCCGCAAGTACTGGAGAAAATCATAAACTGGATCGTCCCCTTGGAAAATATGTTGGCGCTGGCCACACGTACTGCAAGACTGCTGGATATTATCGTTTTCAACACATGCATAACATACTTGTTGTGCAACCAATAAATTTGGAACGTGTACATACATATTATCATCAATATTCGTGTCCTGCATAGATTCTATATCGTAGAAAATCAACAAGGCTTTCTTTGCGTGCATGAGTGAAGGAACACCAGGTTTCAAACACTGTCGATCGGGAAGCATGAAACATTGATGCGATCCTGGAACAATCTTCTTACAAACATTACAAAAGATCTCATTACAGTCATGAATGCGTTGTCCACTTCGTACAAAGGAATATACTCTGTAACATTTAGTACATTGCTTCACCATTTTGCATACAGGTTCCCCATGATGATATACAATATTACGATGATTGTTAAAACATTCTTCGCCGTAAAATTGACGATTGCAGTCTTTGCACAGCACCGGCGTTTGGTTCTTGTCGCATAGAGGTCTCTGTAAACATTTGGAGCATGTTACAGGACAATTTTTCACATGTTCATTACGTTTACTATACTTTTTATGGCACGTTTCACAGTAGAACTTGGTTGCAAAACAAGCCGTTAAAGATTGGATGATATCAAAATGGCCAGCCAAACAAATTAAATTTATGGGAGTGCGATTTTCATCGTTGGGCCCCTCGTACATGATATCATGGCCTGTGAAACTAGTATAAACAGTAATTTTATATTCTTTGAGGTATGAT
Source organism: Thermobia domestica (assembly GCF_964235325.1). Classification (NCBI taxonomy): domain Eukaryota; kingdom Metazoa; phylum Arthropoda; class Insecta; order Zygentoma; family Lepismatidae; genus Thermobia; species Thermobia domestica. Next base: position 5,064,690 of record NC_137456.1, read on the forward strand.
TGGAATTGCCGAATTTCATTTACACTGGCACCATGATCCAAATTCACTCCTGCATTTGAACATAACGCATCCACTTCATCGTCCACAATACATTTCGATTGATGTTGATACTGTGTATGTCGTTTCACATCTACATTCTTGTATTTTTTCGGGCCAATAGCAATAACAAGGGCGTACGCCAGACACCTTGAATCTTGATTTTTTACACGTACAATCCCTTTTTTGCAACGTAATAATTCTTCATTTTGAAGTATTCCTTGCCGCAAACCGCCATAGCCACGTGGAATATCCAAACGATGGAAATGAACGGTGAATGGTTCGTGCAGGAGAAATGCATTGTTACTTTGTAAAACTCTTTCAAACGAGGCCCACATTGTTTCCAGTGTCAGGTTTCGTGCTTGGCGAAAACTCACCCAAAATGGTTTATTCGTGTTGCGTGGCGATATTACTGATAAACCAACCATCGCCTCATCGTCGACATTGGCTAGTAAATGGTCCAGCATTGCTTGGAAACTATTATGCACGTATTGGATAATATCGGTTCCTACGGGTGGTGCGTTAAATTGTACTTCCAACATTCTGCCTTCAATGTTAAATCGTCTATAATGACGAGTGATTTCATTACGAACAGTAAAACCCGATTCGGCCATGGTTAAAAAAGGAAAAAACAAACAAACAGGTACGATAAAATATGTAATGGGAAAAAAGGAATTGACCAGCGTGAATTTACTACAAAAGAAAAGAAGAAAGAAAAATCTTAATCACCTGATAAACAGGAAATCATAACATTCATGATAAATTCTTAACTAAGTAATTCATGTAAAGGCCCTGAGTTTGATTCCCTGGCGGTGGCGTTTAGAATCTCATTATTAAAGCACACGTACTAGAAATCAAAGTTAAAAATAATTATGTTACTGAAATGAGTGTTTTATTGCTGTCAAACTCGAGACCATTGCATCAGCATGTAACTGACCTACCATTCTATAGTGATAAAAAGAATGCATGAAATGAATGAATGTTTCATCAGTGCTGAGATGTGATAAAGCACGCGTAAGCATTTTTCTACTCACAACGACCTTTAAATGATGCGTTTGCAAGTTGAAGAGATTCACCAACCATTAACGATACACATACGTAATTGTCAAAACAAAATCTGTGTAGCGTAAATCTTTTAACCAAATATTCATGCACTCTTTTTTTATTTAAGCGGTTAGCGTACATGCTTCTAACGTGGAAGGCCCTGGTTCAATCCTCGGTGGGGTTTGCTTTTCACATCGGATCGCTGTCAAGCCTTTTCTGAAATGTAATATTCTCACGCGTTATCATACATTCTTTTCAAAACTAAGCTAAGTGGTTGACGTACACACCTCTGGCCCTGGTTCAATCCCAGGTGGTTGTTCGAATATCACGTTAAGCTGAAGGGATGCTAAACTAAAACAATGGTTTCAAAGGAATCGTACCATATTATTCTCAGGCATAGTTTTTAAAATTCTGTAATGAATTCTTTTCAAAACCAAGCGAACACATCTCTGGCCATGGTTCAATTCCCGACGGGAGCTCACATTCAACATTAAGCTGAAGGGACGCTAAACCATATCATTTCTCGTGCTTAGTTTTAATGTGTGGGTTCGATCTCGTGAGTTTATTCGGATACTCCCACTTTCCCATTCCACTAATTCCTTCATAGCCTAAATATTTCGTACTAAAAGTAAAACAGAGTATTCGTGATCCGCCCACAAATATAAAATAAAAATGATTTTCGAATCTTGTGTGAAAAATAAAATCTCACTGAACTTACCTCAAATTCAATGAACGAAAAGTCGGTGCAGTAAAACTTAAATGAAGACACTTTTTAAAAGCAGATCTTCTTCACTTCACAGTTGAGAGCGGTGTAGGATTTGAAAAATGAAATTTAGATTTTTATTTAGGTCGCTGTGAAAACGACGTCACCGTCAGCCAATCAGAAACGAGGAAATTTATAAAATGACATCACAATGAACCAATCAAAACGCTCGCTGCTCTTGTCATGAATCACGAACGAAAACGATGTGTAACAATCGATCGTGACGCCATTCACGTTTCTCAATAGTTACAACATCTAGTATCGCAATTTCGATCATGACATCATCCCAAATGCTTTCTGTCAGGATCATGTCTCTACTTGTCGTAACTGTGACGACATTTCATTTTCCTCATATTCCGTAAGAAAATATCAATGTTTCTTTTTTCATGAATCATGCTGACACGTTCGTAGTAAAACAAAAGTAATACGATCCGCTGACGTTTGCATTTTCAATCATATGTGCTTCTATGTCAACACACAAAAAAGTCTATCAGCATTTTATTTTAATCCACGAACGGAAGCGTTACACTGTCAGATTTATTTTCTTAAAGTATAAGTGTATCATTTTAAGGACCATGGTTCGAAACTCACCAAGCACGATTAAAACCGAATTCATTCATAGCTAAGCTGTTAGGATACACGTCTTTGGTTTGAAAGACCTGAGTTTGATTCCCGGAGAAACATTTCTTAGGATTTTTCTTTTTAGTTTTCTAAAACTTGGTTTAAATTTCTAGTTCAAAATTTTAAAAGTTTAGTTCGAAAAATTTTGATTTGAAAATTTAGTTCGAAAGTTTTGTTTAAAATATTTTTTCGAAAAAATTTTAATTTTTTTAGTTCGAATTTTTTTGGGGTTCGAAAATTTTTAAATTTTTTTAGTTCGAAAATTTTTTGATTTGAAAATTTGGTTCGAAAGTTTTTTAGTTTAAATTTTTTCGAAAAATATGTTTAAATTTTTTAGTTCGAAAATTTTTTGAAATTTTAGTTTCAAAATTTTTAGTTCGAAAATTTTTTGTTTGAAAATTTTTGTTTAAAATTTTTTAGTTTTGAATTTTTTTTAGTTCGAAAAATTTTTAGTTTAAAATTTCTTGCACTCTGCGGAACCGTTTCGAAAAGAATCGGAGCAGTTTAGATAAGAAAAATCTGGCAACACTGTTTCCATTAATGAAGCGCTTACTGAGCGTTTAAAAAATCGCTTAAACTCACAACAATGTGTTATAAGAAATCTACAAGCGACAACGATGGACCCCTCTTTCACCATTGTTACTTCCAGAGACATAGGCTACTAATTCAAGGACAGGATCTCCATCAAGGTAAGAAAGCTGGTAATCATCTTATCTGTCAAAGAGAATGATAATATTTAATGTAAACTTCAGTACAATATCATGATACCAAAAAGGGTTATTTAAGGAGGTGTTGAACCCTCCATGGGAACTTTAAGGATAACCATAAAAAAGGGAACAAAATTCTAAAATCCAGGTCTAGGGTGGATCGCCGTCATAGCACTCTGAATTTCTAGCATTGGGGTGGGGGGTAAAATTATGCGACTTCTATCAACCAATCAAAATCGTGGTACCAAAACATTCATCTTACCCGTAAAATGGAAACAAATGAGTGAGGGGTTTTCCCACGTTATACCATGTAATCTGTTCACCATGTGGTAGGTCTAAAATCATGTGACTTCTATCTGCCAATCAGAATCGAGGTACCAAAGTATACACCAAAGAGAATACCTGAATTTCAAAAATCCCAGGGTCTAAGATCATGTGACCTCAGGTATCAAAGCACGCATCTTATCCGTAAAAGGGAACGATTTTTAAAAATCCCAGGGTCTAAGATCACGTGACCTCTATCAACCAATCAGAATCAGGTATCAAAACACTCATCTTAACCGTAAAAGGGAACAAATTTCAAATATCCCACAACCTAAGATCACGTGACCTCTATCAACCAATCAGCATCGTGGTACCTAAGCATTCATCTTACCCGTAAAAGGGAACGAATTTCAAATATCCCAGGGTCTAAGATCACGTGACATCTGTCAACCAATCAGAATCAGGTATCAAAGCACACGTCCGTAAAAGGAAACGAATTTAAAAATCCCGGGTGAGGAATTTCCCCGCGGTGTGACTCATGACGTCATACCACGTGACCCGGAAATTTGAATTTCCCGCGTGGGCGGGGCCTAAAGTCACGTGACCTCTCTCAGCCAATCAGAATCGAGAAAATTTTTGCTGACTCGGCTGCATATACGGGGGGGCCTACTACTCCTCCAAAATTTAAGAGAAATGCATCAATATACCTAAGTCGTTGAATTAAAGTACTTATCCATAGGAAGCTAACAACTTAAGTCTTACTAATTATATGATTAAGGCTAAGCATTTAACCATATAATCATATGTTGTAATTCGATTTCATATAAGAAGATCAATTAGGTCAATAACCTTCCATTTAATTTTTGGCAGTTCTTTACCTTTAGAAAGGAATAAACAGAAACACTGAAATTTACATTGGGATCTAAGAACGTGTTATTTTGTAACTACCAAATTCAAAGAGTGGTTCTATATATATCGTAACAAATTCTGAAAAGGGAGCGTCAATGTATACACATCTTATAAAAGAAAATGAGTCCCTGTATGCAATCATATATTCACATAATGTGTGAAATCTCATCAAGGTCAATGTCATGAATCGAACACCTTCCAAGTGGCACTACGTATTGCTTACGTTTATATTTTGGTATTTTTTTACCCATAGGCAGGGATAATCAAGACCAATGCAGTATATATTTGGGTCCTTAGGAACATTTATCTAATTTTATTCTTGACAATCTCCAAATTACAGGGGTGGTCCTAAGTGCTCTTCTCAAAAATGTAAGATGGTAGTATCAATGTACGCATGTCCAGGACGTCTATATTCATGAATAAAAGGTAATAAGGTCTCATCAAAGAAGAAAAATAGGTAAATACACGAACACATAACCATGCTAATATTTGACACCCAACAGAGGGAATGAGATGGACCATCCAAGTTTACAATGGATCCTAAAATGTTTTTGCCTTTGGCAATTCCCAAATTTAAGGGGTGAGTCGGTGTACCCCTTCCAAAATTAAGAAAGTTCCACCAATGTACTCATGCATTATGTACTCATTCATATAATAACATAAATACAACCTCATCAAACGGTATCAATTAAGTTAATAAACGAACAAGTGGTTGTATTTTTTAACCTTGAAAGGGAAGAACGAGATAGAAGACCTAAATTTATAATGGGTCCTAAAGAACAATTACCAATTATTGTTTTTTGATCATATCCAAATTTAAGGGTTGGTCATAGGTGCTCCATCATTATGAAGCAAAATGTGAAATGTTAATGTGGAAGAAACGGATAATCCGTGAACATACTTAGGAACACTATTTTGTCCACCATAAATTCACTTGACCTCGAATAGAAATAGAGACTTCCCGCACTAGAGTCAGCCTTCTACCATTAAGTCACCATTCCCTTAGTCTACCGTTAAGTCACTCAAATTTCAAGAGAGATGCGCCAATGTACAGTTCGAAGCATACAAGATGTTACAAAAAGTTTAAGTCAAACTTAGGAACAAACTCTTGCACTATGTGCTTATGCATTCCGAAATACATTTCTCATCGACCAATTATTTCCGGTATTCAATGCAACTCACGCCTAATTTTGAAATTGGTTTTATTACTCATCATGTTTCGTTTTTCCTTTATTTTCTCTTATTTGCGCCCAGAAAAGCATTGCGAATCCATTTTCTGCATTCAATATGGATGCGTTCAAAAATTCGTTATATGTTTGAATTACTATTTGAATCATTTTGGACTCAAAGTCTTATCATGAAAGGTGTGTAACAATTGTGGATAAATATTGGTTCCATGTTAAGCATAGTAAAACCCCTAAAAGATAGTCTGCAAGGCCATTATTGCAGTAACTTACAATTGGTATCTTCCATAAGAAGAAGATTACATTTTGCTCTATGGCATGCATTAACTAGCTTTTATTCTTTTCTAAAAAAACACACGAAAAGAAAAGAATAAAAGCTAGTTAATGCATGCCATAGAGTGACTTAATGGTAGAAGGCTCACTGGTGCGACAAGTCTCTATTTCTACTCCAGGTCAAGTGAATTTGTGGTGGACAAAATCATGTTCCTAGATTTATTCGCGGATTCTCCGTTTCTTCCCCATTAACATTTCACAAGTTCTTCATAATCATTCACTTTCGTTAATCAAATCTCTCAGGTAGGCTTCAGTGCATAATTCCTTTTATGTAAATTGTTTCTTCCTATTTGAAATAAATCTCAAAAACAGTTATTTAGATTTTATAGCTGAAAAAATTAAATTCCAAAACCTATGTAAGACCATTTCAGAAACTGTATTTTGTATTTGTTTTTTAAAGAAACAATGTACCGCAAACAGTTGTAATTTCGTTATATTTTTGTATTCACAGTTGTCATTGAACAAATACTTTTGACATTTCACACACACACACACACACATATATATATATATATATATATATATATATATATATATGATGTGTAATGATTTTATGCCAAATATTTATTTGGGGGCGGTGGTGGCTCAATGATTCAGCGTTCACCTCTGGTGCATGAGGTCCCTGGTTAGATCCCAACTTGCACGAAGTCGGCTTTCTGATGGAAAAACACCGTGTGCGTGGGTATTCTCGGGGTTCCCCCGTTTCCTCCTACTTTCTTCATTCCACCATTTCATTCATTTCTCATCATCATCGTCTCCTTTATCCCACACTGCATAAGCGTGGGATATAAAACTCAAAGGTTTCATTTCATTTTTTTCAAATGGTTATTCAGGAGAGGTTTGACATAACTTCTTAAAATATACTTAATCGTCATCTTCTAAAATCTTTTAGAGTGATCTTCCAAACTTGAGACAAAATTCTTAATTAGAATCTGCACAATAAATGCAATGTCATATATTAGATATTTTTCAATACACTTCGATACCATTTTATCACATATTTTGCACAACTATCTTATCTACAGGGAGAAAAATTTTAGGAATCATGTGGCTCTCATAAAATTTATTTTGTACAATAATTCATCAGCCGTTCTATATTATGTTAAAATTTTCAATTTATGTTCAGTCTAAATTGTTTTGCTATTATTGCAGGCTTGTAAATACAGAGAATACGGATGTCCAGAAACTCTGTTTCTTGCAGAGAAAATAAAACATGAGGACACGTGTGAATACAAAATTATGAAATGTCCTGTTGAAGGATGTAATATCTTTCTGACTAGAAAGAAACTGAGGAATCATCTGTCAACGAATCATGTAGAGATAAAAGTGGAAGTTGGAAAGAAATGCACATTCCGAGAAACCTTTGCCTTTAATTTTCCATTCCCCAGAGGAAAAATGTCAGAGATCCTTGAAATACCCGAATGGGGCCTTTTCTCACTGAAGACGGAGCCGGCTGCAAACGGAAGCATGCATTTTATTGTTCGAGCTGTTGACACAAAACAAGATGCTAAGAACTTCCGATTCCAGGTCTGCTTGAGTGACAAGTCACATCGATATGTTTGTTACGCCTCTGAAGTAGAATCTGCAGATGGTCCCTCACAAGAAATTGCTCTTAAAAGGCAACCATGGGTTATATCGAAAGAGCTTTTTGATATCTACAATGATTGGCTTGTTGTTTTCATCTGGAAATAAGTATTCTGTTCTTATCCTGGTTTATCAGCATCAAACGAAAATCTACTCATACGCTATATTTCTGTAATCTTTGGAAGAGATTTGAAACATGAGATATCAAAATGTGTTATTCGCACATTATTGCATGAATATTTAAACATACTACCATTTTTATATTTGAATTCATTACCTCAAAATAATTAATTTTGCTTATAATATCTCCAATTAGGGGAAAACAAGGTAACTCTATATTGAAAGCAAAGCAATGTTATTCATAATAAAAAAAATATTTTTACACTTTCAGCTGTAAACTTAACATGTAAGTTATTTTATGATGATTTTAATTATCTGATTTTGCAATGAGATGTTAGACGTAGTGGTACTTATACTGCTTCTACATTGTAACTCACTGTAACTCCTTTAATAGATTATAGTACATGTTCCCCAACGTTGTTATCTTATACACATGCTATGCAAGAAAGTGAAAAAAATATATATAATATTCACAAACTTAAAACACAAGTGAAACTTATAAATAAATCGCCGGTACCCTCAAGCTAACAATAACTTAATTACCCATTAACCATATCACATATAAAAGAATATAACGAAGTGTATAAAATAACGTTTCGTAAAAGGTTGCAATAGAACGCACCAAGATTTAGTTCATTGTTTACATTGTTTGATAACAGAGTAACTGCGAAATCAAAAGTTTGAGTCCACCGAGAGAATGTTACTGTCAAGCATGGCGATATCAGAGAACACCATAGAGAAGATTTGTCTCTGTTTAGAAATTCCTTTCCCCGACATTTTCCTTATTTTGTACATTTTGATTCTCATAACTAATCATTAGTGCTCTCAAACTAAGAATCATTAAATTATCCATCAAGCATAACACGTACAGAAGAGAGTAACAAAGTGTGTAAAATAACCTTGCTTCGTAAGAAGTTCCAAAAAATGAGATGAACACTTTCTGATAATATTCTAGAAAGGAAATCATGAGTTTGGGTTCAGGAAGATAATGTTACTGTAAAGCAAAACTGAAGTCAGGAAATACCGTTGGGAAGGTTTCTTTCTGTTTATAAACCACTGTCTCTACATTTTCCTTATTTGTACATCTCAAATTTCCTAGTTTTTTTCTATTTGTACACTGTCTCTTCTCTCTCTTTGGCATTTCTTTAAAATATCATTCTCTTAAGAGTATGATTTTTAAATGTTACATTTTTTGAACTTCATTCAGTATCGTTTTTTCATCCTTCCAGATCTTTCTCTTTTCTTCATGTATACGTTCTGTTACATCCCTAATAACACAATTTCTTCTCAAATAATGCCTTAAAACTTTTTCATCCTTTTAATAATCTCCATTATTGTTCTCCTCTACCGCAACACTTACTTTTACCTTTACCACCACATCCTAAATAATTGCACTACATCCCAAATAATTCAATTTCTTCTAAAATAAAACTTAAAAATCTTCCTTTTCCTCGTTTCAATAACCTCCATTATTGTTCTCTCCCTCAACAATTTGTCTTACCTTCCATAATATCCTTCTACAATATCTTCTATCCCGTCTCTAATAACACGATGTTTTCTCAAATAATATCTTAAAACACTTTCGTTTCCTTCTTTTCAAAAATCCGTTATTGTTCTTATCTCACTCAACACTTACTCTTACTTTCTTCAATTATCCGACAGTCGGTATACATAAAAATGTTCAGAGAAAATATACTATAAGAATACATAGTATAAAAGCTCATAGTAAATGCTGAAAATGAACTTTATTTCTACACAGAAATGAACACTGTTACACATTTAAAAATCATATTTCGCAGCATGACAGGAATAATTACCGCAACACATTGTGTATTTTCATCAAATGTTCCAAATTTATTCGTGTATTACGATAGAACCCTTAATTTTAAATAATCCGGACAGATGAGAAGGAATTTGCGTTAAGGTCAGGACATCTTGAAAACCAGAGGTCTCTTGAGATTATTCTGTTCTAAAAAAAAAAAAAAAAAAATCAGCCTAAACCTCCATAGTTGCAGCAGCGTTATGAAAAGTGAGTTCTTGTAGTTAAAAGCTGATAAGTTCTTTCCGTTCCCAATAAGGTAATGAGTTGCTCCACTACATGCAAATAAACCTCAGTAGTCACAGTACGTCCAAAAACTATCATCTGTAGTTCAATTCCCCAATAATGTACAATCTATCAGGAAAGTAAATGTAAACCTGTTTTTTGAGTCTGGCATTCCTGCGCTCCATCCATGGAGAGTATGAGAATTAAATCAATCAAATATTTACTCTGAAGCAAGAAGAAAAGTCTAATCTGAATAAGACATTGCAGAGGGGCACAAGCTGTGAATAAGAATAGTGCATACTGTAAATAAAAAGCGACATCAAAAGAGAAAACCAGAAACGGCTGCTAAACGGAGAAAAAAGAGTAAAAATTGCCGAAGTGGGAACATAAAACACAAATACAACAAATACACCAACAACTAAACGTTCACCAAACCATGGTCTTGGGGTAGTTGTTAAGGTGCTGGCTTACAAATGCAAAAGACGCCAGTTCGATACCCCTGCAAGGACATTTTTAAAAATGTTTGCTAATAATACACACATCTCATGAGAGATGGTAAAAGAGGTCGTATTTAGTTTTTCATAGCAATTATTATTGGTAATGTTTAGTACTAATAATACTTTTTGTCTTTGAGTATTGCTTTCATTCTTGTCTTCATTTCGAAAGAGAAGAATATCTGAACGAATGTCACCAAAATTCCTCTTATTTCGAATGTAAACGCCATTTGCAATTAGTAAAGAATAGAATTTGAACGTTTCGACGTAGCTGCAAAAAGTAAAAAAAAAAAGCAAAAACATGGAAGTGGAGGGGTTTGAAATTCATACTCATGGTTATTTAAAATACAATCACTATGTGCCTTAAACCTCTCGACCATGTTTCTACGTTAACTACTAAGAGGCTTGTGTTTCGGTTAGGCTGGTCAGTACGTTTTGCAAAGAGGCCCAGTTTAGCTCTGACGCAGCACAGGTGCGACAAGGCAGAAGGGTGCTAGGCAGTTTCTCTCTCTCTCTCTCTCTGTGTGTGTGAGTATGTGTCTATCTACCTATCAGTATATATATATAACGCTAATTTTGAATGCCATAACTACCGGAATTTTAAGCGGATTGAGACGAAACTTGGCACAAACATAAATTATTGAAATATCTTGAAAGAGTTCGTTAGCCAGAATAATCAGATGAATATGTTCAAAATGGCGGCAATTCAAACTCTTTAAAAGTTCCAAGGGAAATAAATTTCGTCCGTAAATCGGTATTCACAATGTTTGAGTGACTTTTCCTCTTTTACTGAAATATTTGTGTGCAGGGACTTCTTCACTTTTATTGAAGTATTGGACCCGATTAATCACCTTTTCGCTACGGTCAGGCTTTTTTTTGGAGGAGGGGGATATTTTCCTATCGGAACAAGACGATTTGTTAGTGATCATATGAAGATATAATTGAAAGTGAAGTAACTTGTGAAACGTGTTATTTGAAAGAATAATATGATAAATGTGCTTTCCGCTAACACAGAGAACTGTAAATCATGTATTTTGAGTTCGGGAGCGTGAATGGCGAGGAGTGTTATTTGATTTGCTTTTTAGTAACACATTGCATTGCAAATAGTAGTAGGCAACATTAGTGGTAAGTAAAACAACAACAACAACAACAATAATAATAATAATAATAATAATAATAATAATAATAATAATAATAATAATAATAATATGTGTTGTTTGAGGCGAGGCAATATCTTCCTCAATTCTTTTTCAAACGTAATGATTGTACGCCATATCTCCCTTACAATTTATATCAAGTGAACGGGAAATGGTAGAGTGATGGGAGCAACATTAGACAGTATGCACTCATAGTACTCAGAAAAATAAGCGATTTCAATGCAAAAAGAACGAAGAGTCATTGTCGTGGGAAGGAATGGGGCCACGGAAGAGCCCTCTTTAGGCAAAATGTCCATAACTTATATCGAGAGAACAGGAGGTACAATATAATTTTTTATTATCATGTGGAAATAAGTAAGGCTGGCTGGCGCTCCCCTATTTTTTTTTCGATGCGCTCTATGGGTCCACGGTGTCCAACGTTGGTCCCATCCCACTATCACCTCCTGTTCTCTCGATATAAGTTATCGACATTTTGCCTAAAGAGGGCTCTTCCGTGGCCCCATGCCTCCCCACGACAAGGACTCTTCGTTCTTTTTGCATTGAAATCGCTTATTTTTCTGAGTACTATGAGTGCATACTGTCCAATGTTGCTCCCATCACTCTACCATTTCCCGTTCACTCGATATAAATTCCTAATATTTTGTTTGTAAGGGAGATATGGCGTACAATCATTACGTTTGAAGAAGAATTGAGAAAGATTTGCCTTGCCACAAACAACACCTATTATTATTATTATTATATTATTATTATTATTATTATTATTATTATTATTATTATTATTATTATTGTTTTACTTACCACTAATGTTGCCTACTACTATTTGCAATGCAATGTGTTACTAAAAAGCAAATCAAATAACACTCCTCGCCATTCACGCTCCCGAACTCGAAATACATGATTTACAGTTCTCTGTGTTAGAGGAAAGTACATTTATTGTATTATTCTTTCAAATAACACGTTTCACAAGTTACTTCACTTGTATGTGTAACTTCATATCCTCACTAACAATCATCTTGGTCCGATAGGAAAATATCCCCCCTGCAAAAGAGTTGTTGTTGAGTTGATTTTGAGTTTAACGTCCCGTTCAGCAGCGAGGCTATATGAGACGTGGACCTACTGATTAACGTGGAATTCAAACCACATGAGCTCCCGCCGGGAATTGAACCCGGGTCTCCCATGCCAAAGGCGCGACCGCTGCAAAAGAAATGCCTGACCGTAGCGAAAGGGCATGAACCTTCTTTAGGTGATTAATCGGGTCCAATGTTTCAATAAAAGAGTATAAGTCCCTGCACACAAATATTTCAGTAAAAGAGGAAAAGTTACTCAAACTTTCTGAATACCTATTTATGTGCGAAATTTGGTTCCCTTGGAACTTTTAAAGAGTTTGAATTGCTGCCATTTCGAACATTTTCATTTGATTATTCTGGCTAACGAACTGTTTCAAGATATTTCAACAATTAATATTTGTGCCAAGTTTCGTCTCAATCCGCTTAAAATTGCAGTGGTTATTGCATTCACAAATAGCGATATATATATATATATATATATATATATATATATATATATATATATATATATATATATATAAATATACAGACATATAGATAAATAGTCACACAGAGGGAGAGATAAAAAGTGTCTTGCACCGTTCTCCCTTCTGGCACGTGTGCTGCGTCAGAGCTAAACTGGGCCTCTTTGCAAAACGTACTGACCAGCCAAACCTAAACACAAGCCTTTAATAGCTAAAGTAGAAACGTGGCCGAGAGACTTAAGACATGTAGTGATTGTACTTTTAAGAACCATGAGTATGGGTTCGAACCCCTCCATTTCCATGTTTTTTTTTCTTTTTTAATTTTTGCAGCTACGTCGGAATGTTCAATTTTTATTCCTTAATAATTGTAAATTGCGTTTACATTCAAAATAAGAGGAATTTTGGTGGCATTTGTTCGGATATTCTTCTCTTTCGAAATAAAGACAAGAATAAAAGTAATAATCAAAGACAAAATGTATTATCAGTACTAAACATTACCAATAATAATGGCTACGGAAAACTAAATACGACATCTTTTACCATCTCTCATGAGATGTGTGTATTATTAGCAAACATTTTTAAAAATGTCCTTACCGGGGATTCGAACTGGCGTCTTTTGCATTTGTAAGCCAGCAATTTAACAACTACACCGAGATCATGGCCTGGTGAACGTTTAGTTGTCGGTGTATTTGTTGTATTTGTGTTTTATGTTCCCACTTCGGCAATTTTTACTCTTTTTTCTCCATTTCGCAGCTGTTTCTGGCTTTCTCTTTCGATGTCGTTCTTTATTTACAGTATGCACTATTCTTATTCACAGCTTGTGCCCCTCTGCAATGTTATTCAGATTAGACTTTTCTTCTTGCTTCAGAGTAAATATTTGATTGATTTAATTCTCATAGTCTCCACGGATGGAGCGCAGGAATGCCAGACTCGAAAAATAGGTGTACATCTACTTTCCTGACGGACTATACACTACACTAATATTTTATAGAATGAAGTTAAATCCCGGGGTAAATGTGTAGGTTATCGAACTTTCTATGTGTTTTCTCAGCTTGATTTAAATAGAACTACAACTGATATTCTTAAAAAAGGTGATATCCTGTCCTTTTAAGAACTGTCATTAAAATCTGTATCTGTTAATCAAACAGAGAACTAAAGCCGTTTCTCTCTGACAAGTGATTGCAGTTCTTTGATCTCATGAACTGTATACAGATAAAAACATACTCTATTCTCTTTCTTATAGTATCCACCTTCTTAAATCCTTATTGTGTCAGTCTACTTTTAAGCGTGATTATTGTGGTCATACTGACAGATAGTATCAAGTGCTACCTTACTACACGTCTCCGGTAACTGATCATCACTTCACATTATCTTTGACATACCGGGTTTTTGATCACCCTGTATTATAAGAATAATATTCTCTATATCAGAATGTATTTGTGATTACACATTTATTTACTGTTGTTAAATAGCTAGAAAGTGCCCACTGAGACACGGGTAGTGTAAAAATACTTACATTAGTATTGTATTTTAAGGTGTTGAAAAAGTTGCTTCTGAAAATTGTAGCCATTGCAGTGTTGTATAATATTATATTTAACGTTTGTTCTAAACCAGTTTGAATGTTATAGAAGTTAGAAGTGCAATAATTAATGCATTTATAGTGGAAAACATATAATAAAGTGATTGCTGAACCCACTTATACGTTATTTAAATGTTTTAATGTCACCGGCCGCTCATCACCACTTCACATTATATTTGATATGCCGAGTTTTGGACCACCCTGCGTTATAGGAATAACGTTTTCTATATCAAAATATATTTGTGATTTCACGTTTATTTACTATTGTTGAATAGCTAGAAATTGCCCACTGAGACACAGGTAGTGTTAAAATACTTACATTAGTGTTGTATTTTAAGGTGCTGGAAAAGTTGCTTCTGAAAATTGTAGCCATTGCAGTGTTGTATAATATTATACTTAACGTTTGTTCCAAAACCAGTTTGAATGTTATAGAAGTTAGAAGTACAATAATTAATGTATTTATAGTGGAAAACATATAATAAATTGATTGCTGAATCCACTTATACTTTATTGAAATGTTTTAATTTCATCGGCCACTCGTCACCACTTGATATTATCATGCACATGCCGAGTTTTGGACCACCTTGCGTTATAAGAATAACATTTTCTATATGAGAATGCATTTGTGATTACACGTTTATTTATTATTGTTAAATAGCTAGAAATTGCCCACTGAGACACAGGTAGTGTTAAAATACTTACATTAGTATTGTATTTTAAGGTGCTGGAAAAGTTGCTTCTGAAAATTGTAGCCATTGCAGTGTTGTATAATATTATACTTAACGTTTGTTCCAAAACCAGTTTGAATGTTATAGAAGTTAGAAGTACAATAACTAATGTAATTATAGTGGAAAACATATAATAAAGTGATTGCTGAACCTACTTATACTTTATTTAAATGTTTAGTGACAATTAAAAAAACTCAGTTTCTTCAATCTTCCAACCCTTTTCTGGAGTGAAATTTGACAATTTACTAACTAAAATATATTGTTACGTCTATTTAATATTTTCACGAATACTATATTTTCTAAAATAGATGTATTTAACACTTTTAAGCTGTTCCCGTGAATGTAGTGAATAGCTCACACACCTTCGATGCGTTTGGTTTCAGGGTTGATTCGGACTCGGAAAATATTAAATCATTCTGCCTTAAACTTTTGATCCAAGTATGATATTGCTTCGGTGCTAAAAAGGGAAATTATACTTTAACAAAGAAAATACATTTTTAAAAACGTGCTCTATAGCGCTGTAACCGGCCGAGTAAAGCGTATTTTCAATTCGAAGCGTGGTCAGCGCATTGGTGCCACAACGAAGTTACTTCCATCTAGCTTTATTTCTCCTTACAAGTTAGACCTGTTACACACTAGAGGATAGATCCTAGGAATTTTCTTACGAGATTTCTTAGGGAAAATGTTATAAAAAATCTTACAGGAAATCTTGTCTTTGCTTGCCATACACGTAGAGAGTCTCCTTGTTATAACGATTGACATAGTCAGATTTGATCCACAATGCATCACTATAAAAATTATAACAAATTGTTCATAAATTAGTAAAATTGACCGCCTCTAAATTACCTAGTTAAATCTTTTATTATCTTTTGAAGCTTTGTAAAATATTAACTAACATACAACATAACAGCGACTCCATGACATTACATTTCATTATATCTTGTTTGTTTGTTTCTATGACAACCTTCTGTTCGTCGTTCTTAGTTACGTATCAACATTCCATTATATATTAAAATATATATATTAATCTTATATTATCATTTTCTTTTTCTTCTTCTATAAAATAAACTGAATTGTACATGTTTATAAACCAACTATTGCTCGAAGAAAATACAAGTATACAATAAAGAATACAAATACAGTTTTAATATGACGCCTCACTCAGTTACTGCATCCAGAATAGTATTATGTGCTATATCGTGTTTTGGGCAAACTATAGGCCTACTTACCTGCAAAAATGATATATGTGCGTACTTCGACACAATTGCTTTAATATACTATATTTTGTTTTTAAATATGTTTTCATTTTCTCCCAACTGATATCGATTAATTCAAAATCTTACGAATTTTCTTTCCGAAATAGAGCGTGCTCTAAACATGAGAAATCTCACAGGATCGTTCAGAATATAGAAAGTGGCATGCGATCTGATGCCATGCACGTCGAAATTGTGGCTGTTACGAAACTCGTAAGAGATTTCCTAGGATGTATCCTATAGTGTATAGAAGACCTTAGTTACGTTAACATCCCGATTTCCTCATAATGTTGGCTGAACACCGGTAACTTAATACAAACACTAAGAATCGAACCAGTAGATACCTAAAATTGTTGGAAAGACAAGTTCCCTTACTCATAGTGACAATTCATAAGCAATGGAAAAGGAAGAAAAAGTCCAGACACAGTACAGGTGTTCTAAAAATGGCGACCACGGAATATAGAGCACTTTAGCGCATAAATATAAGCCTATAATTCATTATCTTTCGGGTCCTTTGTCTGAAGATGCGAATTGCACTATATGAAAACGTCGAAGAAACAGAAGTATAGAGTAGATATACCAATACACCAAACAGTTACAACGATTCTTTCCAGATAGTATTTTAAGTCTATAGATATTAACAATAGCAATATCTACTAGGATAACAATCGATGTAACTATTTAATGGATTCGTAGAGCCATGCTAATGTTCCATGTTAATCTAGTGAAACGGGACTGGAATTCGGATATTTCCAGCAAGGTTTTGTGGCTAATAAGAAAATATTTGCCAGGAGATGAATGTCGTGAAGGTATTCAAAGCTATTAATATTCTTAATGCGGTTAAGATTGTTACCCTTTAGAGACTGATTTCAAACAATTCCGAATATACCGTTATCTTCTAAAATCTATTAAATTTTATAAATTGAATTTCAATTTGAAATGAAACTCAAATTTCAATTTAGTATGGTACAATAAGCTTATCAAAAGGTTAAGGTAGAGCATAGTGAAAAGACTATACTATAGCTTATGATGTTTGGTGTTTAAGAGCTGACTTGCCGACAAGGTACATTACCTTCAGCTGTAGCTAGAATTCCATGTTCTGCCCTATGGTACTAGCGGAGCGAAAACTCAAAGTTGTAGCCTCCACGACGTAATTATCTCCTTTTTCTCTTCAAAAAGAGCCTGCTCCCCAGTTTTGTTTCAATCACCTTTTTCCGGGTTCCACCTACTGATCGCCATTTTACTCCAAATATGGTCATTGACGTCTCACAAGACGCCTCCTAAGTCTTACGCATCTTTCTAATGTCACACTCGATGTGTACACTGCAGACTGTCCACCTCCATGGCGATGTCCTCAAAATCCTCACTAAACAAAATCGAACCCGGCAAAAACTCGATGTTCTAGCAGGAAACAGAAAACCTCTGGCTCTTCAAGGAAAACACGGAAGATACAAACCTCAGTAAATTATCTTCCTTGTTGTTGATCACGGAAGCAATTGCGAGCAAACAGAATTCAGCGTTTCTTAATGATTTCTAAATAAACAGCATAATAAAGCATAAGCGGTAATAAAAGGAAAATGTAAATGACTTATAGGATGTTACCACATATTACATTTCCGTGGCAGCAAGATTTAGAACACTATCCGATTTCTCTCTCTCTCTCTCTCTCTCTCTCTCTCTCCCTCTCCCTCTCTGGCGTATTTATGGGGCTTCCAGAGTTAAGCCTGCCCCGACAACTACCTCTATAAAAAAATTGCTGCGGAAGTATCGGAAGATTCTGAAACTTGAGGGATATGTATATATCGGGGCAAATATAAGCAGTTGAGGGAGGTATTTTCGAAAATTGACTATGATCATTAATTCAGTAAACACTCACGACTATCCTGGTGATAAGAATTGGAAACTATCAAGGGCTCTTCCAGTCCGTTGTTCTGTTCTATCATGCATAGAAGTTATTGATGCACGATAGTTTCGCAAGATTGCCTATTGAATAATATTGCGTTAATACATTTGATACCCAATTCTCGTAACTTAAGAACCTTCAGTTTTCTTTGATAATTACAAAGTAAATTTTTAAATAAAGCAATGGTTCGAAGTATGGTATGTTATTCACCCATGTTTATGCTGTACCTTCTACGATACTAGTCATGTTACAACACATTTTTGGCTATTTACGTGATTTGTATTATAGCGTACATTGGGTGGTGAAGTTTCTCATTACATCTCGTTAGTTTCTAAGATATTGTTAGATAAAGTGATTGTTTTCTCTTTCTCTTGAGATACTTTTAGCTAGATTCCTCCAAGAACAATTAATAAAATAGTATTAACAACTTGTCACTGTATATTTCTGAACTTCCATATCAACTTTATTATCTTCACCTTAAGTACACCTACATCAGTGACATTCAGTGGAGGTGACGGCCCCGTGCGCCGAAGTAAGAGGGCGCAAAATTCGAGAGGGAAAAAAGAAAAGATATATATGAAATGGAAGGAAAAGGTAATAAAAAATGCTGAAAATTTAAGGGAAAGCATGGTTTATTTACGGACATTTTGTTACGCTTCACGTCAACCACGGTGGCTGGTCTTTTGACCTCACTCTTTCTACGGAAGCGCCGTCGTATACTGTCACCCCAATCGCTGATTTTTCATAGCACGACACTAACCTAAATGATCTCTTTCTCAGCTCTATTTTACTCCTAAACTATTTAATTAATCCCAAACATCAATTCCGACTTCATCACATTACATAAAAATCAACAACCCTACCTTTCTTAGCAATACAAACAATTCGTTTTCTGTGTGCGTGGGTTTTCTCGGGGTTCTCCCGTTTCCTCCCACTTTATTCATTCATTACTCATCATCACCGTCTTCTTTAGCCTAACCGGCATCACCGTGGGACGTAAAACTCAAAAGATTTCATTTCATTTCACAACTCCTTTTCTTCTTTTTAGTCAGTATCTTATTACTTTTTAAACGCTTTTACCCAATTTCTAAACTCCCACCAGATATCACTGTTCGAAACTGAGATTTGGGGATATAAATATGGAAATCTTTAGATTCCGGGACACAGAGATCCGTAAGTGTAACGACTAATTCCTATTACATCCCCAAATCTTTCAAATCTACCAAACACATGAACTTTCATCCTGCATCTGTCCATCATATACACCGTAACCACCTATTAACATGGGCTTCCTCTGTCTCCATCAGTAATGCATATCATCTCCATCACTTTTGCTGCTTGCTGGATCTTGAATTCATTATATTTACTCCAACTCCGCATTCTCCGTAATTCAACCTGTCAAGATCATAAATGTGTGTTTTTCGCATTATTGTTAATGTGATATTTTTGACCTCCATCATAAGCCTATACAAGCTTAACTGTTGTTTTTCATCCTTCAGCTCACTGTATGTATCTGTAACCAATAAATAAATAAAGATTAAATATACAACACTTCTTAGACCATCTACATTCAAATGCATCTAACTTTTATATATGAAGCACTTACCCGAAGAAAGGTCAAAACCCTTTAAACGGGAAGACGGACCAAAAAAATCCTTGGTGTTGAATGAAAACCAAAACAACTAAAGTGGAAGTCATTTTGTGTACTGGAGTGTTGGGTCACCTTCGTAACCAACTGACGGTTTAACATTAACCACGTTGTGTTAAATTTCGTAACTGTTAATGTGATCTCTTTTCACCCATTATTTCGTCATGTTTAACTCCACCATGGTGAATTTTACCTCATTGTTCGGTTATTTGCACTCCATCCCTTCTTCAAGCGACCCCACAATGTGGTCATTTCTTACCCCACGCTTGTTCACTTTTAACTACACGTTTAGTCAAACGCATAACCGGGTTAGTGGAATTTACACTTTGTTGGGTCATATTGTAACACCAATTTGGGTTATACATATTAACCAGTTATGCGATTTCACACCAATTGGGTCGTTGCATTAGACTTGTACATTTAACTACACGTTGGGTTGAATTTACTTCAACCCAATTTAACTAAACGCTTTGACCCTGTTTGGGTCGGAGCGGTTTTAGCCACCTGATTGAGTTAAAACAATAGGGTCAATTTCAACCAAATCATTTTTCTCAGTGTATAAACCAATCTAATGCAGGAAACAAAAGAAGATAACGTTGTCATTAAGTACTTATTATTAGCGGCGTAGCACAAGGGAACGCCGGTATGCCCGGCATTCCCTGTTAATAAAAAACTACGTATTTCGTTACATATAAATTGTTTGCTTGTAATTATCACAATTATTTCCACTGCAATCTTCTGAATGCGGTCTCTCGCCTTACTTTAACAAGCGGAACATACAGGTGCGCGTCACTCAGGTACACATATGCGCGTCACTCAGGTACACGTCTTTCCTCTTGTCATATGCCATGTTCCTTGGGCTTCCAGGCCTACTGCAAGTATCGGAGTTTTCGTCTGCTTTCTGTCGAATGCGCATGCGGAACTGCTTGTTGCTTACTCCTCAGTCCTTGCAACGCTCTCGCAAGTATTACCAACTCTATCTATTTTGAACTAAGCTATTGTTTCTGTACAGAACGTACGAGCGCTAACGTTGAGGAAATAGAACGGAACAGAAATGGTTAGTTCAACACCTTTTTGCAACATGTATGCTTTAATATAGTTATGCTTTAATCGTAAATAAATGCAGAGTAATTGTAATAGTAATTAAAGGAAAAGCTATTAATCTTCATTATAAATACACGGTATGTCCAGTGGCGTAACCAGAATCTCTTTCAGGGACCTCACATACCAGCATAAAAATTATAAAGCATTCTGTAGAATCACGGTCACCGACCTGTTAGGCCAAGAGAGCCAACACCCTGCGCCTCTCTTAAAGATTGCTTGAGCCCTTCAGTATCTGGATATCTGACAACAAAATAGACGCATAGAAACAGACCGCCACAGTTATTTTAAGTGCTTTCTATTTGTATCTTCAAATAATATATACACTCTGGCCCATATTCACGAACGGCCGTCTAAGGTCCGGACTTAAGATGAGAAATTTCTAGGGGCGATATATATTTTTTAAAATATTATTGAAATAAGGTATGAGGAGAAAGGAAGCTGCCCGTGAGGAATAAAGGGAACTATACTGTAAACAGAACAACGGGGCCGAACATCTGCACAGAACAATGGGGCCGAGTTTTCTCGTCACAATGGTAGATACAAGAAGAAGCTAAAACAATTGCTTATTGGCTTTTAACGTAACTAACGCATTTTCTTCTGTATGCCCCACTGGGACAGTAATTAGGAGGTCTGTCCCCTAATTTTTTTATAACCCTATATTTCCCCTCGGAATAGCTATGTATTGCTGATCGCAGTAGTATTGTACCGTACAAGTGACTAACTTTGACATCCCCATTTCGAAATACCACGCTACGCTACTGCTTGTTATTATATGGGAAACAAGTAAGATCGATGGTTAAATAGTGACTACACTTCATTTGATGCGACTTGTCCTTTCTGACAGTTGTTTTCCTCTATTTTTAATTTCCTGAACGTGATACTAACAATCAGACAAGAAGAACTGTTTCTATGGCAACAACACGTTCAGCCAATTCTAGTGGCTCATTTCTCTTGCTCTGCAAAGGTAAACATTTCACCCTTTCCGCACGTTACCAATTTGAATATAAACAAATGCACATTGTTTTATTCGAATGCTAACTTGAGTAGTGGACATACTGGTTATTGAGAGTATTCTTTTTAGTTCTCTTTTATGTTATTTAATTTTACAGAACTTAGATTTACTTTTGCAGTAAGTAATTTCGTGTTTCAACACCCGACACAAAAGTTGACAATACAGAATTGAGCACCAGGTGCGCGCAGTGAACTGTCAGAAAGGACAAGTAGCATCAAACTGCAGTATAGTAACATGATTTTGAATTTAAATTTAAAAGAAAAATTTTCTACATTTAGATAGTTCACTAGCTGTATCGTCTCTTCTTCTTTTATTTCAATTAAAGTTGTTTGTTTCTTTAATAACAAATAGATCATGACACGCTAATCGTATGATATTGAAGTGAAAGCATTAATAGAGGTTTGGGACATAGTATTGCATGTAAAGGTTTGAAATGTACAACTGCGAAACCTGATTAATGAGTTTTTAGAAATACTATATATATATATATATATATATATATATATATATATATATATATATATATATATATATATATATATATATATATATATATATAGGATGTTTCAAAACAACACCGACAACGTTTGGGGGGTGATTCCTGAGATCAAGATAAGACAAAAAGTATAGACAAAACTGGGTGCACAAATGCTTCCTTTCGGCTACCGAAAACATGCAAAAAGGAACTTGAAAGGTCCATAGCTCCAAAACTAGGGTATATCGTAGTCGGGTCGAGACTTCACTTAAGAACTAGTATGTGTCCTACCCAAAAATACATGTTTCAGAATCCTAAGGCACTCACGCAACTAACTATGTAGAGGGTGTTTGGCTACGGCAATATTATTTGAAGTACTTACCAACTACTTCTATAAAATTGTCATGAAAGTCCCTCAGAATTCTGAAACATGTAATTTTGGATAGGGCACATACAAGTTCTTAAGTGAAGTTTATACCCGACTACGATAGGTCCTATAGTTTTGGAACTATGGACCTTTAAATTTCATTTTTTCGTGTTTTCGGCGACCTATAACTCCGAGAGGAAGCATTTGTGCACCCAGGTTGGTTTATACTTTTTGTCTTATCTCGGTGTCAGGAATCACCTTCCAAACGTTATTGGTGTTGTTTTGAAACACCCTGTTATATATATATATATATATATATATATATATATATATATATATATATATATATATATATATATATATATGTACGTTCTCTACAGTATCATTGTGTGCCTGTGCTACTGAGGAGTACCTGGGCTCAGAGGCACAGAACACGCTCTTTTCCAGATGAGGTTTCCATACCTACAAATCTAGAACGTATCCTCATGTTTATTCTACTAGGGAGATTATTTGAGTAAATAAAAAAGTACACAAATTTCGTGGAGGAAATTATGAGCAAAAGGAAACATTCATTAATAGCGAAGGTAGTGTGTGAGGCTCAATCCGAGTACGTTTGTTTTCTAAAATGAATCTAATTTGGGATTTAGTTTTTAGGAAAATTTTGATTAGTGTCGAACTGAAAACAATACTTAGCCTCAAAACAGACATTCAGACGGGAGAGTAGAGTTATAGGCATTTGTAAAGAAACTGCAATGGATTTAGATGCATGTCAATGAATGCTTACTACTTACGAACTTGTATAGGATGTTTTCCATTCCAGTTCGTCGTAATTGGCACCAACACTTCACTACTAACACAGTTTGTAGAAGTTGTTCGGTGGCACTTGTTTAGTCCATAAAGATGAATGGAAAGTCCCCTAATTCATTGGACATCAAAATTGCTAGAAGATCAATCCTGTGCGGTGACCAATAAGGAGTTGGGGTCCCAGCATCGTAGGCGGCTAGCAATCGTCTTTTCCCTTCTCTTCTGTAACGGCGATGTTTTCGGCGACTTCTCTCTTTTTGGGAGGACGTCGAGGGTATCTTTTAAGTACTCTGAAGGATCCAAATGATTGTAAAACAGTCTTTTTACATATTGGATATTTTCTTCCTCATATTAAATTTGTTTTTCGGTGATGAAGTAAAGCAAATAGGATGAGCTCGCACACGGAGATCTTGCGCGACAGAGGTTTAGAGGCAAAAGATTCATGTTACCAATCGTTAGTCCTATTTGTAGCTTCGTATGGCGTTCTTCGAGCGATGAAGCATCCATACCGCAGCAAATCGATTTCCTGGCGATGGGAAAACTCTCCTCAATGCATTTCTATATTAGGTTTGCAGTTTCGTTGAATTGTTTGCTCTGCTCTGTCTGCATGTCTGTTTCCCGGCTAAATGCTGAAGGCCGATTGAATGAAGTAAGAAAGTAATCTTTTCTATGCAATGAAAAGTAATTTGGAATAGTTGCGTTTTTCTTCGATTATTTCCTTTTTACTCGTTCTTATTTATTTTTGCTTTCTTTCTATAAATTACAAATTAGATGAGTTTTACGGTTTTGTACAAATTATGCATTATTTCACATTATCTATGATAGACAAGGGTAAACGTCATCTATAGACATACACATGACTTGGACCAATAAAATTGCGGTTTCCTTTCTCAAAACATTCAGATGGCATTTCTCTGTTTGTTATCTCCAAGTTTTGAAAAGTATTTGGACAATTATTTTAAGGGACATTTTATACTAATGCTATATGTACATTTATTATTGAAGTTAAATACTGAATCCGTATTTTAGTAGAAATTTCATTACTAATGTAGCTGCTACGAAAGAAATAAAATGGCGATTGGCAGTGCTAGATCGAAACTTGTGAATTGAAGGCAAATGGCTGTATGCCCAACAAACACTTTAAACTACATTGTTCCAATGTATTATACAGCTTTGTTTTTACAATTCCCAACCATACATCAACTATTATCCAACGCAGGGCCAACCAAGTGTGGTGTTAGTTTTTGTCACTAAGTTGATTGCAAAAAAATAAAATAACGAGGAGAAATCTTAGTGAAGATCCTTAGTGATAAGATTAAGAATACAAATAACACGAATTACCATCAGTGAATGGAGGGATCTCCTTGTCGTAGTCAGGAGATAGAAGAACTTCCGGTTCATAGTGTATTAAACATAGCCCAAGTGATCCACTGAAATGGAACAACGAAAGATACTTTTTAAATAAATATTTCACATGCAGAACAACAAATTAATTATACTACTACATTATCATGGAATAGAAGTTGATTTCGAGTTAAACTTACCCAAAATATCCAAAAGGAGGTTTAGTCTTCCATTTGGTGAAAAGATCTTTTAATTAAAACTATTTTAAGACATTTATGTAAGAAGATCAGATGAAATATTTGTCTTTATTTTGAACAGTTTTTTAGGTCCTGGCGTAAGCGTCACGGGAGTTTACGATTTAACTCCAGGTGCAGAGCATGTTTATATGTAGTACTATATTTCTTGGTAAGTACTGGCCAGATCTGAACTAAATTTAATGGGCAAGTACCCCATCATGTAAAGAATAAAAATTACTACATTTGATTGCCAAGCCTGGATAGGGGTAGCTTTGGCTCGGCTTTTATGTGATATTTTATTTGTCGGTAACTAATGGCCAGACCTCAACAGGGTAACAAATTTCGTCCTTCAACAGGGGTTTGTTATACAGTATTGCATGTCAGGAGTTTCTGAGTTCCATTCACTGACTTTTTTCTGCTTGTAACATTCTTGGATCTTATTCTAAAATAAGAGTTTATAAATAATACGTGTGTGTCATCGTTAAGAGAAGATGGACATAAACAATATATACAATCTAGTGGTTTACTGTGTTTTTATTTACAGTGGACATAAATGAATAAACTGTCCATTTACGTAAGTAAATAAACTGTCATAACAGTCAGCTCGAATTCATCAGTAGAAGAATTAGCGGAAACCTTCCAGGTATACAGGACACCAGCGGAAAGAAGACTTGTGACGTTGGGTTTCACCACAAAGTTCGATCGATGAGTTTCATATTAGCTGAGTGCAACTCATTCAGAGGGTCGAGTTACGCATGTGTTTCTTGTTTTCCAGGTGCAAAAATGACATCTTCTTGACGATTTGTCACAGGCGATGAGATGTGGATTATGTACTGGTACGTGAGTCAAAACTTTCACGTTTTCGATTTGCCTCCACCAACGTCCAAACAAGACCTTTATCCCTCCCCCCAAAAGTGTTATTGAGAGTGTGGTGGGAGATTGTGGAACCTAATCAAATCATTAATGCGACTTTCTATTCTCAACAGCTAGACACAGAGCAGGTATTATTGCGGTCAATATGGCCAGACTTTGTCAATCGCCAAGGGATTATCATTAAATATGATAACGCTAAACCACGTACTGCTGCTACGACACGTCAGAAATTAATGGACTTTTTCCGTGAGAAGTTTTACCTCACTAGCCCTATTTCCCTGACTTGGCCCCTTCAGACTTCCACTTTATATCGCGCTTTGCAAACCTACTTCGCTGGAAAGACCTTTCCTCATGTAAATGCTATAAAATTGACTTACCTGAGTTCTCCAACTCCAAAGTTCCTGGACAGTTGTATCAGCGTGGGATTTATTTTCTACTGGAAAGTTGGCAAGAGGTCATTGATCATGCTGGTAATTATGCAAAGTCATAGGTCAACTATATATTATTTTCTTCGCACTTACATATGCACATCAAACACGAGGAGAGACTGCGTTTACCCAACAGATGGAAAATCCGTAGGTTTTAGGTACAGGTGACATTTGTTTTGGCGGTACTCCTTCCACGGCAGGAGAACTGCAACCCTAGGAAATCCGTGTTGGTGTGCAGATGTTCTGTACTGTATAGTGTGTGTATAGAACCAGATAATTTTTATGAAAGGACATAACCATGATTTTCTGTAATTGTACACGTGCTAACAAAGGACACACAAGCTTTCCGTCTCTTTGCGGCTGTACAGATTGGTCTAAATTAGCCCTTTCCCTGTCAGTGTAGCATTCATATCCTTATCTTCGTCTTTATTGCACTATATGTTGTATTCTGAAATCTATTCTAATTTGAATTCGTTCCAAGATGCCGAATTTAGAGCTGTAAAGCTGTAAATACTAGATATACCTGCGAATAAAATTCTGGACATAAATATACAAAATTTGATACTCCTTCCTCTTTTTCTTCCACCATCATTTTCTTTACAATTTTGTCTCATAATACCCATTTTTTTTCATTGTGTAACCGCGCCATTGTATTCTTATTCCCTTTACTTCTTTCGAAATTTAAATTATCTTAATACTGTCTTTTTTTATTATTCTTCCATTTCTGATCTTGTGTATCATCCGCACATCTAACCAGTAGCGTAGCCAGGATGTGTGTTTGGGAGGACCCAAGTGTTGTTATAGGTACATATAGAAACATTACAAACAAAGAAATATATAAACATAAAAATATATAAAAATTACAAACGTCAAAGTACCAAAGTACATTGTCGGACCTCTTTGGGAGGGGGGGGGGGTTGCCGGCCCCTCTGGGCCCCCTTCCCTATGCCACTGCATCTAACGTTACTTAACGTTTGTTTTATTTCATTAACATTTATTTTTCTCCTGGCTTACTTATTTAGTCCAGAGCTAGTTTCTCAAATTCCTGGTTTGCTTAACCCTTAACCCGCAACGCAGGCCAATTTACAACGGAAATATTAACAACAATACGGGCAACACTGAGAAAGGAAATGGATGGAGGTCTTCTACAGCCAATATTTAAATTAATATCCCGTTTACTCCTGGTGTAAATAGCGAGAATACCTGAAGCAATTCATTATGTCTTCATTTCTAAGTGGGTAGCACATGTAGCGCGTGGTACCTGGTTCGGTTTCTGGTGGTTCTATTTGCTTCAGATCAGTAGCGTCATTTCAGATTTGGCTTCGGGGGGAGGGGGGCAAGATCCCTTCATATATATGAAAAATTTCGCGTCTTTCACTGACTTACTACTATTCTATTGATAAAATCTATATAAATCTCAAAATCAGGGAGGGGCATTTGCCCCCCCTGCTCCCCCTAAATGACGCCCCTGCTTCAGATACAAACCAAAGTAGTGGTTCGAACCCTACTTTAAAAGTAGATCTCGTCCCAGTGTTGAGAGTGACGTATTTCAATCATTCATTACTGGATTATGGTTGGTCAGTGGTAGAGGGTTCACTTCTGCTGCGAGGGGACCCTTTTTTGATCCAACACAATGTGAATTTATGGAAGAAAACATCGTGTGCGTGGGGCTCCTCCTAGTTTTCCGATTTCCACCCACATTATTATTCCACCAATTCTATCACAATTATTAATATTCACAAATCATCCATCTTCTTTGACCTAAAAGTCATACGCGAGGGACAGAAGACTCACTTCATTCTTCAATCGTTCGTTCTGTCAATCCACAAATACTTCTCGATTATAAAGCAAGAATACTATCCTGTATCCTACACCGCTCTTTAAACATAGGAACTGTTTTCAAAATAACTTCAATTTTCTCTTATTAATTGTCTCCAGTGATGGTAGTAATGTACATTAATGAAAAATCTTAACGTCCCGTGATTGTGCCCTTTAAGCTAAAAGTGATTGTGATTAACGCAAATGAACGATGATGGAAGAATTGGTGGAATGAAAAACTGGGAGGAAACGGGAGTGCCTCGAGAAAACCAACAGACACTATGTTGTCCACCACAAACATACATGACCGGGGATCAAACCAGGGGCTCCACACACCAGAGGTAAGCGCTCTACCGCTGAGCCACCGTGCACGCTTATCTTAATGAAATAATAAAGAAAGAAACAGAAATAAATAAACAGACTTTACCATAATAGACATAGTAGGTAGATCAACATTACACTCCAATTTAAGGTCTATTTTGTCTAGAAAGGCTCTTCATCATTAGTTGCTGAAGTTTCCTGAAAGAAAGAAAATAATGTTTGTTTTACAGGTAATTTAAATTTTGTGTCGTGCATTTCATCACCAAAAATAAATATAATGCAATTAGCAGAACTTCTAAATTTCAAGTAAAGTTTATGTGTAGCATACTCAAAACACAACATGTCCACGAGAAGTACTTTGGACAGTTTCATAGGTACCATACATGTTCTGGGACATTCAGGGTCGCAGTACAAAACTATATGGATAATGTAAGTATCAATGAGTTTTCTGTTAGATTTCAATGGCGTGTGCCTCTCACCGAAAAACGTTTGGATGCTCGAAAATTGTCTTTGATATTATCCTTCAAAGGATCCAGAAAAAAAAATGAACAGAAAGCTTCGGATATCTGAGTTTTCTAATCCACATACCCCGGATCTGACTTCTCTTGGGCGTCTCTAGGCAGCGTGAGATTGCTTTGCCTGGATGATTCTTATATCATATTAACTACCAAACCGAATATTTATATCCAGTTGGTAAAGCAGCAAGATTGCTGGACGCCACTTCATCTTTATCCAAGGGATAATAAACAAAATTCTTTCTTTCGTTCGTACTATAAATTGGATGACCCTTGACGGATAGAAACTTTGCTGTTGCCCAGTGATTTATCCAGAATTTTGAACTTAGAGGGGGTGTTCAAAAAATCTGGGAGTGCAATCTTGCATTAAGGTCGTATACTATTATCGTCATTTTAATTAGTTTTTTTTTTTTTAAATCGTTGATGCAACGAACGATTGCATTGGATTTCCTTCCTCAGCCAGAGCCAATTAACGTCGACTTTCCCATGCTTGGTGTGACGTCGAGATGAAATCATTGGCAATCGATTGATCAAACGTTGTTGTGACGATCACAGCCGTGTAAAGATTGATTTCGATTCAATCTTGCGTTGCGTGCTTTGCTTGAAAATTTATCTTGTCGAAAGTAAATTGTTTTATTCTATTGGCAATTAAAAACAAGAATTCAAAATGTTTTAAAAAACAAAATAGTAAGATTTTTAATGTTGTTCCCGTTCTGGCTAATCTTTCGAGACGAGGAAATCTGTCCAGGGAGGGATGTTTTCAAGAGAATTTTTCTTTAGTAATTGTAACACATTCTGTAAGAAGAATGACTATTTATTTAAGTTTTGTCATAAATTTTAGAGGTTATTCTACTTGTTCTTCTCGGAAAAATGACTAGATACAGTTCTGTTATTAACAGTGTTATTCACATCTATTTCAGTAAAAATGAATGTTACCAAAAAAAAAAAAAAAAAAAAAAAGGTACCTGCAGAGAAATTGAAAATTGATTGACTCGGTTGCGAAAAAGCCGTTTGACATTGTAGTCGAAACGAAGATGAAACTAACACTTCGGTCTAGTATCAAGTCATTTCACAACAAAATTTTTGTTCAGGTTTTCAGTAGTTCACCTCCATCATGCTAAGGCTCGGAGTCAGGGGCGAGGCCCGCTCCCTCGCGTATAGATACATATGCACCTTTGATTCATTAATGACAATAGGAAATTATTTTTACAGTGGTGGTTGATGCTGTTTATTGAATAATTACCATTAATATAAAAAGTGGAAAATATATTTACTCTTTATTGTATCTTTTAGTGTTTATATATATATTTCAAAATTTTGGGTAGGCCCGTGTCTACCTGGCCTACCCGCTAAAACCGCCATTTCTCGCAGTACGTAAAAGGTACCACAGTTCACATCTTCAAGACATGTTTGGCCATATATTAAGCAAACAGTGCAAAAGGATGCGGAAGACGACCTTTATCCCCGATTATCTGACCTTTTGATTTGATTGAAACTACAAAAAACATGCAAGTATTTCAATATTGATATTGATATTTTGTATTGCTGCTATTCACATTGACAATATAAATATGGAAATAGATGATATTATTGCATATAGTATAGAATTAAGTATATAAGACAAATCAGCTGATAAGGTGATGCCAAAAAAAAGTTGTGATGCAGAACACTAACATTTTCTCTTAAGAGTCACCTTATTCATCCTCTTGCATTGTTTACTTAATATATGGCCAAACATGTCTTGAGGATGTGAACTGTGGCACCTTTTACGTACTGTGACTCTTAACATGTTAGAGATGAACTACTGAAAAAGTGAATAAAACCTTGATGTGAAACAATTTGACATTATCCCGTATTCAGCTTATTTTATGTTCGTTTCAGTTACAGTCAAACGGCTTTCTTGCAACTGAGTCAATCAATTTTCTGGGGAGATTCTCCACCCCAGAAGAGGAAACTTTCTTATTTTATATATAAATAAAACCCATCTTAGAGTTTGGAGTCTTAAAAGTAGCTCTAAGTAGCAGTATTACAAATCACTGCCCCCCTCCCCCAGAAGTCCGTCCTGGATCCGCCCCTGTCTGAAATTCTTCACTTTACAGAAATAACATTTAAAAAATGCTGAAAACCCAATAAAAGATGTAAGATTGTTATAGTAAGTATATATTTCACATTTTGATCTTTGCTAAAAAAAAATCGATAAGTGTTTCAGAACTAAAATAAAGATTTATACATTACTCAAAATAAAAGACTGTTATGTGCTACCACACACGAACGACATTTTAAAAATCAAATAACATCACCGTCACTTTTCGTAATTAAAATCAATGGTTTTACTGTAATATGCTAAACGTATTTCAAATGTATTAAAGGTATAATAAATAGGAATACCCAGAACTTTTCATATGAATATGTGTGAAAGTAATTAAAGCTAATCTACCCTTTTATTATAACATTTTTACGTTTTATTGAGTTTTTAGCATTTCAAACGAAAGAAAAGTTTAACATTTCACTTGAAAAAATACAGATAACATTTTAGAATATATGACAATTGGAGGGAAAAAATAATCATATAGGGTGTGCTCTGGTACATCCAATATATATTCCTGTGATTTTGACCCTTGGATTTTGTCCTTGACAGAATTTTCCTAGTATTTTGACCGTTTGGATTTAGTTCCCATCCTCGTTACTACAGCCATTTTATACGCGAGTTCCTATCTGCATACAAACACGCTAGGAGTCAAGCTTTTCGGTGCTGTATTTCCATAAAAATTTCCTCCTCGCATAGAATTCCCTACCTCTAAAGATTAGGCAAAACAGGAATTCTCATTCTGCCTTAAGATAAGATCATTTAAAATATTTTCTACAAAGTCCTGCAGGACTTTAAGCAGAACGAGAATGAATATTTTTAATATTGCACCTCACTAGTTGAGGAAGTGTAAGGAATTAATTTCCGAGGGTGTCCGAAAATGTTAGGGTGGTGTAGATAAATCACTGCTGTTGTCACATGAATGCTCCATCTCCTATGGTCTTTGGTAGAAGTTAAAAGATTCATACCGGATTACTAGCTAAACAGCCTTTGCCCACAGTCTGGTTATGTGACTCTGAAAGGGCCATCTTGCCATCTGTGACTCTGGGCCATCTTGCAAGGGAAATCTCGAGAGCGCAATCCATATAGACGTGCTCATAAGTACCATTTTGATTTCCCACACATACTACAGGCAAAACAGTTTCAACTAAATTCCAAACACCGTTACCTACCAATCCATCAAATAAATAAATAAAAAAGCTATAATTATGTGTTCAAATAGATTTATATGGACATAAAATCATGAAAGTAAAACATAAACAAAACAAGAAATAATGCTAACTAAAATCAAACGAGAAACAGTAAAATATCAATTTACAACAGTATGTTGTATATTTTTACTTGTTATTTCACTTGGAAATTATTATATGCTTGTAATTTTGGGCCCTGATGTATTTTAAATATGCACTAGGCTGATTCTGCTATTAAAAGGAGAGAAAGAAAAAGAAATAATATGGTTATAATGTTAATATATAAGGATATTCAAATGTTGTTATGTAATCTGGTTCTCGAGGTCGTCGTCATGACAACGTATAATAATTAGAATTATTCAGTAGAGGAAACATACATCTTGAAAAGGTGTGTTGTAAGTAATCTGTACGCATCTCTTATTAAACCACGTGTGTAAAAGGTAATTGGTGTGTTTTAATGGCTGAATAATTAAAGGAACCGTTATAAATTGGTGCCTAAACGCCGAGAGTGAAAGAAAAGAAGTATCGTTTAGAAGTATAGTAAAAACGATCAACATTGAGCCCAACATCAATTTCACCATTTTGAGAAGTGGCAAAATAATAAACAGGAATATTATGAGTGCTACAGATAATGGAGCAACTGATAATCAAACTATTCCTACTGTAATGAACTCTCCAGACAACATGATTGATATTTTAAGGGAAATATCACAACAAATTAAAGACCAAGCTCGAAGAAGTGGTGAGATATCACAACAAATTAAGGACCAAGCTCGGAGAAGTGATGAGATATCGCATCAAATTAAGGATCAAGCTCGGGAACAAATTAGGGAGTAAGCACAACATTTTGACGAAACGTTAGAGCAATTGCAGCAATGTAACGATGGCAATTGGGACCAAATACAAGAACAATTAAGTCAAATGAATCAGCAAATCGCAGTTAAGTTCGAGCATTATGGTGAAGAAATGGTCATTATAGTACATAGGTTACCCGAGATCTCAAATTCTTCAGAAGTTGAAGTTACAGTCAATGATTATACAGAGCTGAGTGCAATGGATCAAAACAACGAGAATGCGGAGAACGATGGTTGTTCCCAAGAGAATCAGCATGACTCCAGAATTTGTCTCAATATTCCATCCAATGATAGTTCACAAACAGTAACTTACAGTGCTTTGATTCTGTTCCAGTTTTGCAAATCCTTGAAGCAAATGGAAACAAAGAACTTACTTCTGATAATATTGCGAGGCTAACTATGGGAAGCAGAGATGATGAACACGATCGCAAACGGACAGATAAGTTCCAAGGAAAGAGGACGAGGTACAGAAATGGAAATCAAAACGATTGGCGAAGAGAAGAATGGGTTGACAGAAAAGGAAGCAGGTCAAATAAAAATTATTCGCCGGACAGCGATGGTATTATTCCTAAGAAGTAGGACAGAGAGACATCAGATGACCAGAGGGAGACTTCATGGAACAGAAACCGTGGTAGGACAAATTACCGTGAATATTGGGGAAAAAATAGGTACAGCCCTATTAGAAGACACGATATTTCTCCACCAGTCAAACGGATGAGAACTGAACCAAATTTTACCGGTAAGATAACCAAACCTAATCCTAGTAGCAACAATAATAGTAATCGTGTAACAAAACCTAATCTTAGTAGCAACAGTAATAATAATTGTACTACATTTATGAAGCATGTAATAATTAGATCTAATTTCATTCGAATTGAATTTCATAGAAATTTCACAGATAGCAAAAATTCTCAAAATAGGAAACAAGGAACTGTAGATGTAAATAACGCGCAAGACTGTATTCTGGTTTATGACTTTCAAAGCAACTTAAACACATTTGTTGGTCACGTAACTTAACCTAATGTAGGGGCGTCCGAAAGGATATATTCAATTGATTCTTATTTCATTTCACTGTACATACCGTTATGATTTCGTTTGTTATTTATACTTTATTTGAATTCTGTGAAGATAATATAAACATTCGTAACACATTTTGGTATCAAACAAATTAATCCTAAAGTATTTGAACTTATGTGTATTATTTGATATTTGTATTTCATACTATTCATGTGTTTTCCTATGATTGCAAAACGCAATATTAATCGTATTATTCGTATTTCATGTTATAGAGTATATTTGAAAGCATTTTTGTAATGCGAGAATATATATTGAAGTTAATACTTTATGTTTTCTCTAAGAAACTCGTATTTAAGCAATTCTTGCTTTTATATTCTTGCTCTATCCGAATTTTACCACAATAATATAAATGTTAACGAATAAAAGAGGATATTTTTAATGTAAACATTTGGAAATAATGACAGTTATACAAAACTGACGTCAAGCATTTTATGGAAGAATTACGAGTAATTAAAATCAAATTTATGTTTTCAAAAAAAAAAAAAAAAAAAAAAAGATTTTCTCCGATTACAATTGCCTGTATATGTATATTAACATCTTCATTTATTATGCCCAAGATTAATAATTTAACATCTTTATGGCCTATAATGGACTTGAATGAAGACATTGACCGTATTTTTTTAACGTGCCATGTAATCCTCGATTATGAAGTTAATTCTAATGGAATGTAATTATTAATAATATTTTTTGTGTAAAAAATTAAGGAAATATTTATGAATTATGATATGAAATATATATTATATATACACAGAGGCACTTAAAATGAGCATAAAGGTTAACGGTCCAAAGTTCTTTTTCTTTTTAGTGATTGAATAAAAAGAAAAGTCCGTCGAGCGCCATAATATACAACAGTATGTTGTATATTTTTACTTGTTATTTCATTTTTTAACAAAAGAGACACTGACCAAAGCTTAAAATTTTACTTTATTTTAAATTATAATTTGTAACTGTTTCTCTTTTGTTAAAACAATTAATCCAAAGCCATGAATAGTCTTACTATTGTTATTTCACTTGTAAATTATTATTTGCTTGTAATTTTGGGCCCTGATGTATTTTAAATATGTACTAGGCTGATTCTGTTATTAGAAGAAGAGAAAGAAAAAGAAATAATATTAATATATAAAGATATTCAAATGTTGTTATGTAATCTAATTCTCGAGGTCGTCGTCATGACAACGTATAATAATTAGAATTATTCAGTAGAGGAAACAGACATGTTGAAAAGGTGTGTTGTAAGTAATCTGTATGCATCTCGTATATAATTATTAAACTATGTGTGTAAAAAGGTAATTGATGCGTTTTAATGGCTCAATTCTTCAAAGAACCGTTATAAATTGGTCATCCACAAAACTTTCTATCAAAGATCGTATTTATATGTTTCATTGTTTAGTAGAAAATTGTCAGATTCTAATCTCGTGAAGAAGTTCCGAACTCTGATCTGCATCTAAACATTAGGTTCTAATATATTTTCCTGTGACAAATGTATACCCGCTATCTAGTGGCTCAAATTTGAATCAAGTAGTGTGAATAAATGTAAAGGAGAGATATTCTGCGAATATATGCTTAGCTCATTTGCAATAACAATATAAAGCAAAGCGCGGGCTATGTCCAATGTGGTGGAAGTAATGTTCAATAGGACGTACTACGGGCACAGCCTCCAGAAAGTATAAATAGTAGGCCCTGTCCTTCATATCCTGGGTATATTTAAAAATGGATGTTATTTCTTTATTACATTTTTTAGGGCTACATTGGAAGTGTTGAATTTTTAAAAAAAAATACAGCATCACATCCTACAAGTTATACATTCCAACACCACACATTTGTATATGGGGTTAGTATCACTATTATAATTAATTGTGTGTGTAATGTATTTGCTTATTACATATTGAATGCAGGAAATAAAAACATGATCATACATGAATTATTAACTCCAACTGAAAATAGGCTCAAATCTTGCAAACGATACGAGATATTGAAAAAATAATCCAAAAATCTTCCCTTTATGGTGTCCCTTGCCGAATTTTATCAAAACGCCTTTCATTTCTATCTGTAAAAGGACATGCACAGACGTTGTGAGGAATGACAAGAAGATTGATGCTCATATGTAAATGATACGCTGTGTAGAAAGTACAGGTTCAGCTAATAGTAATTATAAAACTATTTTTTTTTCGTGAAGCCCAAATAAATAAGCTATAGAAAATATATGGAGCCAATCTACTTATACGCGGCCCACCCTGTATAATATTAGAAAGTGTTAAATTAATGTAGATTTATTTGAAGCGACATGTCACTTAATTAAATAGCATACTAATCTATGGCCACGTCCATATTTTGTATGTAACACACACAGAAACGAGTAAACAACACTCATAAGTTTACACTAAAATATAAGTAAATACGTACTTAACTAACACAATAAGATTTTTTTTAATCGCATAAAAGAGCAGAAATGAGGGAAGATCAACACCCACTTCC
This sequence comes from Thermobia domestica, assembly GCF_964235325.1. Taxonomy (NCBI): domain Eukaryota; kingdom Metazoa; phylum Arthropoda; class Insecta; order Zygentoma; family Lepismatidae; genus Thermobia; species Thermobia domestica. The sequence continues at coordinate 5,101,571 of NC_137456.1, forward strand.
TGTCTGTTTATCTCTTCAATTATTTCACATAATTTAAGACAATTATATTCTTATTGTTAATATCCTCATGCACTTAAGTTTGTTTTCTTTTTATTAATGTACTTTGTTTTCTTTCTTCCTGAAACTAATCTCGACGCTTAGGTGTTACAGAGTTTTATCTGCGACATCTTGAAAATTTCAAAGAATGCTTACAAATATAAGTAAATTATATGTTGATCAACACTGATGTAACATTTTATGTACACCATTTCATATACAGTTTATTAGTAAGGCATTACTGCTGTATCGCCGAACCACACGAAAATAGAGAAAAAATGAATATACCCCTATTATTTAGTTTCTGCTTCAAAATACTAGGTTGTGACCCTGGCTCACTTGGTAGTGATTATTGTCCGAAATACAGTGTGGACGCATGGTATAAAAATTAGTGCACAAAATACGAACCAACTGGTGCTAGGAGTTACTAAAAAAAACAAGAAAAAAAAACAAACGAATGCTATCTAACCGAGTTAGGGCAGGATCGCAGCAACGAGATCCGAACGGTAACGAGGGATGCTTCCGTAGGGAACAGGCGTGTGAGCGGCGGTGGGTATACGCATAAACAAGGATAGTGAAAAACACTTTATATGTCATAAAATGCATTGCTTATATATTACACAGCTTTGAGAGAGATACTAAAAGCCATGCAAAAAAGTACCAAAATGTACTAAATTAGATTAGATTAGATAAGGTTTGGTTAGATGTTTCTCTTCTTTTCTGTAGTTTCAATTCGTTTTCACACTTACGACAAACTGTTTGCCTGTTTATTAGACCATGCCTTTCACACAATTTCAACAACTAATACTCCTTATTTTTGTACAACTCGATAAAACTCGAACACGATATGTGACAATCTTGTCATTTACGCACCATTTCCTCACTACCTTTTCCATAAATCATAATAGGTGTACCTCTTCACCAAATGGACCTTTCCGCCTTTACATATGATGCCGCTTACAACATCAAAAACAACTAACAACAGCGAGTATTTTCTTAACTTCAACTATTCCCCTCACCTGACTTTCGCTCACTCTTCCTCACAAACCAAAATAAATTCTCCAAGTCATCAGGTAAATTTTCTAAAATTGGTCCAGGGATACAACAGTTAAGCCAATAGTAAATTTAAATCAGGTCTGTATTTTTACGTTCTACTTTTATGCCCTGTTGTAGGCTAATGAAGACGGATGATTATTGAAATTGAATGGAATAATTAGAGCAGTAAGAAAATAAAAGGAAAGGGATAACTCGAGAAAATCCTTAATATTTTTCACTACAAACTCATATAGCATCCGAGCTAAGCGCTGTTCTACTGCGCCTCTGGGACACCCGGTTAATACTGTATTTCATCCCATTGGTTTAAGTGTTAGCGAGCATCTTTCGTGCACATCATCTTAGGTTCGATTCCCGGTAGAAGGGCCTTGTATTAGAACGCATTTCAGTGGTTCGGATTCCACCCACTACAGACCCACCCCTCACATAGCCTCGGTGTTGGAAGAGACGCTTTTAATCCACTCCAATCAACCAGTAAATTCGGCGTAACCAAGCTTAGACTTACAATATTTTCATTAGGGTTCACTGGTAGAGCGCGTGCGTCTGGTGCGTGGGTTCCCTGGTTCAATCCCGATCAAGTAAATTTGTGATGGACAACATTGTCTCCTTTCCTCCTGCATTCTCATTCCACCAATTTTTACATCATTCACTTGCCTTAATCATCCATCTCCTTAGGCTAAAGGGCAAATCATGGGGCGTTAAACTGAAAAAAAGATTAAGTTCCTAAATATATTTTAACTCACGAAAATATTTGATACATAATAGTCTGTTCCAGTGGCGTATTTACGATTTTGCTTCGGGAGGGGCTTTGCTAACTTTCGGGGGGGGGGGGCTTTGCCTGAAAATGTGAAAATTCTGCAAGACATTTCATATACTTTACTATAGTAAGTAAGATTTCGGGGGGGGCTTAAGCCCGGAAGCCCCCCTAAATACGCCACTGGTGTGTTCTTTATTTCTGAGCCGGATTTCCTCAATAACGGCTCATACAGTTTTGTTTACATTTGATAAATAAATGCTCTCTTAATAAATCACAGTATGATTGGTATATTTTTCGTTTTAAAATGAAACGGAACGAGCAGTTTCCTTTGATACAAAGTTTTCCGAAAATGTCTATTATAATTGTGTTCATATTTAATAGTTTTACAATAAATACAGTATATGATTAAAAGTAAGAACTGAGAGCGAGAAAGTTTAGTGTAGTGGCCCGTGCCCCTTATTGGAAATAAGGCAACCCTACATGAAGGTCGACTGAGTAGCCATACTGGTCGACTGTATGACTTCATTCAAACATTGATAGACTGTATCGGTTGCAGTACAACATTCAGTTTTCCTTGCCTATGTAAATTTATTCGAAAAATGGATTGTTTTCGTAGTGCAGAAATAGCAGCAGTGTAGACAAATTCAAAGCTTCGATTTCTTTCCTTTTCGGTCAATTTATCCATCTTTTCACCTTCTGTAGTGTCTCCAAATTCCATGCTACAGTGAACTAACACTTCGTAGTTTCTTTGCAACGTCATGTGTCATTTTCCACAGCTCTGCCTCGGGGACCAGTTTCACTTGGTAGTGTCCAAGAATCATACGACGTAAGTGATCTTTCTTATCCTCCAAGCATAAATCAACAAGACAGCATTTTCGAAACCAACCTTCCATTGTATATTCACACTTACTGCCTTAATTTAACCCTCACTTTAATTAATTTCCGAATTGTTTAGACCCCTCTGCGACAGAATTTACCGATAAAGTTTTATACACTGAGGTAGATTTGCGAAAATCGTTTTTAGCTTCCTATCCTCTCAAGCTTGAAAATAGATACGTTTCCTATGACGTATAAAGTACTCAACATGAGTTTTCGATATTAACAAGGGGTCCGCTGTGGCTCAGTGGTAGAGCGTTCATCTCTGGTGCTTGGGGTCTCGGGTTCAAACCCTGCTCCCGCCAAATGAACTTTGTGGTGGGCAAACACCATGTGCGTGGGGTTTTCCTGTTTCCTCCCACTTCCTTCATTTCACCATTTCATTCATCTCTCATCATCACCGTTTCCTTTACCCTAACCAGCATAACCGTGGCACGTAAAACTCAAAAATTTCATTTCATTTCATTTCGATATTAACAAGGTATACAGCCAACATGTTTTATGACGACAGGAATGTATCAAAATAAAAATACTGAATTCTTATTAGTTTTTTCCAACCCAACCAATTAGGACAATGCAATATCCTGCAGTCAATTAAAATATTATAGGCTTAGAAGCCTCCGAGAAAATGGTTCTTCATGTTGCGCCGCACTAATCACTTGAATTTAGCCACGGACCGCCACTGGTACTATTAGGATACTAAATTAATATACCAAGACTGCTGCTTGCACTATTTGGAAAAATCGAGTATATACATTTACGGGACGAGACGAGACATTTTGGTGACGAGACGAGAAAAATCCCTTCGAGAACCGAGACGAGACGAGACTTTCTCAAGAATTAGCGTGACGAGACAACCTTATTTCTTGTGTCGTTTGGTCTATTGGCAAACGCTAGCAAGAACATTACATTCTAGGATAATAATAGGCTCATTCAGATAGCTGCTATGCCGGCGTAGTTTGAGGAACATTTGGATTAAGTTGAACACCTTCCTTGGCCCACGCAATCTCCGGACCTCAACATAATTGAACATTTATGGCCCGTTTTGGCAACATTGATGTGGCACAGATTCCCACTTCCATTCACTCTGCAGGAGGGATGGAATAATATTCAACTTCCTACCATTCATGACCTTTAAGACTCAATTCCACGTTGCATCAGGGCTATTCTAAGGGCGAAAGGTGGTCCAAAGCCAAGGACGCCGATCCTGGGGGCGAGGGGGCCCAGGCCCCCCAAAGCTCATGTGGGCTCCTCAATTGTATTTATAAATATACAATATTTGCAATAATTTGAATGCAATTTGTCTTAAAATCCTTACATATATACCTTCTGCATCTGAATGGGCCCCTCAGATTTACAGAGAAATCGGCGCCCTTGTCCAACACCATGTTAATTTGGTAAGTTGGAGTTTTTAAAGATGTGTCCATTAAATTGATAACTATCTGTACTTTCAAGTCTTACCTGCATGAAAACAACTGGGACTCAGTTTAAACCGAACATTACATTTAGCTTTTTGCATGACCTTTTCTTAAAGTGAACCAACCATACTAGCAGTTTCGGATGTAGAAAGTAAAAACTAGGGCGGAGCCAGAACCCAGACTATGATAGATATATCATGAGTTTACCATAATATTTCAAAAATATATAAATAATTGCTTCCATTATTTTTGTCAGTGAAAAACTGGGGGCCTAGACCCCCGGCCCCAATCTAGATCCTCCATTGTATACTAGTACTATTACTAACACCGTACACTGCCAAACTTCTCTATGTTTTTTCTCTCACGTTTACCCTTTCTTCTTAGACTACTGATGTAGCATGGTGTTGCGGGTCTGACGTCATATTCCGCCAGTAGGAAGTAGCTGGTTAATCTCCTAACAGTAAAAACTAAATAAGAATTTATTGTATCGCTAAAAAGGAACATTTGGGGTATTTTTTGAAAACAAGGATTTATAAATGAAATATATAATAAAAACACAAATTCCTCCGCAGAAGAACAGTACTACTGTAGCATGTAAGTAAGCAACTTATATTCATGTTAATCAAGTTTTCTTTCATAGAATTTTCTTCGAGGCAATATTAATATTAGTAGGCTGCACTGAGACACTATTTGCTAAAGGACAAAAGTGATTATAAAGGCAATTTAATGTATCTTCGATCTGGAGGACGGTTAGCAAAGCCTTTCCCCGAAAGTATACCTAGAAGAACCACTCATCCCAATATACGAATAACTTATAAAATTATGATGTAATTAAGCAGTAGCGTACCCAGGAATTTATTTCGGGGGGGAGGGTTCAAACTAAATATGAAGCTATTTTATATTAAAATTGCTAAAATTGCCCCTAAAATTAGGCTAAATTTTTAAAAAGTCGAAATTTCGGAGGGGGGGGGTCCGGACCCCCGTGTCCCCCCCCTTCCGTACGTCCCTGTAATTAAGTGTTTTTGATAACTAAATACTCCCTAGTCCAAAGTCATAACTCAAATAATCATCTTATTTTGGATCAGGAAATGTGTGGACAGCATATTACTCTATCTGTTTCAGCGGTGGCTCAGTGGTAGAACGTTCACCTCTGGTGCTTGGGGTCCCGGGTTCGATCCCAGCTCCCGCCAAGTGAACTTTGTGGTGGACAAACACCGTGTGCGTGGGTTTCCTCGGGGTTCTCCCGTTTCCGCCTACTTTCTTCATTCCACCGTTTCATTCTTTATTCATCATCACCGTCTTCTTTAGCGTCACCGGCATACCCGTGGGACGTGGTAAAACTCAAAGATTTCATTTCATTTCATTTTTCCTTCATCTGTTGTTGTCGCTGATTTCCTACAGACTGGATTCCGTTTATTCCCTTATTATAATGAAGAGAGCGAAGCTCCTCTTTAATCAACTTAGATATTCATTTGACTTAGATACCTGAAACGTTTTTAACCAAATATTACATGGTGATTCGAGAGCGCGCTCTGAGTGTTGCTAGGGGTCGCATGTTTCGATTGGACATACCTTTGAGGAATAATCACCGAAAACGTGAATAATCAAAGGTTGATCACTTTGCTGCAAATTTGAAATTATTACCTAGTTTAAGTAGCTCCGCAATTTGTTATCCCGACGCTGGATGGACACCGAATTACCAACATTGTCTGCTTTCCCTCAATAGACATTCAACAAAAATAAATACGTTATTGACATAGCTAAAACAACCTAACTATTAACGGCTTACTATTTAAAGGTAAAAAAAATACATCAGGTCAAAGAATAGGCCTACGTCTAAACCGTTTATGATCCAGATGTTATAGTCTATGAAGGATTACGGTAGTCCAGACGACGCAAGTTCCACTGAATAATGTGTGTCTAGAGCATCGGCTTTTAATTACTAGTTTTCTAATCTCTGTGACTTACTTTCTCGATATTAAAGTAACTTTTCAATTTCTTCACAATACTGGGTGGACACAAGGAACTCTTCCTTGCATTTGGGATGAACCACATGAGAGCTCATAAAGAAATTATTTATTTACCCTAAATTTTATTTATGTATTTCACTATTCATTGATAAGTATCCTAGAAAAATCATTATGTCTATATATAAAATCGTACGCTATATCTCAAAATGCTACCTAACCAAATATAATATCACCATTTGCATAAGAAGTTTGCTTGCAAAGTGAACATCACACATGGAATGACAAGTTTTTCGAATATGCGATAAGAATCGTCTGACACGTGTGAGTGTGACACATGTATTAATGAAGAATTTCCACTTAATGTTTTAGCTTTAGCAATTGTTCAATATTCGCTGATCTATTAAGGAAGCCGAAAAGCAAGAACAATCTAGAACGGAAGCAAATACAAAAAGCAATGCTTTCAAAAAACCCATTTTCTACATTATTGAAAAACTCTTACTTTGTTGTATGTATAAAAGCTATTTTATGTTTATTGTAATTTACCTTTTTTTGGTATGATAGAAACTGTTCTGAAAGAAAATGCAATCAAGTTCTTTAATGGTTATATTAGAACCATTCTACTTTATCAAAAGAATACACGTGATTACACAGTCTGGCACTGAAATGAGTTATTAAATTCCAGGTAATCGATTAATTCATGTGGACTGAAAATTTTCGAAAAAATCGTCAAAGCAAAATACGGGGGGTGATCAAAAAGTAAGGTTACAAAGCCTGTAGTGAAACATGTATATATTATTTCATACAACAAATGCAGCCAAGAGATAGTACCTACATTAGGTTATTTTTCGACATAGTTTCCGTATCATTTGAGGCACTTGTCGCATCGTGAGATAACATTGAAGATTATCTCCTGGTAAAGTCCTGTCCTTGCGTGTTGAGCCACGTTGTCACGAAGTGTTTTATTTCCTCGTCTGAAGCGAAGTGACGTCATCCTAGGTGCTCCTTCAAGTGCGGATTATCAGGTGCCGTAACGTGATTCTAATGTCCTGAATCCGCTCCTCCACGCGCGAGCTGTATTTAAATCTGTTGCCATATTTGGTTGACCACTGCGCTCATTGACGGTGACGTTTTCACTACCAGCCGCAAATTTTCGACTCTATTCTGCGACATGCTGACAAGACCTTACAGTCTCTCCGTAAACCGCTACCAGCTGCCGGTGAATTTCAGCCGCAGTTACTTGTTTCGCCCACAGAAATCGAATAACTGAGAGGACTTCTACGCGAGACCAGTTTTCCAAACGAGTTGGCATTTGTGTTTACCTACAACTAGCGCCGCGCGTGGTGGGTGGCTGAAACTCTGCATAGTTGCCAAAATCATGTATTAAAACTACATACACTCCTCGTTCCTCTATAACAGACTAAACTCCAGAAATATCGGCCTTATAATCTTCGTTCTGATCTTCCCTCGTAATGTTTCGGAAAATCAGTTGTTTTTACTGTTAACAAACCTCAAAGCCTCGTTTTAATGAAAATTTTATTGCGTTTTTCCCCATGAAAGCAACAAGTAAAATCATGAACGTATTTCAGTCGTAATTGCTATCTTCAAACACTAACTAACTAACTCTATGGCCTATGGAACCCGGAGGTTCAATGCCGCATTCACAAAAGCTGTCCATTGGCTTCTACAGTATCCTTAGCCAACTGTATCCAGTTTCTACTTTGTATTCCTATTTCTGCGAGGTCCATCTTAATATTGTCTTCCCATCTACGCGTAAGTCTCCCTAATGGTTGTTTTGCGATTGGATTTCCAGTTAAAACTTTGAAAGCTTTCTACTTTCTTCCATTCTGACTACATGACCTGCCCAACTGACCCTCCTAAATTTGATGACCCTAACAATGTTTGATAAACGGAATAAATTATGTAGTTCATCGTTATAAAGTTGCTGCCATTCCTCATTCCCGTTCCTCTTGGGTCCGAGTGTTCGTCTCAAGATCTTGTTCTTAAATACTTTCAGTCTATGTTCTTCCCTTAGAGTAAGCGACCATTTTTTGCAACCATACAGAACAAGAAGCATAATCAAACATTAACAATCTGAATATTTGAAGTACACACTCACATTGCATTCATGTATTTTAATTAATTAGATTTATAATGCCACGGACACAACTGTACAGTTTCTTAGTCTGTATCTTATTTTTCTATACGTTCACTATAAACATAATCAAAGCAGACCACGCAAGGAGACGATCAGGAAGACAGGAAGAGGACACTTTCTCCTGGGGTCCCAACGGGCTAAAACAATTCCAAAACCATCTCCTGAGGCTGCAATGAGCTAAGGAGAATTCCTCAATCACTTTCTCCCGGGGCTGCAATGAGCTAAGAAGAACTCATTTAGCTAACGCCCAAGGCTACTATGAGCAAAGGAGATATTCTTTAACCAACCACTCCTGATGCTGCCCGTGAGCGAATGAGTTGTCATCAATAGACTACCTGAAAATCTTGAATCTTGAAGTTTTTTTTACGTCCCACGATTATGCCGGTTAGGCTAAAAGAGAGGTGATAATGAGAGATGAGTGAAATGGTGGAATGAAGAAAATGGGAGGAAACGGAAGAACCCCGAGAAAACCCACGAGCACGGTGTTTGTCCACCACAAAGTTCACTTGGCGGGGGTTGGGATCGAACCCGGGATCCCAAGCAAATAGACTACCTGACTACGACCTAAAGACAATTTATTCCGAGGCTATTTTTCGTGTGCCAAGGATCTTATTGAACACTGAAAACACTTTAGAAACTTGCAAGACTTTTATAAGACTTTATTTTCATAAAAAAAATGTTGATGGGTTTAAAACCCGAGTCCGTTATTTAAGACTATACCAAACAGAACATTTCAGTATATACAACTTCTAAAACAAATGAAGTAAAACAGTTCAAGAGTAATTTAATGATTTCTTTCATACAGCTAACAAATGAAAATAAGTAAAAATGGAAACTAAATAAGAATTTCTTACAAATTTTCATATCTTTGTAATTACAGAAATTCACATTATATGTTTGTTATATAAAATCGGTAATAAGATGCTAAAATATATACCGAATAGGAGCAAAAACTTTTACAACGCATTTATATGGAGAGTAGCAGTGCTACCAACAAGATCGCACAGAGATTATCCGCATTCGTGAACAAAACTGTCAGAATTCCAACCTATTTTGAGAAACTTGTAAGAATTCTATTATTGCTAAGAAAGGTGCAAAATACTTATAAACAAATTCATTCTGTGGATTTACAGACAATAAAAATAAAACATAATTACCAGTAATGTATAATTAATATTGAACAATGCACAGATCATTTCTTTTCATTTTGTAAACTGGTATAGGCTGCGCTTTCAGCGCTATTAATGTTTAGTAAATGCACATATAGAGAAGCTAAAATTTTGGTAGATACTTTTAATATTACACAGTAGGAAGAACAGCGTCAACCCATGTATTGAACTTTATGTTTTGTTGTATTCTTTACCCATTTTGACAAAAGCTGTCTGCATTCAGTATTTGAACATAATGAAGCAAGAAGGTCCAGATTAATTCTAGTTTTTGAGCCACATTTTTACATTTCCGAACTCCTCCAGATTGAGTAGAAAAACCGCTAACGTTGGCAACACTGCAGTGCGGGAACATTTTCATCCACATTTTCAATCTTATCTTCATCATCACTCAAACGCGAATATATCTACTATATTTATATCTATATCCATATTTATATCTATATCTATATATCTATCTACATATACAGAGTGTTACAAATATGTGTCACAATGTTTTGGGAAGAGATTCCTCACATGAAAATAAGACAAAAAGTCTTCTTGCATATTGTCGAATTCCGCGTCGTGCAAAAGTGACAGGGTTGCCAACTTGGAATCGAAACTCCAATCGTGACAATTGAAACGGAATAGAAAGATGTGCACATCAATGCAATATGCAAACAGGACTTTCTCATCTTCTTTTGATGTGACGAATCACCTCTCGAAGTATGTGCACATGTTTCTGTTCCGTTGCAATTGTCATAATTCGATTTTCGATTCCAACTTGGCACCCCCTGTCCCTCTTACACAACGCGGAATTCAACAATATGCAAGAGGACTTTTTGTCTTATTTTGATGTGACAAATGTGTTCCCAAAATATTGTGACACATTTTTGTAACACCCTGTATATCTATATCTAAATCTACATCTATATATCCATGTCTATCTATCTATCTATCTATCTATCTATCTATCTATCTATCTATCTATCTATCTATCTATCTATCTATAATTTATCTATATATCTATCTATATCTATACCTATATCTATACCTATATCTATATATCTATATCTATTTCACAGTGAAAATTTGCAAGAAAGGAACCCAACAACTACAAATAGATTACCAGTGACCAGATAATATAAACTCCATTTACTTTTTTGATTAACCTAACTTAGAATATTTCCTTTGAGAATGTCGCAGAAATAAATGTTTTTGGCAACTATTATATCTAATGCATCAGCCCCAGTTACTATTTCAATAAAGAGTACATGCCAAATTCTTCTTCTAAATTGTCTAGCATATTGCTTTCCAACCTTTATGAAGTTAAGAGTCTGTTTGCTCTCATTTTTTTTTTAAACGTGTTCCCAAGTTCAAATTTCTTTGAAACAGCTCGGAATGCATTACGGTGGTTGGATTCCACCTTAAATTGTAGGTCCACCTTTCACATATGCTCGATGGTGTAAACGGATATTAGATTTTAACAAAGAAAAAAGAAAACAAATAGAAACAACATTTAAAAAAATCAGAATAAAATATGTTAAAACAGGAGAAATAAATATACTTAGAGTGACAGAACGTGTTAAAGCTCTGATAACAGCCTTCTTCTTGAGAAACGCTGACATATCACAAAAATCAATTATATTTAGGAAGTGACATGCTAGTTAAAACCTTCGAAGACTTGAAATAAATGAAATTTGAATAAATCTTGATTTTAGAAAGTAATCTCAAATAGGGCTACAGAAATATTTTAGAAACAAAATTACTTTATAAACTATGACTAAGGTGAATACTTTCTGTCACATATATAACACGAAATTTTCAGTCTTCTTTTGTTTTCTTTTAAATAACATAGTTTGTTCCTTTTTGTGTTTCGCTTAAGCATGAACCATGGAGTTGGTTTATAATGGAAACTGTGGTAGTGTCGCATCACTTCGCCTCATTAGCACATTGCTCATTAAAGTAAAATAACGCTAACTTAGGGAAGATAATTCTCATTCGAGTGATGCATTCTAGCGAACAGTCTGATTCGTAGCCTAAATACTCATCTTGCGTGTTATTGCCACAACAACAGTGCTATCATTGTGCCTGTCATGATGGAGGGAAATAGTTGAAACAGACAGATCTTAATATATTATAATAGCACAGTATTAATCTACATGTACTGCAGAGTCACCATCTAAAATGTGTTTACACATCCTAGGTGTGTTCATCAGTAGCTTTGAAAGACGTCCACTTACTTTGATTAAATTTTTTTTATGTAGAGAGGACGTAATTTTTTGTAATACACTGTCCTCAACCTTAGCCTAATAGATAGCCCGCGGGTCTTTGGTGTACAAGATTCCTGGGGCCGGTTCTCGAACTCACTACAGCACTTGGGATTCTACTTTAAACTGTAGGTCTCATCTCTACGGACATTTGCGTCGTTCACAGACGACAAAAATACAAATGAAATCCCAAATTGTACAGCAGTCTGTCTATTTGTTCGCTCTCATAATCTCTGTCCCCATGAATTATATTCCCGTAGAAAGTGAATTTCCATTACGTTTCAGGCTGCAGAGTTACACGTTTTCAGGGTCTCTGCTACCAGGGCCGCCAACTTTTCACTTTCGTTAAATTATAACCTTATTTCAGTTAAACCCATCAATGTATGTTTTTTTTTTTTTTTAATCTATGTTTAGCAATTGTAACAATATGGATAGATATACACTTTTAAATCAACCCTAGTATTTCCCCAACGTCAATTCTTAGAAATAAAACGCAATCAGCTAACATTCGAGGAGAAAGAAGCACAGGAATTTGTTACCCAAAAGGTGCCTTATTTTTCCAGACAGCCCTGCTTCTCCCGTCAGCCCAAACAAGGCAAAGAATTTTGCTACTCTCGTGCTGAACGCCCACACAGTACAAACTCATGTGGTGACAACAGATTTTACGTGACAATGTAAAATTTAGTTATAATCATTAATTTCATGATTTATTGGAATTATCAGTGCCTTTAATGTGGTTTTAATTAACCTATGGATTATCCATTATATATTATTAGTGAAATAATGAAGCAAAACTTAATGTTTTCTATGAACTATATTTTCGTTTGCTAGTGCATTCTTACGCTGCTTAACTGGCAACGATGTGACGCCTCAAGCCATGGGTCAGAGCATTTTAAAAACTCCGAAAATTAAGACGTAAGGAGTTTCGCTCTCGCAGAAAAAGAAAAAAATATACCAGAGAACACAAAATGAATAGGTATTCATCAAAGATATTTTTATAAGTCTTGCGATATCAAGTTGACAAAACATTTTTCAATAGTACGACGAAAACTTGTGATTTGTGATTTTGTTACATAAACGATACGTTTTCATCGTATATTCGCAGTTAACATCTTTTGAATCTATTAAACTGAATGAAGAAACTCATAGATAAAATCTACTGTACTCCAAAATTGAAGACGTCACACAAACTCATCTTTATTCAGCAGTGGAAGTGAAATATCTCCCATAAACCTTTATCATTGTCCGAGTCATCGCATCCGCCGATCGCGAATATCGTGCGCGTCAACGGTCTCGTCCCGTAAAATAAATGGGTCAGTGTGTTTAAAAATGAAAATTCTGATAATAAGTCAAAGGTGTTTCTGTGTTGGTGCTTATATGTAAATATTTCGTTTTCATAGAATATAAATCCAAAATATAAGTGTTTTGCAAAATATTTCCTTTTCTTTCTAATATTCGTTGAAAATAATATTTAATTGCATCAAAGTGTGTGATTTTACATTTTTTCTTTCTTAGTGAATCAAGGATGCTAAATGTTACATATGTGTGCAGCTTAAAATAGGACGTCACGTAGTAAGGTATCTTTTAAGCAGTGAAGTGCAAATGTTTACTTTTGTCTCCCGCTACTCGTCTGGTGTTAACTATGCATGTTCGTTCCACCTCGTATTCTTTTACAGGTATTAAGGAGTATACCTTTGGGTTGACGCAACAGTGACGGTGGGCACACGGCATATGTCTCTGGTATTTATAACGCCCGAATCCTAAGACCGTGAGTGTGGAGTTATTTGTTTTGTTACTAGTTTCCTACTTGATCCCATTAATTTTTACAATTGAATGATGTTATAAAGAAGATTTCTAACGAGATCCAAGGTTCGGATCCCAATAATATTATGAGTAGTCCCGTGTATTGGATCAGGTAAACATTGAACCTCTCAATACCTTTATACAATATTTACTAGGTTGATTTAAAAGTGTAATTAACATTTATTTCTGAAAACATTTATTTCTGACTGTAATTAATTACAGTCAGAAATAAATGTATGAAACTGTAATTAACATTTATTTCTGGAAACATTTATTTCAGAATTTTTTTCTGAAAACTGTTTTCATTTTTAAGCACTTTTCAATACAACAGGATTCTTTTTCAAATAAGAGTAAAATTCTTTGCAGGTCATGTGAAAGTTAATTCTTACCATTAGTTCAGATTTCAGTAAATTTTCAGACATACAGTTTCTTGCGTCAGTCCAAATATTTCCTATCATACTAAACAATCTTTCACAAAATGCGTTGCTTGCAAGTATTACAACGATAACATCATGGATCATATATACTTGGGCAGAAAGTGCTTTAATGTTTGCACTTTCCCAAGAAAAGAAGAAAAAGAAAAGAAATAGTTAACAATTATTACTTACTTGTTTATACAGATAATTACAAAGGAAAGCTGAGATAGAGATGAAAAATAAACGTTTCCTGTTTACAAAATGAGGTTTGATCAATTAAATGATACGAACCAGGTAAATAAAACGAATATTAGCAATTGTTTTCGTTTTATATGGCGCCTTATTACCGGGAATTGGATAATCTGAAGTTTAGTATAGATTACCAATATAACTTTGTGTGATTTCTTTAAATAAATTCCATCACCACGGATTGTATATTATTAAGAAATAAAAAGAAAATATATGTTAAAATAGATGGTAATCGTCAATCTGCGCCAACAGGTGCTGAATTTGTAGGAAATCTAACCACTGCTATTACCGGATCTGAGATTATGGAAACTCAATTCCAGATGATGTTGCGAACTATAACAAGACAAATTGAAACACAATTTAAGCAGATGGATAATAAAATGGATCAGTATAATACGAGACTAGATGATAGGATTGAACAAATGGAACAGTCCAATGCCAGGATAGAAGATAAAATTGAAGGACGTTTTCAAAAGGTGGAACGTTCTCTTGAAAACATACAGAGAGTGTTTAATGATGATGTCACATCCTTAAAGAATAAGTTGGAAGGGCTTGAATCACAAGTAAATAAAGATCATAACCATATTGCTATATTACAGAAACAGACTATCGAAAGAAAGATGACTCCCAATCAGATTGAAACTAATGATATTAGCGGCACAGGAATCCCTTTAGAGGAAAGGCTTAGAACACCAACTGCTATAAATGAAGAAGAAGGTGATACTAGAAACAGGAAACGTTTATTTTTCATTTCTATCTCAGCTTTCCTTTGTAATTATCTGTATAAACAAGTAAGTAATAATTGTTAACTATTTCTTTTCTTTTTCTTGGGAAAGTGCATACATTAAAGCACTTTCTGCCCAAGTATGTATGATGTTATTGTTGTAGAATTGATAATACAAATGCAGCTAAATTAAATAACTCAGGTATAGCTTGAAAAACTTTTAATCATTTACAACTAACAGAAGAAGACTGATTTTAATCTCGCTTTGCATTTTTTAAAGTAGTGAATTCTGAATATAGCTTGATAATGTTTACGCTAACTTTAACATGATTCAAAATATCAGTAACATCAGACAAATTAAGAGATTTATCCGAATTCAATGGTTCACAATATTTGTATACGGAATTTTCATAATCACACCATTGCTTTTAACCAACACAAGAAAACCAGTGTCAAAATTATTAGTTCACCTGTACATTTTGAATAGCAACCCGTACACCCGTATCTGAGTTGTTAAACCCGTAGAGTTGGCAGCCGTGCCTGCTACTTCCTGTTCTGTTTTCTTTATTATTTTGTAAATAACTGAATAACATAAAAAAATGATAAGAAAAATTTGAAACTAACTAAGATCATTTAACATTTACGAAGTGGCATTTAAATTAAACGATACTTGTTCTCAAGATCGTCCATATAATGCAGAAATTTGAAGGTCTCATAATTACGTCTACAAGAACTAGCTCTTCTGATCTGCAAGAAAAGTCTTGGAAGTAAATGATTTAAAATGATATTGATTGACTCACTCCCTATAAATTTGTTTTTCTTTATTATGTTTAAGTACACACTAAAACACAAATAATTTGGAGGTGTAGGAGGAGAAGGGGTGTAGTGAAGATCCTTAAAAAAATCTGGTACCTTTCGATATCATTAGTGCAATTTACAAACAAACAAAATATTGCAAGAACCTAGAATTACTACTTTTGTAAAATAACTTTGATTCTACTCCAATAATTCAATGTTGAGATACCAATGCTTCTACATTCTGCATTAAAGGTGCAATGGAAGAAATGAAAAACAGACACAGCCTAAAATGATACAAAGACTTAGTTTTGCGAAGGATATCCTGCTGTTTGCTGTCAGAAAATACAGGGTGACTCAAACAAACGGGAAATTTTGAAAGTTGTGTTGCAAACACTGGGCGTTTGGTAACACTGAATAATGTACGCCAGTCTGTCAATGATAAACTGCCATTTAGTTATCATTAATGCTTGGAGTGGTGCGCAACATCCTTTCGCGATCAAAGCGTTTCACAAGAACAGTGCCAGTGTAGAGAATTCCGCCGTCAGTTTAATTTAGGACTCTAATATCGTGTTCCATCAGCACATGGAATTAAAACATGGATACGTATTTTGGGTCAAACTGATTCGGCAATGAAAAAGAAACCTCCAGGCCGTGTGCGAACCATTCGTACACCAGACAATATCCAAGCTGTTCGAGATGCTGCCATAAGAAACCCACGTCGGTCAATCCGTCGTCACTCAGCATCTTTACAGTTCAAGTGTTCGAAGAATATTAGTACACAATTTGCAATGCCATCCATACAAGTTGCAGATCGTCCAGGAATTGAAACCTAACGATCATGTTATGCGACAATAATTTTGTAAATTAATGCTTCGAAAGATTATCTTAAACTTAAAAAAATAAATTGAACTGTATGTATTCTAAAACGACATTATTTTTACTATTAAATGTATTGTTTTAGAAATTTGTTTCCATAAAAGTATTTAAGTTTCAAAATTTACCGTTTTTTGAGTCACCCTGTCTAAAGAGGTGTATACAGGAAGCAGATTATGAATTATTATTATTATTATTATTATTATTATTATTATTATTATTATTATTATTATTATTATTATTATTATTATTATTATTATTATTATTATTTGCAACCCAGTGTCTGCAAAATAAATCCAGGGAAACAATTCCTATTCATCCTTGGGTAAGTTATTACGTATAAAGCTATTTAAATCAATCCTGTTGAAAGTTTTCCAATTCTTTTTGTGTAATAATTTGTGTCGTATTTTTAGCAATTAGAAATGTAGCACATGCCTTAAAATCATGTTCCAACCTTTTATCCCAGAAGCAATTCACATTTGTGAAAGATACTGAAATCCAACTTATATTTAACTTGATTGGTCTACTTCACCTCTGGTGCTTGGGGTCCCGGGTTCGATCCCAGCCCCCACCAAGTGAACTTTGTGGTGGGCAAACACCGTGTGCGTGGGTTTTCTCGGGGTTCTCCCGTTTCCTCCCACTTTCTTCATTCCATCCTTTCATTCATTACTCATCATCACCGTCTCCTTTAGCCTAACCGGCATAACGGCGGGACGTAAAATTCAAAGATTTCATTTCATTTCATTTGATTGGCCTACGTTTTCAACTATCAGAAATCGACCACTGGCATCGCTATAGAATATAGGCTGGGAGCAGTGGCGGATCCAGGATATGATCAAGGGAGGGGCTAGACCATAATTTGCCGTTTTATCGAGTGTAAAGCAGAATTGAAGCCCATTTTATCCAGTTTAAACTTGAGCATCAAGGGAGGGGCTATAGCCCCTTAACCCCCCTTGGATCCGTCCTTGGCTGGGAGATATTAACAAACAAAGAAATAGAAATATTAAATTGCAGAGGGGACTAACCAGGGTGTCTACCAACATTCCAAAATGAAATTTAGTGACATTTTCTTTACCAAACTATAATATTTCGTAACATTCAAAAACTAATAACAGTCCCTATATTCTTCAACATTTATCTTTACCTTATCTCTACTTGAAAAGGCTATTCCTTGGAGTGATAAAAGGTTGGTATCTTCTGACAGTTGAATAAACTGGTTAGATGTGTTGATGGTTTCGGCGATGCGATGCGATTTGTATCCCCACTGCTCAATGATGCCAGCTAAAGATCAGTCTCAAGAGGGAATTCGAATGTGAATTAGGCCAAATTCTCATGCATGCGATAGATGCGTGCTTTGCTTGTGATTTGGTAGCGTCTAAAGTCCACAATAGACAGTTTTGACAGTGAATTACGTTTTCCAGTCTCTACTTATATTCGTACAGATTAAAAAAAAAAATCGTGACCCAAAAGCTAAATTTCGTGACATTTTCTTGATTTTCATGACCATTTTCTGATTTCGTGACTTTTTCATGACTTTCGTAACATTCGTGCTCGATAGACACTCTGCTAACTAGTGTACGTTTAAACATCTCCCCCCTAAAAAAAAAAAAAAAATTCATGGCACAATTGCGATGTCTCCGGTTTGTGTCTAAAATGGTTTATTTGTTGGTAAAAATTTTTGAATTTTGCTTCTTTGTTTTGGATAGAGGCCACATGTGGACGAAATATTGTAGTCCTAACAAAAGGCTTCTAACATATTATTTGAATCCGTTGTTGTTTGAAACTTCCCAGTTGTTCCCAGTCCAATTTTTATTAGGCGAAAAGAACACTCCTTTAAATTAATGCAATACAATTTTTGGAATTTTGTTCTATTTTAATTCTATCGGGAAATATTGAAATTGGATTCAGACTGTACAGTATATTGCAATTTATGAAACATTTTTCTCTGCCATTTTGAATAGAAATTACATAGATAAATTGTAATTATATCAAATAGTTTATTAAGGATAAATTATGCATCAAATGATATATTAAACAGTCATATCTGTCATTCAAAAAGTTTGAGTTGCTGTCAAGTATTTGCTTTACAGACATCAATGCTAAACGTTGCAATTTACAATGTCGGCCACTGAAAGATAGATTTTACTGTACTTCACATTTTTTTCCCCTAAGAATCCTGATTTTAGAACACACGAAATACTACACGAAGTTGCTAGGAAGAACAATACATTTTGGTGTAAATCGCTTTGCGTATGTAGGTTTTGGCTTGGACTTATTCTTTAGATGGACAATTTGTTTAGAGCTGAAATGAAGGTTGTTCCATGATGTCATGTTCCCTTTCCTTCATGTTGGTGATCCAGTAGATGATGTTGAAGATCACAAAGCTGACTGGTAAGATGATAAGAGAGACCAGATCCAAAACTCCTTCACGGCTTCTCTCAAAGACGAAGCATTTCAGGCAGTTGATTCTGATCTTTCTGGCTCGTGGTGGTTGGGATTGCTTTCCATTTTCCACCAAAGGCATCATTGGTTGAACCTATAATACAAAAGACAAATAAATGTTATGTGCTACTAAACTCTGTTTACTGTTATAGGGTCATCCCAATCATAATAAACGCAGGTGGTCGTTTAGTATTTGTTTGATCACTTAGAAGGAATGCACGCAAGGAAAATAGATTTCATTTTAAAATCCATAATAAAAGCCAGTAAATACAATTTTCATGTATTCCTGAACATTAAGAGGCCTTTTCACTGCGAAATTAAAATACCGCTAATTTTACAGTAATTATGTGATATCATCGAATAGACAAAAGATAATCATAATGTGGAACAAGATCGCCCTAGACAATATTATTTTGCATGAGGTACCGTTTTCACGAGTCACCTAGTAGCTTTCCGTTTGCGGCCATTTAGAAACGCGAAAATAAATGCCGATTTTCTAAATGGCTGGGAATCGAAAGCAGATAAGTGAGGCATGATAACGGTATCTCATGTAAAATAATATTGTCTAGCAAGCTTTTATTCCATTTTTCGATTTTGTTTTTATCTATTTGAAGATATCACATACTTACTGTAAAATTAGCGGTCTTTTAATTTCGCTGTGGTGGGGCCTCTTAAGATCGAAAATGGAAATAGTACAAAAGTATAATCTTCCTACGTTATTGGGAGGAGGTAAAGTAACGAGAAATTACAACTCTCGTCTGTTACGTCACTATGAAATCTCGTCACTAATTACTGGTGTTTCAATGGTGTCAAAACATTGACACAAAATGTCACTAAATGGATGATGAATTGACTCCAAGTTGGAGTGAAAAATCGCTAAAAATTATTCCCAACGTTCCGTATATATATATATATATATATATATATATATATATATATATATATATATATATATATATATATATATATATCAGAACACAGTACCTTGACAACAATCTCGTTTTAGTACAATATATATATTGTACTTTATGGTCAATATGGTCAATTTCACTTCAATGAAATAAAAGTTAAAGTTTATAAAGAAAAAAAAAAACTTGCACACATCACCGATAAGTCAATAGGTAGTCGGCAATGCTGTATTATTTGTTCATCTCAACAGAAGCTCTGCAGACTAAATGACATTAAAAGTTAAAACTTTTCTCTGTTAGAGGACAAGACGTAGCCTATCAGAAAACAAAGTGGGATTCTGAAGATTTCAGACATTATATAATGTGGCAGATCTAGACCGGGTCCGGGGAGGCCTAGGCCCCCAGTTTTTTGAGTGACAAAAATAATTTAAGCTATTATTTATATATTTTTGAAAATTTGTAGTAAACTCATGATATATCTATCAGAGTCTGGTTTCTGTCTGCCCCCAGTTTTTACTTTCTTGTTGCTATTCTAGAAGTCGAATCCTCTAGATTTAGCGACTTTCTTCCCAAATTGGCAACACTGGTTTCACTTCAGTAAGTGTTGCCAGATATACAGTTCATCTGTACAGCTGCCTATTTTTCAATGGAAATAACAGTGGAATTCAATTGCACTTTGTTTATATTCGGGCCACTCTGATAGTGGCCATAGTTTAGCAGGATTACATCATTGCTGTAAGAATAAGCGAGTTTGATTTCCGGTGGGGGTACTTGGTTGAAAAGGTGTAAAAGCTTTTCTAGGCCATTGGTCCTGAATTTTCCTCATTGACACCAGTCAAATGCTGGCATGGTACATAATTCCTTTTCTCCTTTCTCCCCTCCCCGGGTAGTGTGCTCACTGAGGGACCTCATCCCTCATATGTGACGAGCTTAAGGCCATAGATGCCAATAATGTCCAGAAGTATATGTAAATAAAACTAGAAAGAAAAAACTTCATTTCTAACAATTCAAGACACCATAAGCGCATTTCTACCGTGTCACTTAACGTGATTTGTAAACAAAATTGTCACGTTTGGAGTCTAACCAATTTTAATCGAACTTGCTATTTGTTTTGTTGCAGAGTAGGAATTAACCCCGTATCTTAGATTGAAATCTATCGACATAAGCAGGTAAAAGTGGGGAAAATTAATACTGGGAAAAATACAAGGGGAAGTTTTACCTCACACTTGTGCTTGTAGGCTAAAGAAGACAGCAATGAAACTGAATGAGAATGCGGAAGGAAACGGGAGAACCCTGAGAAAACCTACGAACATGATGTTCTCCGCCTCCACAGTGACTCTTTGGTATCGAACTAGGGATCTCCGCCACGAGAAGTGACCGCTCTGCAACTGAATCACCGTGTATCTCCTATTTGGTAGTTTCTGCATAGTATTGCTCACGAGACGATTGATTGATTGATTTTGAGTTTTACGTCCCGTTCAGCAGAGAGGCTATATGAGACGTGGACCTACTGATTAACGTGGAATCCGAACCACATGAGCTCCCGCCGGGAATCGAACCCGGGTCTTCCGCGACAAAGGTGCGTACGCAAACTGCTTAGCCACGAAGGAGCTCAGCTCACGAGACGAGACGAGACAATTTTCGGGACAAGATGAGACGAGACGCAACTCTTATAAAATAAACATACATTGCATACAAAATTATGGTTTTCAAGACGAAACAACACTTTCACGACATTTTCTCCGAGACAGAACAACTCAAATCTCACCTCGTGAGCATAGTAATGCTAAGAAAACAATTTCTCACGTAAATTTTAATGCAATATAGCACGTATTTTCCTCATAGCTACCCATCATCTCCATTGCTTGAATTTCAAGCCGAGAAAGAAAAAAAAGAAGCTTCAACTTGTAAGTTGTAGCATATATACTAGGGTATATCAAAAAGTAATGCCTTTCTCACTATAATTTTGTTCCTGTTACAGCTACTGAACTATGTAAAGTTATGCATGATATCATAGAGGTAGCGTTACTCTACTAATATATCAGATTGACAGATTATAACCAGGGTTGGATTAAAGGGGGACTTAGGGGAGTTAACCCCAGGGCTCCAGCTGGAAAGGGCCTCTACTATGATCAAAATATCAACTACCTTTTTTTTTTTTTTAAAAAAAAAAGAACCATAAAGGTACAATCTTCATCATAAAATAAAATATGACACCAAAAATATGAAATATTTTCCCTAACTTTCCTATTGTACTTTCACAGAAAAGCATTAGGCAAAGCCAACCACATATTTTTTTCTAGTTCCGGGCCTCCAGACGGGTTAATCCGGTCCTGATTATAACCATGGATCTGAAGAAAGAAAGAAAAAAAAAAAAAAAACAAAGAGTCGTTATTGAACTTCTTGCAAAAGAAGGTTGTCCACCTAAGGAAATCGATAATCGCTTGAAAACTGTCATGGACTCCAGCAATATGCGACGTTGGGTGAAGAAGTTTAGAAACTGAGAAACAGAAATTGCAGGTAAACCGAGAAGTCGCTGGCCAACAACATCAGTCACAAATGCAAAATAAGAATGTGCTGATGAATTCATTCGAAGAGACATACGCATTGCACTTTATAATGTTGCTGATGCATTGAACGTCTTGTACGGCTTTGCACAAGGAATACTTCCTAACAATTGCGAACAGGGATATCACAAAGTCATAATGTCAATGACTTAGATGAAGTTAAAACAGCTTTAAAATCACGAGTCATGAAGTAAACCGCTAAATTTTTTCAATATGGTTTTGATGTGTGGGTTATACAATGGTAGAAATGTGTTCAAAATGAGGATCGATTACCAGCTTCCCTGGCTTAAAATAAACATTCTAATTGCACAAACCCTTATATCATGTGTTTGGTACCCGTGAAATATGCTATTTTTGTTTTTAACGGTATGGATTTAAACGGGACCAGAAGTATCACTGTTCGTTTCAGCGACCCCCGAAAGCTATGGATTCCACACTAACATAGGTCATTTTCGATTATTTTTTTTATATATCCCCATCCCCATGTTGCGGGGCATGACATCGGAAGTGTCACAGTTTGTTTCAGTAATCCCGGAAACTATGGATTCGACACTGATAATGATCATTTTTATATATCTCCTCCCTTTTCCTCCCCTAAGGTGCATCGTTAAAGTGAAGTGACAAAAACAATCTCAGGTCCGAACCTAATCTATGTTGAAAATTTGATCGAGATCGGTTGAGTGGTTTAAGAATTAGGAGTCACAAACATGGTCATTTTCAATTTCATAATATAGATTTCGTGAAATTATTCGATTTTCATTGAAAATCGCCTTAATTTTCTTGGAGCTTTCCTTGTCATGTCTACAGTTTAATGTTAGGTTACAAATAATTGGTGAACAAAGGGATAACTTTACTCCAATCATGTCTTTTAAGAAAGTTAAGCTATAAGTTCCTCCAATTTTTACGAAAACCTAACATATATTTCCTTTGAGACTTGATAATTAGCCTCACTGCTTGAGCTTCAAGTTAGACCTTTCGAAACGAGTTTAACGATAATGTTTCTAAAACTTATAGTACAATTTTCATAGCACATGTGATATGCTATCTTTGAAGTTCATAACAAAGAATATTGCTTTCGAGGTCCAATTCAGTCAGGGCAAAATGGGGTCGTTCACTTACGGGACAAGAGTCGATGCTGTCTTATCTCGAAAAGATGTCGTGAAAGTTGTCTGGACTTGCTTCACTGCCATCTTGTGTAAAAAAAAAAAAAAAAAAGAAAAGCTTAATGGTAACTTATTTTAACGTTATCAGATTTTTATGAAACATGGACGTGTGAGTTGATTGAAAAATCGAATACGTCCCACGCTTATGCCGGCTAGACTAAAGGAGATGGTGATGATCTGAAATGAATGAAATGGTAGAATGAATAAAGTGGAAGGAAACGGGAGAACCCTGAAGAAACCCATACACACGGTGTTTGTCCACCACAAAGTTAACTTAGCGCGAGCTCGGGATCGAACCAAGAACCGCAAGCAATAGATGTGAACGCTCTTCCACTGAGCCATTTCGTCCCCATGTGAGTTGATTGACTTTGACAATAAGACTAATTGGTAGGGGTTTTAATCATCCTTAATCTCAATTTGTGAAGTGTTTGGGCGACTTCTGTAAAAGAAAAAATACGATTTTCGTTTACATGGGTTACGTTTCTATTGTGGTTTGAAATTTACACCTGTTGGTTGTAATTGGAATCGTTTAAGGAAGAGACTCTAAAATCTTCATAACTCACACAAATCAACATTTTGATCACTTCTAATGTGCAGTACACTAAAGCCGGCCGCATATTAACTGAGGACAGGACAGTTGAGTTGAGTTGATTTTTAGTTTAGCGTCCCTTTCAGCAGCGAGGCTATATGAGACGTGGACCTACTGATTAACGTGGAATCCGAACCACATGAGAGGACAGGACAGGCAAGCCGAGATTCAGCACTGTGAGTAAAACAGCAAACCCTCGTACTGCATATTCAATTGAGCACTGCTAGACAAAGGCCTCTCCAATGTTATGTCAATGCACTCAGGCGTCTCCTGCCTCCTTCAGCTTCGGCATGTCTGGCTTTCCACTGGTCAATATGCACCCGACCTAATAGTACACAATGTGTTCTTTCTTACCCTTGCCATGTGTTCAGCCACGCAAATCATTTTGGCATTCAATTCCTTCACTTGGCTGTTGAGTTGTGGAGCATTCTTTTTCCCCCATTGACCTCGTTTTCTGAAGGCAAACAGGACTATTCCATACTCTAGCAGGGCTGCAGTCACATAACCAATGCACACCAGAATCCACAGCTCAATTGGCTTGATATTGGATGACTTTGGTAGAGATTGCCTACATAATTAAAGCAAAACATTACATAAGATCATATGTTAATATAAATTGAATATAAATACAGAGATATAAGAATGTAAAGTATTACATGTAAGAGTTATTTAAGAATAATTACTCTGACTTCACAATCTTTTAGCTCTCAGCAATCAACAAACAAATTACACCCAGACAGAGCAACATGGAAGCAGTGCCGTAGAGGAGATTATCTCAGTAACGCACACTTAAACCTTTTACCTTCTTTTGAGCTAAAACGCGTAGGAAAACATACTAACAGCACTGATAAAATGGGTGTTCATATAATATAAAAATATTGTGGAATTATTAATCGTTTTAATTTTTACTGCGGGATCCTTCAACAAGGTTCTTGTTTGTTTAGTTGATCAAAAGTAGACCAAAAATGAAAGTTTTAACGCGTTAAATAAATAAATAATAGAAAATTCGTAAACATGACAAGTAACTAGAATGCTAACAAATACGTATAATATGTAGCTCTCGGATCCTGAATTGATTGATGTATTGCAGGTTAACTACCTTTGCAGAACCGAGACTAAATGAGACAGGACTCCTTTTTAAAATATAATCCAATCAACTACGCTGGCTTTTATCTCAGACATGTTGCCTTCACCGCGAATCGAAGAGATGTCATCGGTATAAAAAGTATGCAAGTTAGCCACATAACCGCAAAAATGACATCTGCTATCTTCCCTTTAATTCTCGCCAGCCAATGATATAAACGATAGTATGTGAGTATGTGTTCATGTCCGTGATCATATTTGCGAATAGAAAGGAGCCAACTACTACCAACTACTGCCATCTAATGACGTACGAAACCGTTTATTTAAATTTTAGACTGGGGGGTTAATTGGGGGTTAAATTTATGTTAAAATTTTGTAGTGTACCATATACCCTGTGAGATAAGCAACCCAACTGTTTCTCCTGTGGTGAAGGATGCATATCTTCAAGATATTTGAATTCCTCTGTATTAACTTTCGTGTTCCCATTCGATGAACAGTCATGTCATCTTGCCTGAAAATCGTCGCTATATATCTAACGCAGTTCTTGGCTCTATGATTTTTCATAAACATTATTCTCCCGGTCCAAAGAACGGGCACTTCTATTAGTTATTTATATCTCCTAAATTGGAATATTGTTCACCTATCTAGACAATGGCAGCTTCTACAAAACCTATCCCGGCTAAACGCAGTTCTAAACTTCTTCCTGGCAATAGTACGTTTCAGAGTACCTTGCACACGTGCAATGACAGAGCACGAACATTTACGAGCACTAAATACTCAACTACCTGCCACTCGTCATACAATTAATCATTTCAAATATCTGTACAAACTCACACATGGCCAACTCAGGTCCTAAACGACACTCCCAGAATTGTATTTCCGAATTACATTCAAACAAACACGTAACACACATCTTTTTCAATTATAATACAACCTAAGTTTTCAATAGTCCAACACTCTGTTTCTAAGTTATACAGACTTTCTAAGTTATACAACGAAATGTCACATACATCCTTAGATTTATTAAATTCTGAAGCTGCATATAACTCTGCACTACGATGTCATTTTAATGGATCAATTCTAGTCGGCTATTGCCAATGTTTCTTGTTATTATTTATATGTTGTTACTTATTACTATTATTATTATTATTATTATTATTATTATTATTATTATTATTATTATTATTATTATTATTATTATTATTATCTTAGGTTATCATCTCTTAAATTTGTTAGATATTCCAGTGTAAATTAGCGTTCAGTTATACCTGAAATTATGTTCGTATATATATAAAGCCTTGGTAGTTGGATTTTATTCCTTACTTGAGTGAGTTGAACATGGTGACCAGGGTGAGAAGGGTAGTAACCATCAACACCATTCTTCCAGGAACAATGTCTGGAGGCACCAGAAAGCTCCCCCAGGAAATAAACACCATCAGTCCACTGGGGAAATACGTCATTATGATGTAGTTCTTCATGTGTCTGTAAAACGACATTTCTAGCTGCATCACAGTTGGGAACGTCTCCACTGAAATTCAGAAGACAAAACATAGTTTTATTTTATTGTTTATTATTTTTGCAAAATTATAATTTGAGAAAAAGCAACAGATAGACCCTACAAGTTTATTGCACAAAACAAACATACAGAAGAGTATATACCTTGCTTGTGTTCTGTATTGCATAGCTCCACTCATTGGTTATGCAACAAGCGTTGCATCCAAGGGCGCCTTTTTCTCTGTAAATTTGGGTAGGAGCCCATTCAGATGCAGAACGTATATATAAGAAGATTTTAAGACAAATTGCGCTCAAATTATGCCCAATATTATATACTCATAAATACAATAGGGGCCAACATGAGCTTTGGGGTCCCCGGGCCCCCTCGCCCCCCTGGATCGGCGTCCTTGGTTGTATCATAAGGAAAGAGAGGAATAGTATTAAGAAAGAAAAAATAAGAAGACAAGTAAATCAAAAATTCAGAATATGGAAAAATATGCCATTTTATTGATATACTGTCTAAAAAATTAACTACATATACGCATCACCTTTCCTTTATGTAACCATTCATTATCCTTTAAGAAACACTGGTAGACTGATTACACTTTCAACAACGAAAATGTAAATTGAACAAAATCAGCTAATTCTTATTGATTTTGTGGTGCTGAACACGAATTTGAAAATTATTTTCGAATATTAGTTCTACTTTTCATTTTACATGTCTAATAATAACGCTTTAAAAATAAATATATTCGCTTCGTTTGAGGTAAAATGTTACACTGATCCGGCAACACTGGAGAAACTATATGAACGCTTGGTTTCATTGTGTTCCTTATCTCAGTAGTGTTCTGCTATTGTTAGAAAAGACAGGTTTAGTGCAGTTATCAGCGTTTTGGGTGTGACCTATGTGTAGTGCAGGACATAAAAATACAACTACAAGTACGCAAAATACTGGTATTTCGAATGTATATTTTTAAATAGTTGTCGGAACTATTTCAAGTGACATTTTGAGGATTTCAATAAACAAAAATGCCGCGAAATTGTGTAAACAATGCGGATAGCTTCTGCTACGTGTGTGGGGAAGTGACATTTTCCTCACAAAAGCAGACTATAACACCACTAATAAGAAAAGCCTATCAATATTACTTTGGTTGTAAAATTGGAGACCAAGATAAATCTTGGGCACCCCACATTGTGTGTAACACTTGTGCCAGCAATCTAAGAAATTGGATTAATGGGAAGGGGCGTTCAATGCCTTTTGCAGTGCCCATGATTTGGAGGGAGCCAAGCGACCACATCAGAGACTGTTATTTTTGTATGGTTCCTTCCGTAAGAAGGGAATTTCCACGAAGAAGAAGCGGGCCTTGATCTATCCTAACATTCCTTTTGCAATCGCCCTGTTCCACATGGAGACCTGTTCCTGACCCACCTAAAGAATACGATCATTTTTCTGATGATGATCAAGAAGTTGAAGCTCCTGAATCAAGTACTTCGAAGGACCCTAAGTTTGTTGTAGAAGAACCTCCATGTGAACCACATAGACTTACTCAAGAGGAACTAAGTGATCTAATCAGAGACTTGGACCTCTCGAAAAGCAAAGCCGAAATTTTAGCGTCACGCTTAAAGCAATGGCATTTATTGCAGAAAAAGTAAATATTTCAGTGTATAGGAATAGTGAGAAGATGTTCACTTCATTTTTTACTATGGAAGACACACTTGTGGCATGTACAGATGTAAATGGTCTCATGAGGGCACTTAAAATTAATTACGAACCTACGGAGTGGAGGCTCTTTATAGATTCGTCCAAGGTGTGTTTAAAGGCAGTGCTTTTACATATTGGAAATGAACTTCCTTCAATTCCTGTAGGTTACGCAGTTCATATGAAGGAATCTTATGAAAACTTGAAACGTTTACTTCACGCCATTAAATATTACGATTTTCAGTGGCTCATTTGTGGCGACCTTAAAGTAATAGCACTGTTGCTAGGTATGCAGTTAGGGTATACAAAGTATTGTTGCTTTATATGTGAATGAGACAGTAGAAATCGTGGATCTCATACCGCAAAAGTGATTGGAGTACCAGAGAAACTCTTCAGCCGGGAGTGAAAAATGTGCAGCATGAACCACTGGTAGATCGTAACCGAATTTTGCTTCCCCCTCTACATATTAAATTAGGTCTTATGAAAAGTTTTGTTAAGAGCATGAACCAAGAGGATGAGGCCTATAAGTACCTAAGAGGACAATTCCCTCGATTAAGTGATGCCAAAGTTAAAGAGAGTGTTTTCATAGGGCCACAGATTAGGCAACTATTCAAAGATCACAAGTTCGACGAAATTCTCCAAGGCGAGGAGAAAGCTGCGTGGGAAAGCTTGAAGAGTGTTTGTTCACAGTTCTTGGGAAGACACCGAGCAACAAATTACAAACAACTTGTAGCAAAGTTGTTATTGTGCTCCGAAAATCTTGGTTGCAATATGTCTCTGAAACTCCACTTTCTTCATTCACATCTAGACTTCTTTCCCGAAGATTGTGGAGCAGTAAGTGACGAACATGGTGAGCTTTTCCATCAAGATATTGCAGCCATGGAGAAGAGATATTAGGGAAAGTGGAATTCTAACATATTGGCCGTCTATTGTTGGACTATTGCAAGGGATGCTCCGGATGTAACCTACAAAAGGCAAGCCAAGCGAAGACGCTCAAAATAAAATAAACATAATCCTGTACAAAGGATCACTTGAAACTTTTGTCTACAATGCAGTGTAGTTCTTGCACAAAAAGGTATTTGTACATATTTTTCATGTTTTGATGTTAATACTGATTTTTATTACGAAATTGTTGATGTTTAACTTGACCACGGTTACTTTATTTTCTGTATCGATGTGAAACTGGTATTTGCGCAATTTTGAAAAAGGAAGTACAAGGGTATAGAAAGCTATAGGTTAGGGTACTTCTTAACTCCCCAGCTTATCACATCACAGTGAAATAGATAAAAAAAGTGAAATGTAGGTGCTTAAAAGTTCTATAAATAATAATACATTTGTATATATACAGCTACTGTTGTACAAGGGCGTTTTTTTTCACAACCTGAGCTAAGAAAATTCATCTACTATCATTTCCTTTCATATTATGCTTAAATGAATGTAAAAATCGCAATTTCAAAGAATTTACATACTTTCGATCAAAATTTGTTGAACAGTGTTATAAAATCCTTGCTAAGTGTCAAAATGAAAATGTTGAGTAAAAAGCCCAGATTTTATAAAGATAACCAAGAAAGTTTTGCCGCTTTTTGTGGAGGTCTGTATTCTGTTGGTCCTCACACCGTGAGTTGAGTGTGAATGGAGATAAGGCGAAGGTCAGATGATAGTGTGGGTATATCCAACATACTACCTGTGGTTGTGCCAGTGCAGTTACACCGTGAACTTGCGTAAAGACAGAGTAAACATGGGACCTCCACAGAGCGTCATAAGGGAATGTATGCTGTACGAGTTCAAATTGGGATCAAACGCCGCTGCAGTGGGGCGAAAGATATGACAGGCCTTTGGTGAGTGTGTCATGACTACGCGGACAGTGCAGCGGTGGTTGAATTAGTTTAAGAACGGTGATGAAACACTCCAAGACGTACTACGTGCCGGAAGACCAACATATGTACAAAATGAAGATATTCAGGCAGCAATTGAGGCGAACATTGGCCAGACATGTGAGGAACTGAGATTACAATTCAGTATGAGTGAAGAAACTATTCGGTAGCACCTCCATCAACTTGGGAAGCACTAGAAGTTGGGTCGATAAGTTCCACATGATTTGACTCCGGCCCAGAAGCAAAGTAAGCAGACACCTGCGTTTCTTTGCTGTCTCTTCTGAACAAGAAGCAATTTCTGGATAGGATGTGTACATGTGATAAGAAGAGGGACCTGTACAGCGCCATCATCTTTAGTTAGCATCACATGAATCGGTTTCAAAACAGCTGAAATCAGTACTGCGCCAGAAGAAGGTCCTCCTGTGTGTTTGGTGGACTGCTCGCGGCATCGTGCATCGGGAACTGCGCTACCAGTTGGTCAGAGCATCAATGCAACTATGTACTATAAGCAGTTGAGCCGTGTTCAAGAAAAGCTCAAAACTCTGGAGCCAGCATTTCTGAATCGCAAAGGGTCCTCCTGTTACAGGCAACGCTAAGCCCCACATGGCTAGGATGACCCGGGACACCAATCTACGCCCTGGATAAGAAATATTATTGCATCCGTCATACTTCCTGGACATTACACCGTCCGGTTATCACCTGTTCTATTCCTTGGACAATCACCTTAGAGAACGCCAGTTCAGTTTCCTAGTAAAGGTGCAAACTTCACTCTATACCTTCTTCACTTCACGACCCACCAATTTCTACCGCAACGGTATCCATGTCTTTCCAGAACGTTGGCAGAAGGTCATCGATGTTAATGGGGACTATTTTTGATCTTCCAGGTACGTTTTAGGTGACATATCGATGTTGGAAGGTGGTGGCGAAAATGTGATGGAAGTTCCTTGGTTACCTTTATACTTCAGAACTGGTGCCACATAGGCCCACGCGCATTCTTCTGGCGATTATTTGAAGTACTTTCACAGCGAATACTAGATATCCTGATTTTAACTGAGCAGTGTTAGGCATATAGACCATATTGACATTAAACAGAACTTTTCTGTTTTTGGCACTTAGCACGGAATTTATTTTTAGTCTACAATTCGCGTTGTTAATATTGTAATATCTTCTACGATATGACGACGATATACGTGGAAATATTATAAGCTCCAACATTTTTCAACTTAATCAAAATAGCTTCCCTGTTTTAATGTATGACACAATCATGAGCTGAGCTTGAAGATTTTATTTAAATTCAAAGTCAGATTTCTAATTGTTGGCTTTTCTCCAACGAGCACTTTTATTTCTGTTCTTATAATTATAATATTCAGGGGTGCCCACAAGGGGGGTCTATGACGCAAAGTGCGTCATTGAAATATTTGGGGGGGTTAAAAATCTGTATAAATATGTTTGAGGGAGTGTAAAAATTAATCGAAAAGAAGATTTTTTTCATGGAAGAACACCTACGGGTAGACAATTGGGGGGGTGCGTCATGGACATAAGGGGGGGCACCACTGTAATATTCATATAATTTTCAGTTGGAGCCGCAATATTAAGGAATTATATTGTATTAAGTAGTCCACGAATGACAATGCTTCAGACATAAATTAATAATTTATAAAATTGCACGCATATAATTACGTTATAAGCCGACCTAGATCACGGTAAGTGAGATTGATGAAGTGAGACAAAAGTATGTACCGTTAGGGTTGCCAACCGTCCGGTATTGCTCCTAGACTGCGTATCACCTACTAATAAGGGAAGGGCACGATGTCACTCAGAGATAATTGCACCAAATTTGGTGTAGGAGTAGGTAATGGGATTAGAAAAGAACATGTGGAAGCATTTCTTTCGCAGGCGTTCGGAATTAGAAATAATGGGCCCTACAGTTTTGATGAAGTATGGCCTGTCAATCAGATATTGATTTTACGGAACTTTTGCTGTCTGTTGCGACCAACGTAAAACAATTTAAATAAAGTAGAATGAAAACAGAAAAGGTGAGCTGAACAGAAAATGCGCCAATGTACGCCCTCAGTCCCTCTAGCAAAATGCTGGGATACTAAATCATCAACTGCCCTTGCCATTACACACCTTATCTCTATAAAGAGGAATTGAAATAATTTTTTGAAAATGCAGTCTCATCTGTTTCAGACTAAACGTGTGTTGTTTTTTTTAGCTTATTTATTTCTTGAACACCGTTCCTGGTACTATGTGTGTCTGTTAAATTTTTAATGCTTTTGATAGCATCTGTTTCATTACGTTAAAAAAAAGAAAACAGTATATAACTCACTGTACGGTATATTAAGGTTAACTACAGTATTTTCTAATCTTGTTGAGACCAATTTGGAAGCTTACTTTACGAACATAGCATGTGTTTAGACAGTGAAGACGTTCTGTCTCATGTGTGCTAGGAAACAGAAGTGAAACGCTCATGCTCATTTTATTGTCACACTATTAAAGTGCAGTGTGTTTGAAACAAGCGTGAGTTGTATTTGGAATCTTGAACGCATTTGTTACGAGGCTGTTTCTGTACAATTCATTTGCTTCTTTACTAGTGGTGAGTAGACCAAATTCAAACCTTTGCGATAACATAATTGTGTTAATGAACAATATTGTATGTATTCAAACGGTAATTTTTGTTAAGGCGATCCTCAGTCGTTCCTATTTTATACATAACTAATTTCGAAATATATATTTAAATTCGCATCACAAACGCACAATACTTTACTTTCCGTGGGTGTCACGTCGTAGATATCAAACACCCGTAGAAATGAAATCAGTTAATATTGGTGTTCTCAAACATTTAGTACTTGCGTACTGACAGCATCTTACAATGTTAAGAAATACAGAAACTTCATTTCGACCCCTTCCCTGGAAAACTTCTGGCGACGCCCACGATTAATTTCTGTATATATTTTCTTTATTTTCGTAATATAATTTTCTTAAGCTAACTATTGATGCATACTCAATTGGTACGGGAAGGACAGGGCAATTGATAGATTTAGTATCCCGGCATTCACCTGGTGGGACTGAGGGCGGACATTGATGCATTTTCTGTTTCCATTCTACTTTATTTAATTTTTTCCGCATTGGTTGCAATAGTGAGCAAAGGCTCCATTCCATCAATATCTGATTGACAGGCCATACTTCTTCAGAATAAGAGAGCTTATTATTTCTGATTCCGAACGCCTGCGAAACGAATGCTTCCACACGCACTTTTCTATTTCTATAACCTACTGCTACACCAAGTTTAGTGCAATTATCTCTGACTGACATCGCGCCCTTCCCTGGTAAGTCATATTCGAAGGGGAATCCAGTGAAGCTAACACAATAGATGTTGCACGGGCCATGGAGTTCACAAGATATCACATCTCAAGTAGCCCATAAGAAGGGTATTCATGCGCTGAATGCCAGCAACAGTGTAACGGGTAATCAACTGCTAAAAGCAGTGCAAGCATCTTCTAGTGGGAAGTTGGTGGTGAAAGTTTGTAGTCACTGTAGATAAGGCATGGATATATCTTACCAATTGTGGAAAGGGTCGAGCAATTAAGTACAGAAATGTCGATTCAGAGGACGAAGTAATTCCGTTCGTCAGTACATCAAAAGTTAAATGAGCCTCATGATTGTGGCTAGATTTTGTTACAGGAAAAACTTAAAGTTACGTCGCGTTGCAAGAATTATCATCAGGAACATGTTTACACTGATACGGGTGTTTATAACAGCGAAATGTTTACATTACATTATATGGATCAGATATACCAACCAAATGGAACATGACATGAGGACAAGGGGTCCAGTTGCACACCCCGAAATTTTGGAGTTGGAAGGATGCTGGGATTGAAATTCGTACCATTCCCTACATCGACTTTGTAGTGAAGAGTTCTGGCTGGGCTCCTGAAACTTTGAACTTCTGAAACAAGACTTTTCATCTGTGTAGGGTGCAGATAATTTCTAGCCTCTGGAAAGTCTCCCAACAGGAGAAAATAAAGTACCACCTGCACAGCTGCAAAGAAATTTTATCCAGTGAAAACTGCACTACCGGGCAATATTAAGATTGTTGAGATAATTGAATACAGCTAAGGCTTTATACAGCATGCTAGTTAGGATTTTCTTTCGAATTATATAGCATATTGAGCACAGAGAAGAGAAACAGAAAACATACATATATACAGAGTGATTTGTTTTTGTTTTAGACTTAATAAAATGATAATTTGTAGTATAAGTAAATGAAAAACAGAATTACCGGGAAATTCCATCCATGTCTTGTACTTGAGAGTGTAGTTTGGTAAATCAATTTCGTTTTTCTTCTTCTTTTTATTTTTGACGAAGATTTGCTCTGGACTCCATGTTAGGTTCAGGTACTGCTTTGCTGTCGCTGGAATCAACAGAGAATTCATTATTTCACGAATGAAGAACATTAGACATATAAAATTTGTTATCTATATATATAAAAGAGAACGTACAATTTTTTGTCCGCTCATCACGCTAATACGGCTGAACCAATTTCTTTCATTTTTGGGGGGTTATTAGGATTTGGACCCTAGATGGTTTTTATCATATCACTTTAATTTTTAATTACCAGTGTCTTGAGATAATTGACCATTCAGGTGTCCATAACGTACAAATCCTTTGTTATTAGTTCATCATAGGTAAAAATAAACGTATTTATATGCAACCCGCATGACCGTGTCACTCGGCGGGTTAACATAAATGACAGGCGATATACAGCGGAAAATAGCTTGAATCTTCTGTTTAAAATTTTTTAATTGATTTGCTTATTTTTACAGACACTTTTACAATATGCCAGCACCGGGATGACCGCAGCGAAGCGGGGCGGGTTAACATAAATGACAGGCGATATAATGTTAAGATTTACTGCAATCTTCTATGGTTTTTATCATATCACTTGAAAGCGAAAAAGTAAAAATTATCTAAGTAACAAAGTTTATTGCGTTCCGGGGTGACCGCAGCGAAGCGGGGTGAACGCTGCTAGTATCTGATATACGTACTGTCTAAGTAAGCACCGTTTTGAAATAATAAAAAAATAACTATACTTTTTGTAACGATTTTATTGTTACATCAAAGCCTGTAGTTTAATCTAGTTTTCTACATAGTTTTCGCCAATATTAAGGCACTTATCGTATAGTACAACAAACTCTTGAATACTATCCTCATAGAAATCTGCCGATTGATTTGACAACCCGTGTAATACCAAGGGTGAATACAACTTTCCATAATTTAAAAGTTGAGTCACAACTGCATAGTGAACACTTCTTGAAACTTGGAGAAACATTCTATCGATCATAATATTTTGTCCATACACTTAACTAATCTGACGATGAGTTTCAGCCACTTTCTTGTCTTTAAAAGTAAGAAGACGAATCACAACGCATATTTCACTTTCGGCGGGATTCTCAATCGGCGGAGGCATTTTAACTACTTACAAACTAATGTAAACATGGTCAAACGCTTCCGCAATAATGTCTATGGTTTACAACAGACGTAGGTACACAGCTCGCATGCGCAGAATGCCGACAACAGCGCCACAGCGGCCGAATTTCAAAACGATACTCACTTAATAAATACGCCTCGTAGATGACATGGAGCAAATGAAAATTACTCTATGGATAGAGCAAATGAAAGTTTCATGACCACTGGAAATGACCGACAGGATATTTGTCAATCTAGTCCAACCTCTATTGGTTAGTTGGTTGGAGTGGCGTTTAGTGCCCCTTTCAGCACTGAGGATATTCGGTACGTGGGTCTACAGGTTAAGTTGAAATCAAAACTAACGTAATGTACTCTAATGTCAAGGCTTTACCAACGGGAATTGAACCCGGGACGCTGTGCATCAAAAGCGGTTGCGGTAGCCACTAGACCAGCAGGGACGGCTCCAAGTCTGCACCGTTCATCTTTCTCAGACCTTGCTTTACGTGTGTTTATTCAAAGGTCTTTATGTAAGGCTTTTGAAACTCCAAACACTCATACATGCTTCTCATATGAGTGATATGTCCTTACAACCTCCAGATGTACGCTCGTCTCCACCATAGCAGCATGGTTGGTACGGTCTACGTACGTTAATGGTCAATATGCAAAATAATGTGCATGTTTGTACAATATAATCCTATATTAACAAACTAGAAGAAAAACATATTAAAAAAAATGACATAATGCTTCAAAATTGAGTTTTTACGTGTAATTAGCACTTATCGTCACCACCAACCAATCTTCCCTCAAATTCATTTCAATTCCAACGTCGCTAAAGATGCAATCAGTTCTGGGTAAATGTATGTAGCACTGACGGCTACATTTATACATCAATCATAAACTAGCTTTTTTTTTTATCAGATCAATGAACAACTTCTTTCTCAACAAATTATTTTTATGAACAATAATTAAAAGTTCCGAAGTTTAGGCAAGGCAAATAATGATTCTATGAAAGAGTGATTTTTACCTTGTCTCCTTTTGCAACACACAACTTAAGAAAGATAAGAACCTATTGTCTAAGAGTGACCCGCACTGGAACTCGGCTTTTTACCTACGACATTGTTTTCGCAACTTGCGACTGAAAGCAAGCTCTCTAATCCTGAGGTGACAAGAAAACCAAATAAATGATGGGATACGATGACATGTTAATACATATTTTTCCCCGTTAAAATAAAACAATAAGCAATACAAAACAAAACCAGTTGAGAATGCTCGAAGAACATTGCAGAATGAATTTTTTCGAAATTTATATGAAATTAATAATTATTGAGTTAATAACTGGTATGGACATTGATCAACAGCAATATGATCTCTCTTTGACCTATGGTTTCTGAGATATGGCTCCTTAAATCTCCCTAAATCGGAACTTTTTCGGCCAATATATCAGGAATGGTAAGAGTGACGCGAAGAAGTTCACCAGTTTCTCAGATAGTTTTTGATGTTTTATCGAATGAAGGGCTCAAAATTGAAAAACTCTCAAATAACACCCCCACGCACACCCTCGCTCGACACGGACATACATAGAGAATTCAGTAACGAACTTCTTAACTTTGTTGGTCAAACAAAACAAAACAAAGAAGTATGGACTTAAACAAAACAAGAATTTTATAAACATGAATCAAGGTACATAATTGCCAGCCGTACCTTCGAAAAAGGACCATTGGCAAGTGTGAACATCCATGGGGAATCTTGAGAAGTCCATCTGACAAATCAAATTAACAGCAGCCCTGAAATAAAAAAAAATATAACAATTTTACAATAATAGTGATGTTTTTGTATCAGTTACAGCATCCATTGGGAGTCTTTCTACTTAGCATCAAATATTATTAATGATTCTATATTCAGTTATTCGTATGAATGAAAATGCGCATATGTTTTTATATTTCTGACTGTCACGAGATTCACAAAATAAATTTGAGTAATCGAAAATATTATTAGTAATTGAAAAAATAGTTACTCTCATTTGATTTCAAGTTTCAATTTGACAAACCTAAAGTACCTACCTTCATTTTGAAAATATATCACCGTATTATAGTGTAATAATATAGAGAAACCACCAATGTTCACAAAAATGTTTTAGTATTATGGTATGTTTCAAGTTCGTCAATGGGGCTCTCATCTTTGGTTATTATTTGTTCTCTCGGTTCGTACTCCCAGAAGAAACTCCTTAATCTGACGTCATACATCTGTTAGTTGGATATGACTGCCCTTACTCACCTCTTTATGTATAACAGAGTTATTGAAGCGAGATTCTAAGCCCGGTCGTATATTGGCAAGAGAACGCGACAGCCTAGCTAAAGTAGTACTGTGAGCAATACAACAAAGTCTCTGCCGAATACCCACTTGAGAATGTGCTAACAAAGGTCTCATAAGGGGGGAACACATGCGCCGAACCTGGGACCTAGGGTACACCTCTTCAGTTTGATTCGGCTCTCCTTATTGATGTCTTGCTACATGTTATCTGGCAATGAGACACATATATGAACCGTCTCGGTGCCCCTGGAGGTAACCCTGTCTAATGTTGGGGACGCTGAGATTTGGTCAGCCTGATAAATGATATCTTTTAAAATTAATTAATCTTGATTTTTATTCAAAATTGAAATTCTGGACTGGGACAAGAAATAATAATAACATTTGTCCTGCCCCTCTTTTCTTCGCGTCGTCCACAGCAGATCGCGCAAAATAAGACAGGGGATCTGCAGCTTCCTCTATCCCACTTTCACGAAATACGGGACCTCACGTCGTCGGAAAGGTAGATACAAATCATTTTATGCGCAACTTGATTTTTTTTATTTCCATAAATTCAGTTCCTCATAGTATAGCATGAGATATCCCACGAAGAACTAGACTTAGCCCAGTATTTAGTCGCCACCCTCTTCTGGGGAAAATTATGGTTATCTGATTCCAAATTCTTTGATGGAATGTAGTGCAGATCATGGTACTACTTTCTAACAACGTTTGGTAAAAAATTAAAAACCAAAACGTAACTTACACCGTACAAAACAGCATGCAGATAAACACACATACTACGACTACAAGTAAGAAATAATCACAGGTTTCAAGGCAAAGTCACAAAGAACTAGATATATTGTTAATATCAAGCTGAATACATGAACAAGGTCAGAAACACAAGGTCAATACTTGCAATAGATCCTACATTCTTCGTCTGCAATTTATGGATAGTATTAGTATTGCTATCGTAATTAGTAGTAGTAATAGTAGTGGTAGCAGTAGTGTTATTATTATTATTAGTAGTAGTAGAGATGGATATATATATGCCATTCTATATGTTACTAGTAGAAGCGACCAGTTCTTTAGTAACATGAATTATGTTGTTCGAATAATAATAGTGTTTTATTTGTTAGTCCTCTATAAAAGCAAGTATCCGTGTTCATATTCTTACATCTGCAACGTCTCACTTCAATAGTAATAGTATTAATAAGCCTCGTTTCACGTATACATATTATAATTACTCGTATACCTTACAGAAACATTTATACATGCGTCAAACACCGGACGCAATTGCCTACCATTACATTAATATATTATTGTATTCTAGATCCAATTTAACATATTATCACTTCACGGTACAGTTCAGCACTATTTCTGAAGATTGAGGACTGTGTAAGCATTTAACGTGACTGCGTAAATATATGCTTTAGTTGAATTTTAAAACTGGTAATGTCGATCACTCCTGTATTGACTTATGAAATATCCACTCTACATTTATCAGTAAAGAAGTTTACTAAAATTTAGTTAAATCCCAACTGTCTACATTATTTTGAACATCGGAGGATTATAACAAGAAACGGGGAAGCAAATCCCCGAAGCGTAGCTTATTACTCTTCCGTCATGTTTCCTGTATTTATCATCTTTATCAATATTTTAAATACACAACAGGAAGATTACCTTAAATTATTTAGTTGAAAAACTGACCTATGATCTTCTTCAGCATCTCATTTATATATTCTTTTTTTACACAGATAAATTCTCCAACAATTGAAAATTTATTCATATATTGTACTTTTTTTCTTTTCCAATGATGCTTCAAAGAAGTGTTAATTTAGGAGATGAAATGGTAAACTGAAATGAGCTTTTAGAATTTTTAAGTACAGATTTATAATACGGTTGCATCTTGAAAATAACTTTAAACTTATAAAATAGAGAAATAATTGATAAACTTAATTATTAAAACATCTGTGCAACTACCTGAAAGGTAGAGCAGTACAGTTCTCCCCCTGTTTTAAAAAATTTTAAAATTCATTTTAAAATTTTATGTAATTTCCTGTATTTCCTGCCCTTGATATCTGTTTATCAATTTATATTTTTCTTCATCTGTACAGTTATAGATTTTCAAATTTCGAAAATTTTGTGTTCCCATTTTTTTAACATCTAAAGTCCTCAACATAGCACAATTTCGGAGTAGCTTTTCTACTATATAGGGTCCTGTGTAACAATGTAGATATTTTGCTGTCTCTTTTTTCATGGCTGATGATAAGTAATGCGTTTTAACCATCACTAGATCTCCTACTTTCAAATTAACTTCATTTTTATGTTTTTTTCTTTTAACGTAGGTAGAGCAGGGCTGTTTATGTCCAAAATTCGGTCTTTCACGTCGAGAGGGTATAGCTCTTTAGGCCATTTATGATTTCTTTTGAAATTTTCCACAGCGGAAACGGATAGAAAAGTTTCGGCAGGAACATGTTTAGTGGTTGTGTCTATAGAATTATTTATTAGGTTCTGTACTTCTTTGAGATGATCAACCCACTTGTCTTGTTGATCTGAGCAGTATGCTCGTATAAGACGATTCAGTTCTTTATGTCGCCTTTCCACGATGCCATTCGCTTGTGGCGTATATGGTGATGTCATCACATGTTTCACACCATTTGTTGCGCAGTACTGTTTCCACAATTTTGAATGGAATTGTGGGCCTTGATCTGTTATCATCCGAGTCGGGTACGGAAAAATATAAAAATAATTTCTCTCTAAGGTTCGCACAATTTCCTTCGTGTTTGCTTTTCGTAAAGGATAAAAGCAAATAAAACGAGAATAGACATCCACAATAGATAAAATATACTCAAATCCTCTGCTTCGTGGCAATTTACCTTCCAGGTCCAAGCACAGTAACTCATGTGGGTAATTGGCTTGCAAATGATATTCCTCTTGAGCTATTGTTCTATTATTATACTTAGCAACGGCACATGTAATACAATTACGAATATGATTGCTCATATCGAGTTTCATCGTTCGCCAATGAAATAACGATCTACAAAATGCCAAACACTTTTTCAGACCAAAGTGACCTTGCTGATGGATTTTCTCCACTATTTTTATCGCTAACTTATTCGGGATTACCAATAACCATCCACCTGTCTTGACATTTTTAACAAAAATTACGCCATTGTGTAATTTAATATGTTCTTTATCATTCCCATTCAGTAGCTTTTCTTTTAAGGTAGTACTATATTTGTCTGACATTTGTTCTCTTTGTATTTCGTCATATTTGAAAAGTGCAGGCTCAGATTTAAACACAAAGTTTCCAAAATATTGATGAATATCTCTAGGGTCGAGATCTAGTTTCTCATCAACGGCTATATTGTTTTCAATTTCGGGTGGATATCTGCTTAGTGTATCCGCTATATAGTTGTCCTTCCCTGCAATATGTTGAAATACTAAGTCATAACGTTGCAGTTTCAAAATGATGCGGGTAGTTCGGGAATCAAGATTTTTTAGAGATAATGCGTAAGTTGCTGCGTGATTGTCACAATGTACAATCGTTTTGCGACCTAGAATATAATGAGCAAATCGATCGCACAAGAAAAGTACTGACAACAATTCAATTTGGAAAATAGAC
Source organism: Thermobia domestica (assembly GCF_964235325.1). Classification (NCBI taxonomy): domain Eukaryota; kingdom Metazoa; phylum Arthropoda; class Insecta; order Zygentoma; family Lepismatidae; genus Thermobia; species Thermobia domestica. Next base: position 5,143,313 of record NC_137456.1, read on the forward strand.
AGCGAAAGTTCATACAATTTTAATCGACGACTTGCATAAGCAATAATGTTTGGTTCATCAGCATTTTCTGGATATTGTGCAAGGAATCCAGCCAAATTTTCGGCGCAGGCGTCGCTATAGATGTGAAAGTCAAGGTCGAAATTAGGTTGACTCAACGCTGGCGGTTCACTTGCTAACTTCCGCAAGGTATTAAATTTCTCCAGCAAATCAGGGGTAATTTTGAAAGCAACATCCTTTCGCAGTAGCTCATAAAAAGGAGCCGTCAATTCCGAGAATTTGTCAATATGGCGATGCCGCCATCCTAGAATTCCAAGGAAAGATTTAAGATGTTTGCGGGTCTTCGGTAATGGAAAACATTGAATCGCTTCACTATTCTTTGGATCAACCTTTATTTGATCTCCGTTTATTATATGGCCCAAAAATTTCACTTCTTCCTGAATAAATTTGCATTTCTTGAAATTTAATGAGAAATGCCCCTCATCAAAGATTCTCAGCACTCGTTCAAGGTGTTCAAAATGTGTGTTCAAATCAGGTGAAAAGCACAGAACATCATCTAAGTAGACAGTAACAAACGATCTGGTTTCCATTCCAAAAAACGTATTCATAGTTTGTTGAAAAATGGCTGGTGAAGAACGTAAACCCATGGGGAGAACTTTCATGCAGTACTGGCGTCCTAAATATACAAAACTTGTATATTTGTAGGAATCAGGATGAAGTCCCAAGCCATAGTACCCTGAGGTACAGTCTAAGGAGGAGAAAAATCGTGCACCAGTCAATCGGGACAATATCTCAAAAATAGGCTCAACTTGAACTTTAGGAGCTATGACCTTTTTATTTAGTCCTCTGAGATCTAATACTGGTCTAACTCCACCCGATGACTTTCGTACACAATGCATTGGGTTACGAAATGGGGATGATTTCTCTTCAGCAATCCCATGTTGGATCCACTTCTTCAACTCCTCCTCGAATTCTTTTTGCATTGATTGAGGTATGCTATAAAGTTTTCCCACAACTGGTTCCTCATCAATTAATTGTATTCTATATGGTTCAACATTGATTCGTCGCGGATATTCAGTAAACATGTGTCTATATTTTAATAGTAAATTTAAAAATCTCATTTTCGAAAAACTGTCTAAATCCTTTCTGTCGTCTACGATTTTTCTTAACTCCTCTACTGTAACATTTGGGACTGGTTCTTTTATAATATCCTCCTTTCCTAAAATGGTATTTCGATCAATATCCACTATATTAATAATCGGCAACGAAATCTTTAAAGAATTTGGTCTTGTAATATCAATTATTATTTCTTGATTGACATTATCCGAAAGCCTGATCCTTTGCTTCCGGTGATCGATTACACAACTAAATTTATGTAAGAAAGGACTACCTAGTAACATATCTGGTTTCATATGTTTTACAACAAATAAGGGTACTTCAAAAATATGATTTTCTAACATCAAATTTATAACTTGAAAGCCTTTCACTTGAAAGTTTTCAGAACCCGCGAAAGCACCGAGCACTACGCTGGAATATGGTTTTAGTTTAGCTGAAGGGAATTTCTTGTTCACTTGGTACCATATTCGTTCACTCAGGAGGTTTAATTCGGCGCCCGAATCTATCACGCACATTAAATTTATTCCTCCTATGCTTCCAGTTATCATAGGTGTCGGAAAACAATAATCTTTTATTTCTTTATCCGACTCTTCTTCTATAACGAAAGATACGTGATACTCAAGATTGAGTGAAAAGTCGTCCTCTAAGTACTGAAAAGTTTGTGGAGGGGTTATATACTCTTTAACGCAATCGGTTTCCCCCTTCTGCTCCGATTGCGCTTCTAGTTTCCCCGTATTGCAGCTTGAATCTGAGTCGAATCAAAATTAGCATTCGGCTCAGTAATTAAATCGGCAGTCGTCGTTTCCACACTGCACATGGAGACATTTCCACGCCGATGGTATGACTCATTTCGCCGAAATTGATTTCGATTAACTCTTGCATCACGTTTCCAGCGGTGGTTTCTCCAGTTCTGATTTCCCTCACACCTATTTTCATTTCTATTTCTGGAGAATATCGTCATCTGGTTCGACGAATTGTTAAAATCGGACTCTGTTTGCATACCTGTTTCCGTTTTACATCGCTTCACATAATTTATTCTAGGTGGACGAGTGCGTTTATTATTCTCTCGGGAATCCCAACAATTCTTATTAGGATTATTGTCCTCCATGTTTGTCAAGCGCATTAGCATATCATCATGACTTTCGCTTGGAGTCGCTCGTAATATTTTGGCCTCATGTTTGGGAATAGCGTCGAGAATCAATTCCATTAATTCGTCTTCATCGACGATTTGTACAATATTTCGATAACGGTTCACTAATTTCCACGCGAAATCTACTACTGATGTATCTTTAGTACGGTCATATCGCATGTATGCTAATTGTCGTTTTTGGGCTCTCTCGATCCTCGGAGAAAGATATTTCTGCTTAAATTGTAACACAAAATCGTCATAAGTTTTGACTTTGTGTGAGATACCTCCGAACCACATTCCTGCAGCCTTTGTCAGACACATCTGTGTTACTACTAATTTTTCTTTGTCTTGCAATTTAAATAGTTCTAGAGCTTTTGTCAATTCTTCCAAGAATGATTTTGCATATCCGGAGTTTATTTGTCCATCAAATTTAGGGAAATCACGTAAATCTCTGTAACTGATATGAGATGTCCAGGCCCTATTTGCTTCCATCGACAACATATGTTCTTGTTTAGAAGAAGCCTCATTATGCCCATGATCTCCTTGCTTAACTTTTTCACTCGCTTCCATCATTTCAGACCTAGATGTCGTTCTGGTTTCTATTTCAATGTTATTATTTTCATTTCCTAACACCAAACATGTTCTATTCTCGGGCTTTCCATCATTTATACTCAGTGCATTTAGCCTTTCTTCAATACGCTCCACTTTGTGAGTTAAGTCATCTTCTACTTTAGTTATATAAATTGTGTTGGTATCCATATTTCTTTTGCAAATAGAACATTCGGTTTTTAAGACTTCAATGTTGACAGCATTTGTTTCACATATTTCCTTAGTTCTAATCATCTCACTTTCCACTTTGACTATACGGCTTTCTTGTTGCTTCACTTCTTCTTCTACTTCTTGTATTTGTCCCGTCATTCGATCAAAGGATTCTTTAAGTTCCTTTTGACAGCTCAGCTTAACGTCTTTTATTTCCTGCCTAAGTTGTTTCATACCAATCTCCAATTTCTCGTCAAGTTTTAACAAAGTTTCCTCTTTAGTTTCTGTCATCTTATTTGATAATTCATCCATTTTCTGTAACAATAATTGCAGAAGTCCTTCTGGAGGTTCCGATATACTTTTGGCCACAGTAGTTACATTCATATCATTAATATTTTCCTTTTGTTTCTCTCCGTCAACAGCTATGAACTCCTTCATAACTCTGATTTCGTCAGAATGAGAATTTTCTCCCTTTTGACTCTTATTTCTGTCATTTTCAACATTTGACATCAACTCCTTCGGGATTTCTTCTTTTTCCTTATCTTCATGCTCTTCCTCTTCTTCCTCAGACACTACTTTATCTTCTTCTGCAATAGTCTTTCTCATCGTTTTTTGCGTTTTCTCTTCCTTTTTTTCTTCCTTTGCGATACACTTCGCACAACTCCATCTTACATTTTTCTTACTCAAATGTTGATATTGCTCGTTTGGAATGTCCATGCAACGAAAGTGAAACCAAAGCTTACACTTATCGCACAACACTGAATTTTCAATTTCGGCACTATCACTGTCCATCGACACTATCAGATCGACACAGCACCCATACACTTTATCATTGTCCTCATGCATAGTAGCTTTCTTGCTTACTTTTGGCATTTCTTTAAAATTCGCTTCTTGGGGATTTTCTTCTTGTCACTTGTTTTCCTCCGATTACATAAACCAATTTTTTTATCACATCTAAAATTTCCACATTCCCATGTCTACACATACCAATTCCATTCTTGCAATTTCTTGCAAAATTTACTCTTATATGAATCTTCTTCCTCAAGAATGACACATCAGAATTTTCGACTTGCGATGATCTCAAGTCAGTTCATATCAGACAATTGGTTTTCTTAACACTTTATCAAATAAATCCTGGCTGTGGTCTAGCCATTTTGTCCTGCCCCTCTTTTCTTCGCGTCGTCCACAGCAGATCGCGCAAAATAAGACAGGGGATCTGCAGCTTCCTCTATCCCACTTTCACGAAATACGGGACCTCACGTCGTCGGAAAGGTAGATACAAATCATTTTATGCGCAACTTGATTTTTTTTATTTCCATAAATTCAGTTCCTCATAGTATAGCATGAGATATCCCACGAAGAACTAGACTTAGCCCAGTATTTAGTCGCCACCCTCTTCTGGGGAAAATTATGGTTATCTGATTCCAAATTCTTTGATGGAATGTAGTGCAGATCATGGTACTACTTTCTAACAACGTTTGGTAAAAAATTAAAAACCAAAACGTAACTTACACCGTACAAAACAGCATGCAGATAAACACACATACTACGACTACAAGTAAGAAATAATCACAGGTTTCAAGGCAAAGTCACAAAGAACTAGATATATTGTTAATATCAAGCTGAATACATGAACAAGGTCAGAAACACAAGGTCAATACTTGCAATAGATCCTACATTCTTCGTCTGCAATTTATGGATAGTATTAGTATTGCTATCGTAATTAGTAGTAGTAATAGTAGTGGTAGCAGTAGTGTTATTATTATTATTAGTAGTAGTAGAGATGGATATATATATGCCATTCTATATGTTACTAGTAGAAGCGACCAGTTCTTTAGTAACATGAATTATGTTGTTCGAATAATAATAGTGTTTTATTTGTTAGTCCTCTATAAAAGCAAGTATCCGTGTTCATATTCTTACATCTGCAACGTCTCACTTCAATAGTAATAGTATTAATAAGCCTCGTTTCACGTATACATATTATAATTACTCGTATACCTTACAGAAACATTTATACATGCGTCAAACACCGGACGCAATTGCCTACCATTACATTAATATATTATTGTATTCTAGATCCAATTTAACATATTATCACTTCACGGTACAGTTCAGCACTATTTCTGAAGATTGAGGACTGTGTAAGCATTTAACGTGACTGCGTAAATATATGCTTTAGTTGAATTTTAAAACTGGTAATGTCGATCACTCCTGTACTGACTTATGAAATATCCACTCTACATTTATCAGTAAAGAAGTTTACTAAAATTTAGTTAAATCCCAACTGTCTACATTATTTTGAACATCGGAGGATTATAACAAGAAACGGGGAAGCAAATCCCCGAAGCGTAGCTTATTACTCTTCCGTCATGTTTCCTGTATTTATCATCTTTATCAATATTTTAAATACACAACAGGAAGATTACCTTAAATTATTTAGTTGAAAAACTGACCTATGATCTTCTTCAGCATCTCATTTATATATTCTTTTTTTACACAGATAAATTCTCCAACAATTGAAAATTTATTCATATATTGTACTTTTTTTCTTTTCCAATGATGCTTCAAAGAAGTGTTAATTTAGGAGATGAAATGGTAAACTGAAATGAGCTTTTAGAATTTTTAAGTACAGATTTATAATACGGTTGCATCTTGAAAATAACTTTAAGCTTATAAAATAGAGAAATAATTGATAAACTTAATTATTAAAACATCTGTGCAACTACCTGAAAGGTAGAGCAGTACACATTCTTAGAGACCAAATTAAACAAAATTAGAATTTTGAAAATATTGTTTTAGCAAGTTTTTAAAGACTCCTTGCAGATAAGAATAAAGTTTTGTTCATTGCACGCAGAAAGAAGAAAACGTCGTACATAAAAGTATGTTATATGCATAAATCCTATAGTTTTTGGACTTAAGGTACAACCATATGTAATATCGTGTAGCAAAAGAATAACTGAAAACGTATATTTAATACTTACTTTCTGTATGTGTTCTATTTATACGTACTTTCCATATGCAAGGAAGATAGGCGGTAAAGATCTGAGAACCAGATGAATGTGTATAACATATAGCTGAGGTATGTAACATTTGTATCCATATGTAATATACAGAAGACTGTTATATGTCAGACATCTTGCTGGTGCATGATGTAACATTTAAGCAAGGAAAAAAACAGCACTATGTAGTGTATGGGTAATATAGGGTCTATGTTCCATATAGATTTCCGTAGTAAGCATAAGGAATCCCGTATATTTGTATATACAATATACCGCTGTCCGGATAACGAACTTTCCTCAGTGTGACTGATAATAAAGGAACGTATCGACTTGTAAGTTGTCACTTTGTTAGTTCATAAAAAGAAAGAAGAAGAAGAAAAAAGAGAAAAACGGTGCTGGCAACAGTGTGCTGACGCATATTGGAGGGTCTTTTTTATCTGAGACCCATGAAGTCTGGTAGCCCCGCTTGCTTTTTAAAAATGAATTTGTTTCATATATAAATCTATCTATCTATCAGTATATAATATTACTTAAATCTACATATAATTATTAAGTATTAAAATTATGTCAAGAAAATTGGATTTTCACAAAGTAAGAAACATTTAAAATATTTGGAAAAGCAATCAGTAACATTAAAATTCTATTAAAATTGTAGCTCATTTCAAAGAAAAATGGAATTTAATTCCTAATAAAAATCAATGAACTAAGAAAACAAAAGATAGCGCAGACATTCAACAGAGTTAACATAACAACCTAAGGTAGCGTGAGGACCACATAACAAAGTTCGACACTCAACGCATCCTACAAGAACATATAATGATCTTACCTCACATTGTAGCAGAAAAAACATGGTGTCTCAGGCGTTCCACAAGCCATCCACAGAGCGGTTTGATGACCTTTGAATGCTTCTGTCACCGTCAGTTTCTGAGTTGGTTCAATTGTGATGGTTGGAAACCATAGTCGGCGTGCGTATCGATCACTAATAACCCGAAAGACAGAATGATTGTTGGTGATTCTGTGGTCATTCCAGCAAAAGATAAAGGCTCCATTGATATCCACAGCCTGGTTGGAAATTAACAAATAAACGAGTTTTTAACTTTGTGACTTATACAGGGTATTTCAAAACAACACCGACAACGTTTGGGAGGTGATTTCTGACACCAAGATAAGACGAAAATTATAGACCAACCTGGGTGTATAAATGCTTCTTTTTGGAGTTATGGGTTTCCGAAAACGTGAAAAAAATGAACTTTAAAGGTCCATTGCTTCAAAAATGTGGGACTTACCATAGTCGGGATAAGACTTCACTTAGGAACTAATATATGCTCTATCCAAATATCCATGTTTCAGAATCCTGCAAAATTTCCGCAACAATTTTTATAGATTTACTTAGTGAGTATTTCAAATTAAATGCCCGTAGCCAAACTTCTATAAATATTGTTGTGTAAGTACCTTAGGAGTCTGAAACATGGATTTCTTGATAGGCACATAGTTCCTAAGTGGAGCTATGGGCCTTTAAAATTCATTTTTTAATGTTTTCGACAACCTATAACTCCGAAATTAAGTGTTTGTGCCACCAGATTGGTCTATACGTTTTGTCTTATCTTGGTGTCAGGAATCACCTTCTAAACGTTGTCGGTGTTGTTTTGAAACAAACTGTATGCATTTTTTACTATATAATTTACATATAATTTAATGTTTCAGTGAAGTGCAATAAGTGATGTAAGGTTCTTACTTTTTGTATTAAAGAGCGTGTATACTTATTGTGAAACAGTAATTGGTTAGTGGTTCATTAAAACGTGTCAGAGAATGTTTTTAGAACAGTTTCGTAACCGTCGAGGCAAGGACAGTGAAGATTCTGGCAGCCACATTTACACATTTGTAACCTTGTGGTTGAATGCAATTAGAAGCTGGTGAAGGACATTCATTTTGTTTCTCACACATACGGAATGTTATGTATAAAATGTTCATTTCCTCTTAACCTATCTCTTTTACACAATAATTTCTTGAGCTATCTTCGGGTGGGACACTCTGTATATACAAACTCAAGATATCCGTCAAGTTTATACAGTCAAGAGGTGGAAGTTTCTGGAGAACTGAACTGAAAATTTAAAATTAGAATAGATATTATTTTGTGAGTATACATTTCAGAATAATTTAGGGGATTGTCTTGAGTCTTAGAGGAAGGACAACCTTCAACTATTAGAAAGGAAATTAATTCTAACTTCAAAAAAAAGGCAAACGAAAAGAATAAATCTTGGTGTTATTATGATAAATAATCTTCGTAAAAAATAACACAATTAAGCCGATCATATTTGAAACAAGAATGTTCCATTTGAAATACGTATATTGCACATATCCGCTTTTAAGAATGACCGATATGAATCTTGCAAAATCATTCATATAAATGCTACATTATAAAGATTGCACCGATTAGTTGTAGCATTTGCGTCTGAGGACTTGATTATCTGTGAATTTAGTAACACTACAGAACTTGAGTCACAAATGAGCTATTTCTGGAAAAGAAAGGAAAATGTGATTGTGCTCTATCCTGTTTTTAAAAGACCTACTTATAGAAAAGAAAGAAAATCGAGACTGTAAACTATACTATGCGTTTAAAAGAGCTATTTCTAGAAAAAAAAACGTGATTGTGAACTATCCTATGTTTTTAAAAGAGCTATTTCTAGAAAAGAAAGAAATACTAATTGTGAAGTATGCTATGTTTTTAAAAGAGCTACTTGCAGATAAGACACGGAAACGTGATTGTGATCCATTCTATGGTTTTTAAAAAAGCTACTTATATAAAAGAAAGAAAAATCTGATTGTGAATTATTCTGTTTTTTTTAAAGAGCAACTTTTAGAAAAGAAAGGAAAATGTGATTGTGAACTATCCTATGCTTTTAAAAGAACTACTTCTAGAAAAGAAAGGAAAACGTAATTGCGAACTATACTATGTTTTTAAAATGCTGAAGTGCCAATTTAAATAAAAATGAATTCCTTCTGTTAAAATGGAACTTATAGCGAAGGGACTTACAAAAACTACCTCAAATGTCTTCCTTCCTTGGTAATCGACAAAATAAATGAAAGTGCTTGAATCATATGTTACAGCTGCTTAGCTTCTGGTTTGGAAATGTCGTTGATACGAGTTCGAAATCACATATGCTTCGGATTCTTCCTTCAAAAAAAAAGTTTTGGAATACCTTTCTTGGCTGGTTGCTCCCTGTTCACATTATTTGTTTATCAATGAAGTTTGTAAGGCGAGACTTACAACTTAAAATGTGATCTAAAACACAACAGTGTGTTAGCTGCTCTCCGACAGGGAATCGACTCTAAGACCTCTCGCTGCACTAAACGTAGACACCCTAGCACTCATTTGGAGAAAAAGTTAATAACTTCTTTCAAGCTCAACATCGAGATAAATCACTGTCTAATGCTCATAAAATGCCCTACAGATGCAGTTTATATGCATTTTCGTCTTTGGTGTTTATCAGGGTTAACTACACCCTAACTATATAAAAAACTACATGAGCTAACATAAATTATTGAGAACTTCCTGTGGGGCTACAATGATTAAATTTGGCGCGATTGTAGCTTCCCGAAACTAATCCACAGGAAAATTGCCCAAAGTGAATATTTTTAATTTTTTAGGTCTCTAAAGGGGGATGAAGAAATTTCCATGCTATTTAAATGGGCATTTCCTTGGGATACAAAATCTTATCTTTTAGATAGTTGAAATAGGAAAACAAACGATAGAATTGTAAGTTTAAGAGGTGCGAGGCGGTAGGCCGAGCAAAGACAGTGTATGGGGGTGGAGACCCGGGTGGGCAGATTCAGGAAATATGAAGAGCAATTTCATGAAATTCACTGTTGATGCAAAGGCTGATAGATAAGAAATGCGAGGCCGTAGGCCGAGCAGATTCGGGGGTCTGGGGGCGGAGCCCCCAGCTTGCCAAAGGCTAGTTTAAGAATATAAACTTTCTTAGGCTTTTCCGTGTTTATTTATTGGAACGAAGTTCCTCTTTACCCGACTTAGGCGTTCGTTTGTCCAGATATTCTTTCAAGATGCTTGAACCGTTCTTAAGAGACCTCATCACTGCGAAATTAAAATACCGCTAATTTTATAGTAATTATGTGATATCTTCAAATAGAGAAAAGATAATCGAAAAATGGAACAAGATCTCCCTAGACAATATTATTCTGCTTGAGATACCGTTATCATGACTTTTTATCTGCTTTCGATTTCCATACATTTAGAAAATCGGCATTTATTTTCGCGTTTCTAAATAACTGCAAACGTAAAGCTACTAGGTGACTCGTGATAACGGTACGTCATGCAAAATAACATCGTCTAGGGAGGTCTTGATCCACTTTTCGATTATCTTTTATCTATCTGAAGATATCACATAATTACTGTAAAATTAGCGGTATTTTAATTTCGCAGTGATAGGGACTCTTAACCAAATTTGACATGGTGATTCGAGACCGTGCGTTGAGTGTCGTAAGGGATTGCTTGTTCAATCGGAATAATCACCGAAAACCAGGATGCTAATATTCTTAACCTTGGAAAAGCATTTGGCGCACGAATTTTCACTGTAAAGAATGGAAAATAAAATTTTCAGCATTAGAAATAGGGCGCGATCAAAATTTTTCAAAGCCATTATCCTTTTCGCTGATATTCCATATTCAACTATTTGCATGTTGTGTTCGATCACGAAAACATTTCATGCACTAAAAATTCAATAAATAAAGGTCGATCTCTTCGCTCCAAAGTTTCAATTGTTTCATACCTTGTTTACTTTTTTCTGGAATGACTGGAAATCACAGGAGAATCAAATAACTGATTATGTACTTCACGGGAGGGCTTCTGAATACAGAAATGTTTGGTAGTACATTTTAACACTAATTAAACCCATTAGTTAGGTCTATAAAAGGTTGCTGAAAATTCAGAGCAAAGACACTTCTAATTTTAAAAGTATTAATTTGTAAAGCACTCTTCTATTCTAGGAAGGTAACACACAATACTTTTTCACGGCAAAAGCTTCATACATATAGTCAAACCAAAACATGCAAATAATGAAACCACATAGTTACATATTTTTCAGCGTAGAAACAGATAAATTAGAGATATTTCTTCCAGCGTGGCACTAGTTTTAGTACACATTGATCATAAAAGTCCATTACCTGAGCGCATAATCATCTAAGGAGAAATTTGTTTAGCTGAATTGAATTACTGACCAATCATATATTATTTCAGTGGTCCAAAGATAAGAAAGTCTGAAGAAGCCAGATCCGAACCATGTGGTAAGTACTGGAGCACCAACTACCAAACTCTGGCACGGTGTTGAGATGGGAAAAGAACTTTTTTATACACCATGAAATTTAAAACATGTCTGTTTAGGGTGTTATTCACGAAGGATACGATTGAAGTTTGTTAATGTATTAGCATCATGAATTTCTCTGAATTACTTGAAAAGTAAGGATTCGGAATACTTATTTTCATGATCATATTGCTTTATATTATTTCACGATTGTAGAGAAAAACCCACAGGTCATCAACTGTTACTATATATTCCAGAAAATCATATACTACGTACGCATAACGCGCCAAAGCATTAATGAACACCATGTCAAAAATTTTGGAGATGATTCTTTTTGTGAAATTAAAAAAAAAGAAGAAAATTATTCTAGTAACACAGGCCGGAAAATATCTCCTTTCAGAATTTGGAACCACAGAAAATGCTATGGGATTCGTTTTAATGCTTGAGATTTATCCGAAGCGCTTCAAAGAATTACACAGAAACTGGCATGAGCTCTATGTAAGTGGACTGAGTTCGGTAACGGAGCTAATCTTTTAACATATTCACAAGTAACGACGAATATCCAATCCAAACGGTTTATACTGAACGTATTCCTTTGATCAAAGTTGACCAGTTGACTTTGCAACTTCGTTCTTTCACCCTGAAAAAAAAACACAGGAACCATTTGTTGCTTTTCCATCTTTCCTCCCAATTTATGTGATAAAGTTAAAACAAACCTCTCTTTCCTCTACAATATGTGGATATGTGTCCAATTCTATCTTCATGGTCACATTTGCTGGTCCAGCTGGAAAAGAAATATATAATATTTATGAATTAAATAACATACGGCATAATTTATAAACAGTATGTCAATTTTAACCATGTATCAGAATAATAACATATCCTTTGTTCAAAACATGAATTGCATATTGGTTTGATCAGAGAATGGGTTACACTTACTGCCTGATTGTATTCAATCACTGAAGGGCATTGGTGTATCCAATTATTTTTTATTTCGAGTGGGGGTGGGGGTGGGGGTGGGTAGTCTAGAGCTATAAGGAAAGACCTTATTCATCACTGACGTGTTACACCTGTATTTTCAATTATTTAGATGGGATTTAGACTTTGGGGATTTCTGGACGAAATATATCTGGACGAAATATTACTTAAAATTATCCCGTGTCGCCTTTGGTGCGAGCGATCTCGGTTTCGATTCCCGGTAGGGGACACTCAGTCGAAAAAGTGAAAGTTTTTCCAGGCCAGCCATCCTGAGGGAGGTTTTCTTCATTCACACCAGGCAAACACGGAGATGGTTCCTAATTTATAAGTCCCAGGCAGCTTCCTTCCTTCCCTTTCCTTCGATAATGTCATCCCACGTATCTGGGGCTGTGAACTAAAATAGTATGTCATAAAATATTAATCTCGCTGAAGAAGCGAAAAAGTGTTTACAAGACAATATTTTGTTGAATTACGTCGATTGTTTATTGACGGAAATCTTCTTCATTTCCTGCGTAACAGTTGTCCACATCTCAAAACTCTCCTAGTGTCCCTCACGCTAATGTAAGAAAAGAAATGATAACTCGAGTTCGGCCAGAAAGGGACTTGTTGTAGCTTACCTGTCATCCTCAGATATGTGATGGGCTAACATGGTCATACATGCTGAAAGTCCAGAAATGTAACTTTTAATTCCAAATTATTCTGAGAATGGAGTCAGAAAATGTTTTCTCTCTATCAGCATAATTTAAATGCTCTTATATAAGAAGGGTTTAATTAAATTCCTGCAACGTTTGTGTAGCCTGCGGTTGTACAGTAGAGCGTCGATTATCCGAAGTAATTGGGTGACATGGGTGTTCGGAAAACTGGTTTGTTCGGATAATCGAACTGTACTGTACTGTACTGTACTTCTACAGCCAGTGTCAAACCGACAGAAGTGTGCTGATTGTTGAAACACAGCGACTGGCGGCTTGGCCGGTCAGCAGCGCCTTATGAAGGCCCCATTAGAAGCAATGTTCCGCCAGCGGTGGCTCAGTGCGGCGACTACTGTGGGAAACTTGGTTTGGGAGTGAGGGGGATGATGGACGGTAGGGTGGGAGAGTAACAGGTGCGAGCGAGTATACAGTTCGGTTAAGCGGTCGTTAGGTTGACCGACGTTCGGATAATCGACGCTCTACTGTACTTCTAATATAGCAGTACCCCTGAATTAAGTCCTCAAATTAGGCGTTTCTATTACAGAGCCGGCTTCAGAGCAAAATGCTGTGTGTGCAAGAATGAGTTTTGACGCCCCTTACAATGAAAATGTGTATAGAACCCCCCCCCAATATAGTATGGGTGTTCTATAACTGAAACTTGTCGGAACTTAATACCTATAACCCTATCTTCTAACCTCGTTTTCAAGTATGCATCCTTGAGCGGCTTCCAATCGTTGAATTATTCCAAAAAGAGTAACTGTTGGTATTGAGATTTGTCGGCATCGCTTCGAACAAACTTTAGGGTGTGACAGCCACGTGGTATAACAAAACAACTTTCTTGTTTTTTTTCTAAAATTTATTTTTCTAATCCACAGCGCAATTAGAAAGGTCCATGTCGTATTCTTGCAATTTTTGTAAGACTGTTTTCTAACATTCCCTTCGTGAAGTGTCTGTTGTTTCAATAAAATCTAGGGAACTTTCAGAAATTTCAACTTTTTTGTTTCATAAACGTACCTCGAAACAACAGTGAGCTGTTCTTTTGAACTTTAATTGCGTGTGCAGTCCACAATCAATGCATAATATTTGGCTCCTTTAATTCTGGTTAGTATTTCTTCTACTTTGTCTCCGATCATAGTCAATAATTTGATTTGTTTTTCTCCAAGTATGAGATATACCTTTGTTTTTCATTTGCCAATACTCTAAATATATGTTCTTTCATTACAGGACCAAATTGGGTAATTAGTTCAGCAAGCCCTAAATGGAAATACGCATAAGGCGCGCATGTTTTGACACATTTTTTGTAGGGTCTATATCGTCCAAAAGAGGGGACGCGCTCCGTTGAGGGTTTTATGGAAATGAGACTACACATTGAGTTCCACAAGCACTATGAGTTTCATCGCACTCAAGCCTGCGGAACAGGGAATTGAATCGAGTCAAAGTCGTGGGGACGTACCATCTCCGATGCTCCAACTGACTTGATATGAGACAAACACGTTACCTTGTTCGAGTACATATCCATTCAAGGCACAGTAATCAGTTTCGTTTTATATGATCTTGCTCTGGAAGGGGGCGATTACATAATAGGATATTTTTACAATGTACAAATGGAGCACGGACAGTTAGATGTTGTGCACATGTCATGCTTATTATTTGGTACTTAAGAATAGGCGAAGCAATCGCATCACGTTCGAAGTGATCTGCATTTTTGGATGATTTATTTTATTCAAAAGAAGACGTATCTAGGTTCTTGGGCGATGACGATGAACCATTACTTTCAGAATATGATGAAATTGACAATTGAACCCTTTTGCATACTTATGTATAACACATTGCATCGTTTATAATAATCACCTCAACTGCCTGAGCGGTACTGGGAGTAAGGGAAACCTTGTAGTTAAGCTCAGATAACACATCAATCATTTTGTACCATTCAATACCACGCGTTAGGCAAATCCCATGATCAGTTTTTTTTCTGCGAACATCCCTGTTTATAACTTTTTAAAGATATTGTACACAATGTGCGAAATCCTAACTACCATTCAATTCTACTTATTTCATCTATAGCAATGCTACTCAGTGGAAATACGACACGACATTCTCTTCCGAGAAGTTTGCCACATATCAACCCACTCTGAGCATCGCAGATGATACGTCCCCTGATTTTGACCCCTGTTCCGCAGGCTTGAACTTCCGTGATGAAACTTATAGTGCTTGTAGAGCTCAATATGTAATCTCAGTTCCATAAAACCTCAACGGACCGCGCCCCCTCTTTTGGGCGATATACAAAAAATATGTCAAAAACATACGCACTTTATGAGCATTTCCATTGTATTGTTGACCTATTTTTGGCCATGTTTCCGCTGAGTTATGGCCACCATTGCTTGTATGTGAAGGTCTTAGGCCACGACCTCTTCCCACACCGAATTGTCTACGTGTGACTCGAACGGGAATTGGACACTTTTGGAACAGCTTATTTTATCTGTTACATTTGTTGCGATTTCGTGAATTCCAGTTTCAGTTTGTAAACTATCTCTACACTCTGACAGTTGTAGTTCTTTTCCCTTAGTGTGCTCGCCTTTGTTTCTGAGCTTAGGTTTGTGAATTAGGGCTAGGAAATTCGTAGCTACATTTTCTGCACTAGAGACAGGGTTTTGTAGTTTTGATAAATACTTGCATAGTAAATTAGCACTGTGTTCCGCTTCTTTTAAGGATTTAACTTTTCGCTTCCTATTTTGACATCCATAAAATTTGAAATTCATTTTTAGTTTATTAACATCAGAAATAGTTACAAAATTCACAAAACACAAAACTAATATTTATCACAGAACACAAAACTAATTATACGCGGACGTCAACTGGATACTTTTGTCACGACTCACGTCAGATAACGACTGTCACTTGTCGTAGAACGCAGCAGGCAAGACAAGATGTACAGACGCTCCAGCTCAATTGCCCTTGCAAGTACAAGAATGGTGAGGTGAACGTTCGGCCGAGTCCAGAGTTTCCCCACTTAAGCATAATCTTGAAAGGGACATGCAATAACTTTTTAATCTTGCAAGGAGTTAAACCATGTGCAACTTTCTGGGTCATCTTGCTTGCTACCTGCGATAACCCTCCCACTAACATAAAGAAAAAAAAATCGCCGCTTCCGAAACGAAGAATTCCTTTCGACGGTGAGGGGAAGATCGCCAAAATACATGTTTTTTAATGATTAGGTTCACTATTTGTCCACTAAAGCGCAGTGTTTCATGGGTTGAGATATATTTCTTACTTTCAGAAAGCTATAATATGTAAACAGTAAATAGAAAGATGGGGTTGCAAGATATTTTTTAATGACAGCTACAAGATTCTTGCAACATGGCAACCTAGCTAAAGTGATTGTGACTCAGTGTCTCAGTGTGTACCAGTGTTCAGTTCTGTTAAAACAACGGAGTGAAGTGGTTGCAGTCAATCAATTTACAGTAGTTTCAAGCAACATTTTATTTGTTGAACGTAAGTTATTCAAATGGGTAATTTGCATTCAAAATTACATAAAATGTTTAGATACCATATTATTTTTTAAATATTTTTCTCATTTCAGCGCTCGATCAATCTAAACTACTTTACTATCAACATATATTGATTTGTTAGGACAATAAAATGAGGATGTGTTGATAAGTATTTTAATAACAAACTATGAGAAATTTCGAGTAAAATAATAATAATAATAATAATAATAATAATAATAATAATAATAATAATAATAATAATAATAATCGTACTGAAATGTTTTTACAATATTTACATCCTTCCTCTGTTCATTCCAATATAACAATTTTCCTTCCAGTATGACGCGAATTATTATAAAATACATATTCACTATTATAAAAAGTACATATTGAATAATGTCTTGTAAAATATTTTACAATATCTGCTTTCCTTTCTCTGTTGAATCAAATGTTAACAGAACTTTCTTTCCATGTAAACTTTTGTTTTTATTATTCCATCAACTACTGTCTCTTCCAATGATAGGTTAAAGAAGCAGTAGAAAATTCTTTTTGAGATAACATGTTTGATATTGCAAGGATGCGATGACGAAAATTTATGATAAAAGATGTCCACGTTGTTGCACAACGGTACTATACTTTCGGAAGCTTGAAATCTCCCCTGAAATCCCCCTGACTAGTAGCAGAAATTCTAAGAATTCCGCAATTTTTCTAGAAATTTCAAATTCCCTGACTCTTCCAGGTTATCTCGCTCATCTCGCCACTATGTATTTCAAGAAATACAAATCTCCTCATAAGAAAGATTAACCAAAAGCTTCCTGATTTTTTAATTTTTTTTTAACGTGATTATTCTTTTTCTCATTTCATTTTTTATCCTTCCTTATTTTTTTCGTTTCTGGTCTCGAAGGGGGGGATTCGGACCACCCGCCCCCCCGCCTTAGCTACATGCCTGATATACGAATAAAAATTGAAACCGAAAGTGGTAATAATTATTTAGAACTACCGGATAAAGTAGAAGCATAACAGCTGAGATAAAAAAATATTTCTTTGGACGGTCAATTCATATCAAAAAGTACTTCTTGTTTCCTGTTCCCGTTCTCCTGTATGGAGATCCGTTTTGAAACCGAACGTGATGGTAGATTTCTATAACTTACGGTTTCAAAATTTAAATAAAGACGCAGATGAAAAATATTCTTGGGATACTGAAAAATTTTATAAAGAAATCTTCTCCCTTCTTTTACCTTTTTTTTTTAGTACATTGATTAACGATAAAACGGAAATGTTAGATTTCGACCACTTCCGATTTGATTAGAGCAGTGGTTCTCAACCTAATTCCTATCGCGACCCCGCGGTTCCGGGTTCGATTCCCGGTGGGGCCACTCGGTCGAAAAAGTGTAACAGCTTTTTCAGGCCAGCCACCCTGAATGAGGTTTTCCTGGGTTTTCCTTATTCACAGCAGGCAAATCCTGGGCTGGTACCTAACTTATAGGTCCCATGCCGCTTCATTCCTTCCCTAATCCTTTCTTCCTTCCCTTTCCCTGGATTGTATGCTCGCCGAGGGATGTTATCCCTCAAACCGTGAAGGGCTAAATGGCCTTAGATGCCGAAAGCCCACAAATCTAAATCCTGAAAATCCTAATCCCTATCGCGACCCCCATTTTATCACATCCTCTTGCCAGCGACCCCTTATAATTTCAGCTTTGCAATAAGCTCATGTGGGACTTCTAATATGCCTATTGCGAAGATTTCACAATATCCATCTATTTCTATAGGTCTAATAGTAAAATACATTTCTTGTATGTAGTTGATACAGTAACTTCCCTTAAAGGGGAATGGATTAAAACCAAATTTGTCAGTTCATTCATATTACAAATATTGAATCCGATCCTTCATACTGTTTCAAAATGGAGACCGTTTAAAATTTTAAAACTTCGTAACTCCCTTAATTTTGAGTCATATGATAAAACATAAAGTGATTTCTAATTTTAGTTAAGAAACTTGGGTACTTGTTTAAAAGTTATTGAGTATTTTAATTTTCGAGAGGCCGCCATTTTGAGTTGCCTCATGCAGTAAATTTGGTACATTGTTGTGCATGCGTTGTCCAAAAACTGTTTAAATTTAAAATTTAGGGGAAAAAAATTCCTCACCAAAAATCTTCCTTCATTGTGGCAAACTTGCTGGAGAAAAGACTATTCGCTCACACAGATATATATATCATTAAATTTCAATTTTAATTGTATTTCAATATGCAGGTTTTGTTCCATTTATATTTTTCTGGTTTTTGAATATGCAGTTCTGATTAGTTTTATATCGCATCTCTTCCATTTAAATTGATTTCTAAATAACTCTGCACCTATTGAATGTTTAGTAGATCTATTTTTTGTTGTTCCTAACAATATGTATGAAAATAAAAATATGCCTATCAGAACAAAATTCAAAATAATATATAAATATTTTCCATTATTGAATTCTAATTATTTATCTCTTCCGCTTATCTTCGCGACCCCCATGACACCCTCTCGTGACCCCCTATGAGTCTCGACCCCCAGGTTGAGAAACACTGAATTAGATCATTAAGGAAGGAGATAGAAGTATTCCTGGGACGCTTAAGAATCCTTTCTGCTTCCTTTTACCGTTTTTTCAGTACGTTGGTCAACGGTGAAACGGAAATGTTTGATTTCGACCATTTCCGATTTGAATAATGGAGTATGAAAAGAGACAGAAGGTATTCTTGGAACTCTGAATCCATTAAAAGAACAAAGAACGCTCCTCATTATCTGCTTGGACATAGCCGTCCTAGAAACCTTATACATATGTGTAGTATTTTGGAAGTTTAAAATTTACGAGAAATGTTTCGAAAATGTATCGCGTCGCAGAGGACGAACGCATTGCGACAAAAATCGATAAAGTGCAATAAAAAAGTTAGGTGAGACGAAAATCCACTTAAATCATTTGCCAGGTAGCACTTATAAGGCCTATTGATATTACTTGTCTCATATTAATGAATATACGGTTGGTACGGAATCACATACTGCATGTATATCGCACTACTTGGAATGTATATATGCATGAGTTTCTGAGGCAAGAAAATTTCTATTAGAGTAATTTTTTTTCTTTCCGAAATTACCAAGTATAGTAATTTTATTTACTAAGTACAGAAACCATGAACCCTGCTTGAGTAAAAAAGAAAATACGATAATATAATACGTAAAATAGTGTTAGGAGATAATATAAACCCACTTACCTTCAGTGAATGGTGGAATTTCACTGTTATAATCAGGTGGAATGACAACTTCCGGTTCATATTCTCCACAACATAGACCAAGCAAGACACTGCAAAAAATAAATAGGAAATGGAATCAATATTTATTAGTGGCGGAGCGTGAAGTTTTCTAAGATGTTAATACAATTCGTACTTACGATATGTAAATTCCATGCGAATCTCTCCTGTTTGTCTGCTTAGGGGGCCGCGGTGGCTCATTGCTAGAGCGTGCGTCTCTTATGCATGGGATTCTTGGTTGCATCCCAGCTCGAATCAAGTGAACTTTGTGGTAGACAAACACCACGTGTGTGGATTTTCTCGGGGTTCTCCCATTTCCTCCCACTTTCTTCATTCCTCATTTCATTCATTTGTCATCATCTCCGTCTCCTTAACCGTGTTGGCATAATCATGGGACGTAAAACTTAAATATTTCATTTTCCATTTTTTGTTTATTCTTTTCATAGCTGTCAAGCTACTTTGAACTAAGCAGGAATTAGTAGCAACCTACTTTGAAGATATCAGTAGCAGAAATTTCCAAACCAAAACACAAAGTAAATCAAGCAAACACACATTTAGTGTAATCCCTGAATCTTACAGTAGTAAAGATCTGATAATTATGTTTCTTAGATTCTGGGTTTAAAGAATCATTGGATTGAAGTAAAATTAGTATTTCTGTTTGTTATTCAGAGACAATTATGAGGAACAATTCGGAACATTTTTAAACGATTCAAAATCTAGAAGTACCAAAAATTGCAGAATTGATTAAAAATCCAACCACTGTGTCGAACACTTCACAGTAGAGTCTCTAATATGATGCTTTCATATAATTTATAATTTCTCCATTTATTATCTTTATCCAGGCATCGAATCTTAATTTGACCTGGTGGACGGATACCTCTCTTAACTATTCTCAAGAAATATATCAAAAGTTCTTCTTGCTACTCTAGTGGTTTGCGTGACCAATTGGTGCATATGGTCTCGGATACGTTCTCAGTGGGAGAGTTTGGATGTATTAAGCGGTTCGGATTCCACCTTAAACTATAGGTCTAAGCTTAAAATGGTCGTAGTACTGAAAAGATATGGTAAATTTCAACAAAAGAAATAAATGGAAGATCAAATTTGCAAGTCAAGAACATCTTGAAATCTTCAATGTTTGCGAACTTTATCACTAGAATAACAGTATTATCTACTTAGAGCTCACCCGTGGGTGTACGGTTAACGTGCGCTTCTTCGGCGCGGGAGATCCGCATTCAATTCATGCCAGGAGTTCATGTGGATCGAAACCGCATTAATATATATATTTTACCAGCAAATTTGCAAAACAGTGTTCTATTTTTAATTTGTAAACGTTCCGGTTCCAAGTTAGGGTAAGCTATGATGGGCGCCACACGGACAGTATACTAAAGGGGGGGTATACGTACGAAGGAGTCGTGTTAACAAAGGTGGTTTCGCACGTGAACGAAGATTTCGTTAGATGATGAGAGAAAGCATAATAAGCTGACAGAAGTATTTTTTCACTAACAGCAGTTTTTAGTTTACGTACTAAATATATAACTCTAGATAGTCTTCTACATAGATTTTCAGTGTGTGCGTTTCAGTTTAACTTTGGATCCAAGTGGATTCCTAACAATTTTACAAAATGGCACTTATTCAAATCATTTATATTGTTATTAAGATGAAAATACAAGACATCCGTCCTTGATTCATTTAATAGCAGCCAGTTACAATTTAGCCATACTGAACACGTTTCTAACATTTGAGTGTTTTTAGTTTGAACATTTTTTAAATTTTTATCCATGGTTAAGACAGTTGTATCATCAGCATACAAAACACTGTTAAAAGGAAGAAAACTTGGAAAATC
The DNA here is from genome assembly GCF_964235325.1 of Thermobia domestica. Classification (NCBI taxonomy): domain Eukaryota; kingdom Metazoa; phylum Arthropoda; class Insecta; order Zygentoma; family Lepismatidae; genus Thermobia; species Thermobia domestica. Next base: position 5,164,909 of record NC_137456.1, read on the forward strand.
ATTAACGTAAACTAGAAAAAGAAATGGCCCCAGGACACTTCCCTGTGGTACACCAGTTGTTATGTGCAAAAATTCTGAAGTTGAATTACCAACGCGAACAGCCTGTTTCTGTTACTGAGATAAGATTTAATCAGAGACAGTTCTTCTTCTCTAACCCCATAAAAATGCAATTTAAGATTGTGATGTAAGTAAAGATAATGAGTCTATAGATTATGATTGATTTAAAAAGTAGAGATTATAGTAAAGGCACAGATTAAGAATAAATGATAATAGAAGGTTTCACTTTTGTGTGTTTGTATTAGATTTTAACAATTTGTTCCTAATATATTGAATATTTGTGAAGAATAGGATAAAATTAGACATCACAGCTACCTAGTGTCAAAAAGATAATATTCTATAGAGTTTTCACTAATATTTTTAACTTTTAGGAACATTCAGTATTCTTCTCTTAACTTAACTTTGTCACATACCCCTCGAAATGTTACTATGATGTGTATTTATCGCACGAATAGTCGCCTAAACAAATCCCCGCACGAATAATCGCCCAACGTTTGCTAACTCGCCTTCTCTCTAGAAACACACTTCTGACCTCCAGGTTCGGACTTAACACCTTTGGTCTACTTGGAACCTGGAATAATTGCTGATAAAATTTGATAAAGCACAAAGAAAGAGTAATGTTTAAAGAAGCTACTAATGTAAGCGGAGAATATGTATAATCTGAGAACATAGACACAAGATTAAAAATTTTGATAGGAGTTGAAGCTTTGCTGCTGACATAATGCGAATATATATTCTCGGGATATCAACTATACGTTGTTGAGCGTAAGCTCTAAACTCCGATAAACAAAATATTTTATCCTCCCGCTTGTCACAAATACGATTGGCTAATGATGTATCACTCTCACTCCCCATGGGGAGGAGCAACTTACACACGTGCATTTTGACAATACTGTCTGTGACAGTACTGTCTCAGATACTTACAGCAGCAGCGGAAAAGAAAGAAAAAACTCGAAGGATTAAAAAAATATTTGAATTTCGCTGGTAAACAATTGTTGCTTAGTGAGGAAAGGTTTGCCTTGTTGGTGTTTCACTACAACACTCGCGGAACCGGGATACATGCCAGCCGTCTTTCAGGCTTGAAAGCAGAACACCCATCCACAGTTGAGTTGGCGCCAGAATTACTGCGCATGCTTAGTATTTATTTCTATTGTTTCATTAGCCACACTAGATTGCAGTATTATTAGATAATCCGTATTATATTTTTGTCATTTATAATATTATAGCAGTTTTATATGAAGCTTCATAGTAAAAGTAATAATCAAATCACATGAACTATTTTGCGGAGGAGTACAAGCGCCGGTAGGACAACAGCAAATCAGCGAGATTTAGGTTCACGTGGCTTTGCTTATCGCAGTTTAGTTGAATGTTTAGTTCAAGTGTTTAGTTGAAGTGTTCCTTGTCCAGTATTTCGAGAACAGACATTGTTTTCATCTTCAGGATCAGTATGAAGATACCAGACAGAAGAATTGTGTATGTATACCATCTGGAGTGGGTAAGGTGGGCTGTGATTGGCTGATGGATTGCCCAATCAGTTGTTCGCCTGGAGACTGCCTATGGCTACTTGCTGGTTGATGCTTTCAAATTATGAGATACAGGTGTTACTGAGTTGAAATTGCTGCCTTCTTTCAAAATTGCTATGGCTTCTTTTATTTTCCTATCTCAATATCCTGAGGTTCTGGAAAGTATAGTGGTTTCAGAAAATGAGATAGCATTACTACTATACTTTTGAGAAACTCAGGAAATGGGGTTAGGAAAATAAAAGAAACCATAGCAATTTTGAAAGAAGGCAGCAATTTCAACTCAGTTGTTGACTATTAACTCATTAACACCTTTATTTTCCTAAACAGAAGACATCAACTAGCAACTAGCCACAGCCCGTAATTAGGTCACCAAATGCTTAGACAACCCACCGACCAATTAGAAAGCACTAGCCGCTGACTAAGCACAGCCAGTCATCCGGCCGACACCTAATTGGACAATCAATCAGCCAATCAAAGCCCATCTTCCCCATTACAGATAGTATATATACACCACAATTTCTTTACCTAGTCAAGGACACGATAGTTGAATGGTAGAACGCTCACCGCTAATGCGAGGGCTTCATTGATGTGGTCTTCGGTCATACGAGTTTGTGGTGGACAACAGTGTTCGTGGATTTTCTGTAGATTCTACTGTCTTCTCCTACATTCTCTTTCCACTAATTAGTTCAAAATCATTAACTTTCATTAATCATCTGTCTCCTTTAGTTTATAGAGCATAAGGGTGAAACGTAAAACAAGAAATTTAATTTAATTTAATTTCGTTTACCTGTTACGTCTCGCATATAAATAAGTAAAGCAAATATGCTTAGTAGGAAGGAACGTGTATACTTTACCAGAATAGTGCTATAAAGTCAATAAACGTGAGCTTTCTCAACTTAAGATCCATCTTCCATCAGAAGATATATCATCGCCACTGCTGAAGATTCCTGGAAGAAACAAATAACATTAAGTATTTCTTATGCATCTTGTCTTGAACATTATACTATTTGTTATTTTATCCAACACTCACGTATGAAATGAAAATATATTACAGATTTAGTTAAACTTATGTTATTATTTAAATGGTATAAATATTTATTTATTAAGCATACACCGTACATGGATTATATCCATGGGCGGAGTAAGAAATTGTCTGCTGGGGGGCAGACCTTTTGGTCGGTCTTGGACCTGTGGAATGCTTCCAAGACGAGTCATTTTTTTTTACCATTTTACAGGTGGCACTTTTATTTTTTGTCAAAATGTTCGGGGGCAATGCCGTCCATAGCTCCGCCCATGATTATAACGAACTTTTGTTATCAATTAGCTTATATTCTTTATTTCTTCAAATTGACTTACTCTGTTTTGATTGTTTTTATAGATTTACCTCAACTAGACTTATATTTTTATTGCTTTTAGAGATTACACAATGGCTGACCAATCAACATTAACATCGGGGCAAAGAAGAGTTAAAGCAAGCTTGGTGCAAGCGTATGCTTCCCTGGCTTAGTCAGTCAAATGTATCAGCAATGATTTGTACGTGAACCACGAAGTTGTTTAATAGCTCGCTGCATAGTTTGTGATAACTGGTTGCTGGTGCTCAAGACGTTACTGTTGTGTAAAAAGCCCTTTGCAGACTTTCGAAGTCAACCAGAGGGCACACTTTTAAAAATTAAAACAGCATTTTCCTAAGTTTTAATTTTTTTTTGTGTCGTATCTTGAAACACCCCTTTAGGATGTGACTATACCATATCCAAGTTCGTCCAAGCTTTAACGTTGACGCGAAGACGTCTTAGATTTCAATGCTCTCAGATTGGAATTTAGGTGAAATATAGAATATTCAGAAACACATTTTGAACATAATGAAGCTACTTTTTACATAAATGGACTTGTGAACAGATACAACACAATGTTGCAGGGCACAGAAAATTCTTGAGTCATTTGGGAGAATGACCATGACTCCCCAAACTTTAGGATTACTTCTACTCTATCTTCTCTCTATAAGTTTTTTCTCTATATATTTTCTATCTATTTTTTCTCTATTACTTCTGCTCTATTTTCTCTCTCTTGATTTCTCTTATGGTTGGTTTAAAGGGACAAGATTTGCCGATAGATGACACTACAGTCTTCGTATCTCTCCCATGTATTTTTTATCTTTCACGAAAATTCACGATTTCTCTTACAAATTTCAACCTACAGACTTCAAATTTTTTAGAAAAGGAACTTCATAATCTTTCGAAGGGAATAATCTGTGCCGATTTTTTATTTAGAATTTTCTTCATTGTTGAAATGGTTTGATTGTTGAAATGGATATCCAAACCTTTAACAATGGAACTGTTTTAACAATGCAAAAAATTCTAAATAAAAAATCGGCACGGATTGTTCCTTTTATAATTCCTTCTCTAAAAATTTGAAGTCTCTAGGTTGAAATTCATAAAAGAAATTGTAAATTTTCGTAAAAGGTAAAAAATATATGGGAGAGATATGAAGATTGTAGTGACATCTATCGGTAAAACTTGTCCCTTTACACTAACCTTAATGTGTTTGAGCTTCCCTACTGAAAAGCCGTGGCTGGGCTTTTGCGATATAAATCGTTGTTAACTTCACGAACGTGTTTTCTAAATACGAAAGTTAGCGTTAGTGGAACTGTTAGTATGACGCTAAAAGCGACTCTATACAGGGACCTTTATGTTTTCAACAACTGTTACCTGTTAAGGGTTTATATAATATGATAGTCATTTACTTTGTTCCAATTCGTTCATTGATTTTTCCTAAAAAAAAAAAAAAATGCAGTATACTATATACGATACGAGTTTAATTATCCGTCTGGATCATACTCAAAGCTGGATTTATCATATGTGTAACACATGCATTTCCACGAAGCGGCAAAATCTGTCATAACTATATTATTTAAAATAAATATTTCTTGTTAGAAACAGACTTCATGATGATGGTAGTTAAATTTACTAAGCTGATCTTATATTTGAATACCACATTCATAAATCATTTTTAGGTCGCATTAGTTTAAGATCACATGGACAGTGCTAAAGCAAATGGTCAAAAAAATCCCAACATGAATTGCTTGGTTATTTTCAAATACAAGAAATCAACTCTCGAACACTAGCGAACACCTGTTCTACTTAGTTAGTTATCACAGTTTTGATATAAAACTAGTCTTGTCTTTGTCACAAACAAATGCCTTATCATTGAAGCTGAAAACAAGTTTTCTTTTTCATTTTTTAACAGATGTAGAAGGAATATCAAGGAATAAAGATAAAAGAGCTAGTTTCACTGGAATTGCAAATTGATATATTGAGACTGAAGCTCGACATTGATTCTATAACAAGGTTTACCATCTTTCCTCTGTAGGTATTGTTTGTTTTATCTTTCACTAACGTAATAGATTATTATTTAAAGAGAAAAAGCAGACCTAACGAGATTGTATTTGTAGTGTTTATGCCTTTCTGAGTGTGACTGTTCGTTCCCTCCCCTTCGTTGTTCATAATGTGGGTGCATACTTGTGGCTTTTAAAATTTGTTCTTTCTGTAGAAAGGGGGCGACAAATCATGCCATTGCATGGAGCGGCAAATTGCCTAGGGTTGGCCTAGGGTGGTAAACCTTGACCTGCTACACTAGCTTGTCAAATATCGTGGTGTGAAGGCTTTTGGTTATCGACATATAGGTCATCAAATGTGGGATTGGGTCTTAGTGAAACTTTCGCAACACAATTTTAGTAAGAATATACTTTAAAATCAATTAAAAAAGACTTTTTTCGCTTGTTTGTCTATTTATAAAGAACTTAGTGTGGAAAAATTTAAAGTTGTACACACAATATATTGTACACAGAATGAAATTTGTTGATGAAGCGAAGGTTACACGGGAGGCGCCAACAATACATATTCGAAGAATATTGTGTATAACAAAAGTGTACCATTTTTTTTAAAATGACAGAGTATACTTAGGCAAATGAACTTACCTCCTGTTTCTTCCCAGTTTTTTCTTCAGAGTGGCTCTTGGTATTAGGCTACTTTTAAGGTTCTCCACAGGTATTTCTTGAGCCTTTAGGTGCCTAAACAAATGACACTGATAAGGATGAAATTTTGTTGAATAAGAGCATGGGAGGAAACGGAAGATTCGCAGAAAGTCTAGAAATTCACAAAAACTAAAATCGAACCAAGAACCCTTCTCACGCAGATGAGAAAACTAAGTCTCAACCATCATGCACGAACTTGATATTAAAGAATTTAAGTACAGATAGAATTGTTCTGCACAAGATGTTTGGAACATTCCTTGAACATTTTCTCTCTAGTGTATAATTTTTGCTAAATTCCAAAATTGATTCTATGTAACTACTATAAAGCACCACACCAATACACTAAAACAGATCTTTTCTGCACCATTAGTCCACGTCAATCTCTCATTTTCCAATTTCTTAATGTAAATATCGTGATAGACACTTGAATATCCTAAGTGAACAAATGCAGACTTTTGTTTGGTAATACGATTATTTCTGAACAGGAGAAATAGTAATTAGGTGGTAATTACTCTGAACGGAGTTGCGATGTTATCTAAGTTTATATCAACCTAATAAAACTCCTTCACTACCGTCTGCTTACAAATGATATGTACTTGCGACATACTAATTGTTGGGTAAATAAAAGCTCTTGCTCATAATAGCAGCGAGTATTTCTTAGTAACGGTAACAGTGGTTTCTATGGAACAGGTTGTTAGTACAATAATTCGTGTTTAATACACATTGGGAGTTGCTAGTTAAAAACAAGTGGTAGTCTTTATCATCCAATGTTTACTTACAATTTTGTATCTTTTGTCCTTGTTCTTTCATGTTTGTTTTATGAAGTTTAAACATTAATAACTGTTTACTTGCACTCACACTCAGATACGCTAAAGATATGTCTATATATAAAAGTTTTATATAAATAAACTAGTGTTATAGGTATCAAAGGCTCATTTAAATATCATGATGAATTTTTTCGTCTCCCCTTTAGACTCCCTGAAACCAAAAATATTCACTTTTGATTATTTTCCTGTGGATTAGTGCTAGAAGGCTACAATCATGCCAAATTTCATCATTCTAATCCTGCCGAAAGAGTCTATACATTTTGGGATGTGGAGGATGCCCATATAAAAAAACTGGCAATGATTTTTCAGTTTTCCATGAGACCACTCTGAATTTGGAAATTTTTATTTTTAGTAATTATGTTAAATGATCCTATAGAAAACGTAAAAGCACACCGAACTTCAAGTTTATATTACAATTCTAAGTACCTAAAACACGAGATTATAGGGAAGAAAAGCATTTAAATAGCAGAGATAAATTTTTCATCCCCGCTTTAGACTCCCTAGAAACTAAAAACACTCACCTTTGGGAATTTTCTTGTGTATTAGTCCCAAAAAAGCTACTATCTTGCCAAATTTAATCATTCTAGCCCTTCAGGAAGCGCCCAATAATTTTTGGATGTGGAAGGTATGCCATATAAATAACATGGGAAGATTTTTCAATTGCTCATAAAATCTTACTACAGTTGGTTTTTTTCTATTTTGGGGATCTACTTAGGTAACGCTAACGAAAACATAAAGCATACCGAATTTCAAGATTTTATTCCAATTCCAAGTATCTAAAATATGAGATTATACATAAAATATGCCCATTTAAATAACATGGAAAATTTCTTGATCTCCCGTTCAGACTCATTAAAAATTAAAAATATTCACTTTTGGCAATTTTCCTATGGATACAGATATATATACGGTAGGACGTCGACGATCCGAAACGTTAAAATCCGAACGCAGTTCCTAGAAGTTTTTTTTTTATTTTGCCTTAGCGCTAGCAATAAACAAACAATAGGGTTGTCCGTTGGCGTCGTGTGAAGTCAGTGACTTTATATATACATATCATATATATATAGATATGGGAATGATATAATGAGTGTGTGCGTACTTACGGGTACACTCAGATTTCCGAGCCTGCGAGATAGGCAACCCAACTATTTTCCCTGTTGTTCAGGTTGCATAACTTTCGGGTCTTTGAATTCTTTTGGAGAGGTCACGGTGGAGCAATGGTAGCGCGCTTACTCTGGTGTGTGGAGTCTTTGGTTCGATCCCATGCTAAGTAAGTTTAAGATGGAAAACATCATGTCCGTAGGTTTCAGAAAATGTAACATAACACATTTGTCCTTCAAGCGCTTTAATTCTTCCATCATCATATATTTGCCGAAGTCATCGGTCTCCCTTAGCCTAACAGGCATAATCGTGAAATGGTAAACTGAAAGATTTCATTTGACAATGGTAAAGGAGAGGAAAATACCCAACAGAAATTGGATATCCAAATTTCCTACATTGTATTTGATGATAATTATTTAAAGAGAAATGATAACTTCCATATTTCTCACATTTTATATTGTATTTAACACTTTTCAATTACTTTTGAAACATAGCTTAATATAAACATAAATCTATAATAATTTAGATCTAACTTATCTACATCATTATAAATTGGAATTAGTTTGACAACTTTGCGTTTGGTTGGAAATTCACCTATGGGAAAGGAAAAATTTACTAATTCAGATATTGTTTGACTTATTGTACTGTACAGAGTAGCGCTGAGCCAACAGACACAGTTTAAAGTTGAATATTGCGCATGTGCGATAGCTTGGAGTGGATTGTGGCTGAGGGATAGAAAGTGGATAGGATGCCATTTCACAAGAACACTATAACAATTACAATTGATCTTTAGCATAATGATAGGTTACAATGAAATGTCTGAATCAGTGCTTAGCGGTCCCGGGTTCGATTCCCGGTGGGGGGAACTGGTTAGAAAAAGTGTAGAAAGCGTTTTGGGCCAGCCACCCTGAATGAGGTTTTCCTCATTCTCACCAGGCAAATGCCGGGGTGGTACGTAACTTATATGTCCCAAGCCGCTGCCTTCCTTCCCCAATCCTTTCTTTCTTCCCTTTCCCCGGATTGTGTGCTCGCCGAGTGACGTGCTAAATGGCCATAGGTACCGAAAGTCCACATATCTAAATCCTAAACACTCTGAAATATCTGAACAATCGCTGTACTTTAATGGTTGTTTCGTAATAAGTACGAACACAGAAAACACATAGTTCAACGCTCCAGTGATGTTCGTGGTAACTGTTATGATATTCCTATAAAATGACATTCCATTCTCTTCCAATCTCCTAATCCACTCTAAGCTATCGAGCCTGCGCAATATTCAACTTTGAACTGTACCAGTCGGCTCCGCGTTACCCTGTTTAATCCATCTCTTATCTTATTTTTCTTCCTCTTTGAAATATCAACAATTCGAATAGTTTCCACATGAATGACGGAAGTGAAAAAGAATGAGTAAAGAAGTGTAGATTTGGGGGGAGTTAGAAATGTGTAGATGTTGCAAACTCTTTTTTGTTAGCATAATTTTTCCAGTCATTCTTCTTTGACTTCTTAAATAAATTTAGTTTTAAAGTCCTTCTTAATAATTTTTCAAACAAATATATATTAAAATTGTTTTGCAAAAATCTCGGTTAAGCCCACTCCAACATTTGATGATCAATGCCTTGGGAACCAAAAGAGTGCGTACTAAAAAATGTACATGCTTGTATAAAGGTACTAATTCAAGGTATAGTATCATGCCAAGTTTGATATGAATTGGTTAAGTTCGGTTGATCTTGCATGGTATATAGTGTCTATGAGTTTTCAGGAAACTAATTGATGGAGAACGAAAACAAAAAGATTTACATTACATTTATGAATGCATTTATGTCGGTAACTGAAGTGGTCAGTATTGTATACTGTAAAGATCTGCTTGTGCAGGTGCAGGTGTTGGTAGAGCATAGATAGAGCAACTTACAGTCCGGAATAGTTTTCTACCATTACCAGGTTTTATTACAAAATTCTAGTATAATACAAAATAGATACAAATTGTCTAATGTTTGGGTTAAAGTAGGTGTCCCTTTGACCTAGTGGTAAAGAAAGGAATAATCACTAAGCAAGCTAAGTAAAGAGGGGTAGGACACTCAATTCTCCACTGCAAGCAGATAGGGTTTAGAGTCCCGACAATGCTCCACTTTAAGCCAGGCCAGTGTTGTGACAAGGAATTTGTTAATGCTTCACCGCAAGCAGAGGCAAGCCAGAAGGAAAAGGAAAGCCATAAGTTCCGCTGAAAGCTAGAGTCCTTGGGTTTAAGGAGGTACTTTCAAGGCTTCACTGCAAACCAGAAGGAAAAGGAAAGCCATAAGTTCCGCTGGAAGCTAGAGTCCTTGGGTTTAAGGAGGTACTTTCAAGGCTTCACTGCAAGCCAGAAGGAAAAGGAAAGCCATAAGTTCCGCTGGAAGCTAGAGTCCTTGGGTTTAAGGAGGTACTTTCAAGGCTTCACTGCAAGCCAGAAGGAAAAGGAAAACCATAAGTTCCGCTGGAAGCTAGAGTCCTTGGGTTTAAGGAGGTACTTTCAAGGCTTCACTGCAAGCCAAGAAAGGGGATTTGACAAGTCGGAACTGAAATCTGTCATTGAAATCCTCTCAGTCATATAGGTGTGCTCTAGGTGAAGCGCTGGTGCTGTTGTTCCTCCGTCGTCACATGCCCAGTGCTGTCACTATTGTCTCCGTCGACTGCAGCCATAGTTCTTTGTAGTAAGAGGCACATGATTGATGTTTGTAAATAGAAGCACATGTTAAGTGTTTGTAAACATTACCATGTGAGAAATTACAATACACTTTCACATCCCTACTATGTAAAGTTTTAACCTCACTAATATTTTTTAAAATTATAACCAGAAACCTTTTAACCCCTTTCCGTATGCCGTGTCATACTTATATGGCAAATACCCTTTTTTCACTTTAGCTTTTTTGTGATTTATCAAAGGCATCAAATGACTGTTTTGTCTACTGTGTGAGATATTGACTTGTATGAATAAGAGATTTTGGTGTCATCTGGCATGTTCTTTGTGAGTTGTAAGTGTGTCATATATGGCACTGACTTATTTCTCGTCAGAATTAAATGAAAAATCTAAAATTCAAATTTTAATTCATTTTTCAAGTTCCCATATGACGATTTTCAATACGGATTATCTTTCTCTCTCTAAAAGAACAACAATCATGCAGAAAGGGGTTAAACCCTTGGAAACACGTCTGTTTGGGGTAACTTTAACCAACAATAATCTAGGATTTTTATACTTACTCATACTCCTAATATATGAGGTTTTGACCTTACTAACATTTTTTGAGGTTTAATCAAAGAAATATGTTAACCTCAAAAAACTGTTAATCTAAAAATGTTATTATCTTCTAACCTCAAAAGAAACTTTAACCTTAGCATATGTATTTCTGTATATGGAATGTGCACAGCATACGGTAAAGTTACCGTTCGATAACTATAGTTGTATATTGCACATGTAACGATGCTTCATATTGAGGTCTCTTGGTTCGATTTCAACGTACGGAGTTTAATATTTTCATCATCTACATCTACAAATTATTTTTATTTTCTTTTAATTACAGAAGACATTGATCTTGTAGTCTAAAGCTTCCTGTAAGCATTTATGTGAACCTTTTTGTGTTATCAAATTAGTGTAATAGCAAATTTCTTTTAACCACATTAAGGTTTCGTCAACTTTCCTCGTTACTTTCTCCTTTTGTATTCTTTTATTTTTCGTTTTGTGTCACACAACGTTTCCTGGCTTCGTCGTGTCACAAAACTGTGCTTGAACGACATTGCACGTATATTAAACTCTTTGATGAATTTGTCAGCGGCACTCTTGAAGCTTGGAACAGCGATTTCATCAATTACAAGTACTCTAAGGCATTACGTATGCTATTAATTCGAAGTTTCATTAATCTATTGCTATCTGCTGAGGTTAGACTTTCCAACTTCGATTTCTTCAGTAACTTACCACGCATGGTGTTCGAGGTTTTCTCCCGAGTTTTGAGATCTACGACGTGTGAGATGACCTGTCATTCTCTAACATCACGAAGTTATTGAGAGGTGGTTCGAGTATTGAGGTTTTACCAAATATGGAAATGAGGAGGACAGGATGTGTGGTGCGGGAGACAAAATCATTTGCCTCGAAAGTCTCGGGGCACTTTGTTCTGGATTTCTTCACGAGCAACACGTACGAGACAGAGGAGTAGGATGGACATAAATCACCTGACGAGGTACACTAATATCTTCGAAACATTTTAAGTCACAAGGTCAAACTTAGAATACTATTCAATTATCTTAACATCTATCCTATCTGCTGCAGTTTTGTAGAAAATCAAATTTGTGTTCATGTTTAATTCACATGTATCTTTGAGTTATATCCCATACATTTACATTAGATTCTATTAATAATTGAAATTAGTAAAAGAAGAGCATTCATTTTCTAGCTTCAGAGGCTGGTGGTGGAAATTCTCCTCAATTTTAAATACGGCGACCGATATGGAAAATATTTTGTAAACAACGGTGTTTAGTGTTTGAAGATCTATCGAACGAGGTGTCACTCGACCCATGTTTCCATTTAAAATTTTGAAGTTGGGCCCAGGGTCCCATGAATGGCGGCCCTGGGGACATCGCGACAACACCATTCGATGTGCTCCGTGGCATTTCCTATTTGAGTCTTTGTTTGGTTCATTTATGTATGTATCTTTATATATATCTGTATCTTCATTTATGTTCTATAGTGTTTATATACAGGGTAGCCAAAAAGTAGGTTACAGTACCGTACTGATCACCTCATTACATTTTATATCATTTCTTATTGTTATCCATAGTTTCTTTATTATTTGTTCTTAATGTGTATTTATGTCTTAAGCTCGGAAGAGCTGAAGGAAATAAACCCATAAGCTAGAATGTTATACTTGATCAATGCAGAGGTGTATACCTGCTTTTGGGTCACCCTGTAGTGTCTGATGGAGGATATGGTAGATATCCAAAACTGTAATACATAATAATTTATAATACAGTGTGTATTGAAGATTTGGTCAGTATTTCTTTAGTTAGAAATATTCGACATATTGACTAGTCCAGCGTTTCCCAACCGGTGTGCCGTGGCACACTGGTATGCCGCGAATGGTTCGCTGGTGTGCCGCGAGGAAATCGAAATAAAATTATTAATTCATGGCAATCAAATTGCAAAACATAAGGGAAAATCTAGGTATTTCACATTACTATGAACCTCTGCTATGGATCTACAATTTTAATTTTCATTCTCAGTTACTTTTCTGTACATTTTTAATGTTGAAAAAAGAATTTGTTATCATTGTTATGACCATTATTGCTTCTTTATTGTTGCAGACTGTTCCGTAATATCATTCAATCTTTTCGACAAATCAAACATGCATACAAATGTGTTTTAAAAGTAAAAGAGATTTATTTGTTTGTTCGTTATTTAGTGATCTTCCTTCTTACTGAAAAGTTGGATACAGTTTTCGAAAAAGAAAGTGTATTTTTAGAAACCTGAGTCTCATATATCTCATTGCAATTGTTTTCTATTTTTAAATTAGAATAAAAAATAAGCATAATAATTTACCGAAAACAAGTTATCGAGCTTTCTTCTCTTGGAGAAGATCAGTAATCACATAAATAAATTACCACGGTATTTAATATTTACAAATAATAATAATAATATCTACATGAATGTACCGCGAGAATTCAAGTTACACCTGTAGTGTGCCGCAAGTTGAAAAAGGTTGGGAAACGCTGGACTAGTCTAATGTACTTGATAGGGCGATAATTCCCTCTCCTTCACTGCCTTACCTAAGAAATGATCCTGGCTCTGTTATCACTGCTTGCACTAAATGATAGCCCTAGCAATATACATAAGCTTTGAAAATTAAGAACTACCACCTCAGTCCCTTGCAGCTAACAAAGTGAAAATATTACATTCGTCTAATTCGTATGATATTCTAACAGGGAAACTTTATTATTAATGATTAAAACAATTAAGTTTTGTATCAAGGACATCATTAGTTGTAATTATGTTCTATTTCATGAATAGACGATGAAACAAATAGCCTGCCTTGGGTATCTACGAGTCTTACTGTCAATTGTCTAACGACCACAATAATAATAAACTACGATAACACGTAACATATGATTGGAATATGGCGCAAGACTTGTTTTGGTTTTAGATTTAATCTTTTTCTACAATCTATAGAGAAGAGTATTAACTTACAATATTCCATGTTTTTTCTCGTTATATTAAGATAATAGGTTCATTTTGTCACACTTAACTTCCTATTTTTTAGATGCTGCTTTGGCCGCCCATCCGTCTGTCGTTAGATATCAGACCAAAAACGGTAACAGATATCGGGAAGAGTTTTTTTTTTTTTTTTTTTTTTTTGTAATTGATTCATTGTCCAATGAATAGGATCCATTTTCCCCATTAAATGTTTATTCAACCCGGAAATAGTTGAAATTAACCATTTCCGGTTTCAATGTTTGTCACCCATAGACCGAAAACGGTAACAGATAGCGAGAAACGGTTTCTTGCAAACGATTTAGATTCTCAAGACAACATATCATGACTATCGACAATAACCGAAACAGAAAATGGTTCAAATATACTGTTATTTCCCGTTTCAATACCGATTTCCGTAGAGCATAAACGGTAAGTGCCATCAAGAGGCGGTATTTTGTAATTGATTCAGCTTTCCAAGAAGAGGTTTCTCCTCTTCCCTTGAAACTATTAAAACTGTAAGTGGTTAACGTTAACAATTTCGGTTGAGTTGAGTTGACTTTGAGTTTAATGTTCTTTTCCGCAGCGAGGCTATATGAGACGGGGCCTACTGATTAACGTGGAATCCAAACCACATGAGCTTCCGCCGGGAATCGAACCCGGGTCTCCCACACCAAAGGCGCGTACGCTAACCGCTTAGTCACGGAGGAGCTTATTAACAGTTTCGGATTTCAACATTCATTATCACTGAGCAAAATCAGTTCGGGGTAGCGAGAAGCATTTTTCTTTTATAATCGATTTAGCGCCTCTAAATAACGTATCATGACTACCCACAACATTTTACAAGAACCGGAATTAATTCGAATTTATTATTACCTTCAGTTTCAATATTGATTAACATAGAGCAAAAACTATGTAACAAAAAACGAGATTCAGTTTCCTAGGAATAGGATACATCTTCTCCATTACCCCTCTATTCAAGCGGAAAGACGTTCAAATTATCAATTTCTGGTTTCAAAATTTACCGTAATATAACATAAATAGTAATAGATAACATCAAGCGGTTCTTGTAATCGATGTAGTATCTCAAGTGTACATACATGCAATCACAAGCCGCAACTCTATATAGAAACTGGAATTTCTTGAATTTAGTATTACTTCTGTTTTCATATTTACATAGAACACATCCGTAAGAGATACAGCGTTTGTCTCAGAAGTTCCCGGAATGATGTTTTCTAGTTGGCAACGCTGGTTGACGGGGAGACGGCCCATTGACATCACAAACGGACGACTCGATGCAAAAAATGTGTCAAGTTTTGCACAATGACCGACGATTAAGTGTTCGGATGATTGCACAGGAATGCATGGGAGTCCTGAGCAGTCGTCGTCTTATCCGGACTCCCGACCTTCCCGACACCGCTTGTGCCACATGAAAGTTTTTTTTTTTTTTCATCACCCCGTCACCTAGGCTTTCCGAAGCATTTCGAGGGTCTCCGCTCCGTTTTTATCTACTTCCAGACAAAATTTGATTGCATAACGCTGCTCCAAAAACTAGTCCATTTTTTGCTCGACGAGGGTGCAGCAGATAACACTGCGCGAAGCGTGCCGCTACCTCAACAATTATGACTGATACTTGTCTCATTTCCAAGCTTAGTAAATATTAGTAAACTTCTCCGCCCGAAGCTCTGCCCCGTCAGCCAAAGTTGCCAACTACAAAACATTATTCCGGGTACTTCTGGGACAAAACCTGTATCGACAAGTGTTTTTCGCAAACAATTCAGCATTCCAGGAATAGATTTCCTCTCCTTCCTTAATCCTCTATTCAAACCGGAAGTGGTTGAAACAAATATATGTAGTTTCAGTCTTATCGCCATAAAGCAAAAACAGTAAAGGTTAGCGAATAATTTCTTTGCGACATGGATTCATTATACGAGGAGCAGGTTCTTTCTTTGTTCTTATTTCTCTATTGTGACCAGATGTACAGTATTACTTCAAGTTTTACTATTGCTTTCCCAAAGTTTGGAAGTCTTAGTTTTCTATTGTGAAACAAAATTCACTTGTTATTTTTCTAAATTTAATATTTGAGTACACTTATAGAACTATGCTTCTAAGCAGTTGTGAATACATTAAATTGAAGATTTGGGTCCAAAAAAAATTCAATTTAAAAGACAAATACTTCCCATTACTACTTATCCCGAGACTTAGCGTTCAATGTCATAGTAATATAGGTGAGGTTATACTACCTAGTAATAAAATTTATTTTTGTACTGGATATAATAATAAGCATGAAAAGGTTTAATTTTAGAAATATAGGACACAATTTATTTGAAAAGCATCAACATTTTAATTTTAGTAATGTATTAGGATTTGGTGTAGAATACAGTATCACATCAAAGAATATTCTGATGTTAGGGGAAAGAAAATTTAGAAGATTTCGTGCATTCTGAAAATAAAATGAGATCTTTAAGTTTTACGTCCATTGTTTATGCCAACTAAGCTAAAGGAGACGGTGATGATGAGAAATGAATGAAATGGTGGAATGAAAAAAGTGCTAATCGGTGACAATTTGTTACCGCATTTGGATGTTGAGGTGCTGTCATTGTGCGTTGAAAATGCCATTGATTTTATTTGCTTGGTTCCTAATTCCACACATCTTTCCAAGCTGCTGGATGTTGCGTTTCTCAGACCCATGAAAAAAGCCTGGAGCGCATGTCTTACTGATTTCAGAGTACAAAATCCAAGATTAAGCACAGTTCTAAAGAACATGTCTTCTACTCTACTGACGAAAACTCTGAAGAAGATAGACGCAGTAGTAGCACGTACCACACATACTCATGATGACAACTGCAACATGACTTCAGCAATCAAGAGAAATTTGATCAATGGATTCCGAATGTATGAGATATATCCCATTGGTCATGAACAAGTGTTTAGCAGATTGCCCACAGAACACACTGCAGAAGATCCCATCCATAGTGTCGAAAATGCTTTAACCATTCTGCTCAAAGAGCAGCGATTTGGTACCGGTACGTCAAGCAAACTACCCAGAAAGAAGAAAAGACTGGATGTTGCGCCTGGATGTAGTACATCTACGGCTGTAACTACACCAGAAGGAGACACTCACAGTGATGACCTCACTGACTTGCCTGGGATAGAAGAGAATCTCTTGTCCGGAGATGCCGCACACGCGTCACTTGTCTCCCAGCAACCAACACTACAGGTTTACGAAATTGGTCAGTATATTGTAGCAAAGTTTGCTCCTAGGAAAAAAAAAAAAAAAACAAATATTTGTGTCAAATAACAGACACTGAACCCGAAATAATCGTTGTAGGCTTCAAAAGGATTGGCGCAAATGAAGGAGAGTTCAAGCTCGTTTCTGATCATGTCTACGTCATCCAACCAGACGATATACTTAAGATCATTTTGAACCCTTCTCCAGATGTAGACTGTGATATGAATATACAGTGGAGTATTTAGGAAGATGGCTATCGGGCTCAAGCCCCCTCCCCCGAAATAAGTTGGTTATATGCAAAACTTCATTAAAATTTGTCGGTACCCAAAAGGAAAAATATAAATGCTTATTCATACGCCCCTGAAACAAAATCTTATATACGCCACTGGGAATATATATTATGTCTTTCCTGCAGATGTCCAAGTGAATGAAATTTAAAGTTTTTTTGTTCACTTTTCTTATGTTTTCTTTTTTTGTTTGCCATTTTCTTTGTGTTATGTACTTTGAGCGAGAAGCGAAATCAGTAGATGGAACTACAAACTATGTGAGCATCTCAGCACGTTTTTTGTGTTCACATGTTTCATTGTTTAGTGTCATTATATGTTTTTAGCTTTCGAATCATCCAATGTGCCATAATTGCAGCAACATTCTTAGGATAAACAGTTCATACATATTTGTAATGTCATTTATTTTGGTTATTTACTACCTTCATCTCCTACATATGAACCTACGACTATTAACGGACATTTCCTTTCCCTTTTCTAACTTTTACGATGGGTTTTCTTTGATATTGCATGACAAAATCAAGAATGATCAATGTATCCCTACACCAAGTATAACTTTGATCAAAAACATTTCCTTTCTTTTCTCGACAAGTACAAAACAATTTGACTTTACAATTATAGAATATGTAGATACAGCAAGGCCGATTTGCAATGTTTTTTATTTTCTTTTTAATGTAGAAAGATACGAAGATATTGACTTTTACAGATGAAATTTGATCTAAGTATCCCCATGCTACGGTACTGAAAAGAAGTAGTTTCCAATATTAGACTTAGTAATGTACTTAGGTAAATATCAATGAAATATAACGAAAGTTTGATTTTATGCAAGTAATGATTGATCGTCCATGAAATCTCAATTATTATTTCTAAACATAAACCATCTTCAAATATTACGTTTTATTGTAATTTAACAATAAGTTAGCACATTTTGCAACGAGTTGTTATAAGTTTACCATCACCTCTAAGTCCTTTTAGAACAACAGAATAGATAAACTGTTAAATGTTATTTTGAATTATTTGATGATTTTAAAGCAATTAGAAGAATTTTCTGAAAAACTAGAATCATCAACAGCTAAACAACGTTGCTCTTACCTTCAGAATAGCTACACTCAAAACTATTTCCTAAAGTTGACGCCAGTTATATAACGTGTTTATTTCCCCATTCTGACGTTTTGCTTTGTATTTTGTTGCTATTGTGCCACACATTACCGTCTCCCGCGAAGCGCAAATAAGTAATAAATAGTAATAGTATTCATATTGGGTTTACGATATGATCTCAAATAAACAAAGTAATTTTTAATTGCATGTACGTACTACATACAACAAACTACTGTGCGATATGTCAATAACAGGCGTAATATGCTTCTTCTTGTGCACAAATATTTTCCTGCTGTATCAGATAAATATACTATACAAATGCGGTAGAACTTTATGGAAATCATTCATTATGCATAATAACTATCAACTGTATCTAGCTATAGTAGACACGCATTTTAACTTAATTACTAATACCCCAAGAGTAGGGCTACTGCTGTAAGTGGGAATCACATGAACTCTGAAGTTTAGTGTTCTATGCATGCAACCTATTTCTAAATCATTATAGCCTTCCCGCAGATCTGTTGACTAGTGCGCGAACGTTTGATGTATGGAGTCCTGGGTTCGATTTCCCTACCTTCAAATTTGAACGCCTTAAGGTGGTTCCGATTCTACCGATTCTACCAATGCTTAGTTAAACAATGCTTTATAAATTGTACATATTCGAAATTGTAGCATTCTTTACAGTTCGGTTGCGTGATAAAGCATGCCACCGTCGCGTATCATCATTGTGACTGTTAAAAATTAGGGACATGTTCCATAGTGAATGATACTACTCAAGGACTAAGTTCTCTTTGAAAATTAATGTATATTTGGATTTAATAAAGTACAGCCTCTATGTTTTAAAATTATATCCTTCGATTTAATAAAGTACAGTACACTATATCCCCTATGTTTTCAAATAAATAAAAACAAGATATATAAATAAATAAATCAAATAAATGTCAGACACTCAATAATCCGACACTTCCGCTAATCCGGCACCCATATGTGCTAGGAATCACCGGATTAATGAGAATCTAATGTACAAACATGAAGGAAGAGTTTCTTCTTTTACAATTTGCAGTATTAACGTTTGAAATTGTCAACCATTCGTTCATTTCTTATTACTTTAAAGAATCATATGAAATACAGACCGGAATGAGTTTTATGCAATTTTTATAGGTTTAACAGAAGACAACATTTTCCATACATTTCTGAACAAATCCTTACATTTATCACAACTAGTAAAATAATACTATATACAGAATGGTCGAGATTTAGAAAGATGGATCAATGTTCTAAAATTGTTCAAACATGACAGTTCAGAATAGGGAAGGCGGACATGGAATACAAACGACTCGTTTGTTTTTAAAGTTAGCTTAAAATAAGTTGGAGTTTCAAATTCAATTTCACTAATAAGGTCATGATATTGATCGCACTAAGCATCTTCTAAAATAGAGGATCTGCCTTTACAACAAAATCTTGAAGCCATACGTCACAGTTTCACCATTCTTACTCTGCACATTCCGCCCAATAGGACCTCAATGTTTTGAGCCAACAATCATGGCGGAAACGAAAGTAGCCAATCAGACGATGGCGGAAACGAGAGTAACCAATCAGACGTGCCGATGCTCGATTGTTTTTTGATTTCATTCATTTAATAGCATGAAGGTACATATGGGCAGATACTCTATTTTATAAGAGTGGGGGGGGGGGGGGCGCAGTGGCTCAGTGGTAGAGCGTTCACCTCTGGTGCTTGGGGTCCCAGGTTCGATCCCAGCCTCCGCCAAGTGAACTTTGTGGTGGACAAACACCGTGCTCGTGGGTTTTCTCGGGGTTCTCCCGTTTCCTCCCATTTTCTGCATTCCACCATTTCACTCATTTCTCCTTATCACCGTCGCCTTTAGCCTAACCAGCATAACCGTGGGACGTTAAACTTAAAGATTTCATTGCATTTCATTTCAATCTCTCCCTTTCCCTTCTTCCCTACCTCTGCCCTAAGATCTACCGTCAAAGTGAAATGATAAAGATTTCTCAGGATCGAACCTCATCTATGTTGATAATTTGAGCCATTGTTCGTCATTAATTATTTTAAAGAAAAAAATCGAAAAAATTAAAATATATGTACAAAATAAAGTAGATGGCCAACTCCATACTGGCTTCTTACTTAAAATTTCGATTCAAAACTGAAGCCAATCGTTTTTTTTTCGTTTGTTACTGATTGTTTTGCAGACAAAATCGTATGTTTCGAAAATCATACAATAGTTCCACTTAGTATGCCGACTACGGAACTTTCAGAATTAAGAAAAAAATGTATCCATACAAAATCAAGTTTTTGTACGCATTCTGTAATATATTTGCATCCAGTAAAATGCTGACCCTTAAGCCTTGATAAGAGCTTTAAAAATTACAGGCATCTGTTTAATTAATTTAAGCAACTTTTGCAAAGCTATGCGGTTCCGTTAATTCTGAAGAGCCTTCCAAAGACCTTTGACATATATGTACGGATTGTCCTGTCAAGTTCATCTTACAAGCTCCATGGGTAACAAATCCGGTAACTATGGCGACTATTCCTTATGTTGGTGATGTAAAATTCTTCTTTGCATTGTAGATAATTATTCCATAATTTGGAAGAATGTTTTTTTGGATGGTGATCCTGTTTTAATTCTAGGTTACTGTCCCAAATCTGCGTTCCTGATGGAATTCCTGTCTTACTCAAACTTTGTGAAACATTTCATTAATTCCATGATTTCATTAATTCGAACTAAATGATCAACTTCGTAGTCTGTAAAACATCCCCAAACAGTTATACTGTCTTCTCCGTGCCTTACTTTAAGTAGACCTATTGCATGATCGGAATGAAAGTGATCTTGGAGACGACGATGTACAAACTACTAGAATTGGAAGGCGAAAATTTGGAATTTACGTTTCGTCGGTCCAGAGTACTCTCTTCCCTTGTTCATCATCTCAGTCTTTATTTTATTTTAATTTTTTGGGCTAGGAATATCTTTTCGCAATGTCGAAGGAATGGTTTCTTTACCACAATCCTACTCCCAAGATCATAGATCTGAAGGCGCTGGGTTATTGTCCTATTTTATACCGATTAAAAATGCCTCTTCCATAGTTCTATTAGCTCTTTCAGAGCTATTAACGTCTATTCCGTTTGCTTGTTTTTCCAGTGAACTTGTCCTTGAAAGAGGTTGTTATTTTTGGACGATCAGTGCGTTTCTGTGTAATGTTTACACTATTTTTTGACTATCTTTCAAGAGTCCGACGCACTGCTCTGCCCGATCAGTGAGCGATTTTTGTCAGAGAATGACTCTATTCTTTCAAAAAACCAGTTGAGCAAGTTCTTCGACTTTTAGTTAACAGTTTCTCTTCCGCATTTTATAATATTTGCATGTTCTTCACACTATTCAACTTGTTCACGCGAATGAAAACAGGAAGATAGCATGTGTCACACATTTGCATCCAATTTTATTCATATTACGACATGATTGAATAGCGCATACGTTACTGTTCATTGACGTCAAGAGACAACTACAGACAAGGGTTCAAACACACTTCACTAATGCTATAATGATACATCATCAAAGAAAGCGTGACGTTAGTTGTCTGTTTCGTGAGTTACCTGTTTATTGCCAAGCAGCTTTTCTCAATACGTTTGTCTCGATGTCTACAAGTTCATGAATTTTCGTATCCTTATATGGAAAACGCTGTATATTTTCAAAAACGTATCCAATAAACATAGTTTCGTATGGGCATAGTGTCTTTTATTTGAAAAATTCAGAAAAATCAAAAGTGGGCGCATTAAAGCATGTGACAAATATCTTGGAATTTCAGCTAAACGAATAAAACGCAAGTTCTGACGGGACGTTGCCAAGTGGTAAGGGGTGTGGCTATGGCTAAGCAGACGAACTACAGCACGATCAGGTGGCAGGGGATAGACGTGGATGTGTACAAAATAAACGTGGCAATCCCGCTGGACTCTCATTTGCTAGTAGCATTTAAAGGGAACTTGGAGCGCCGCCTTCAAATGCCAAGATGTTTGATACGCCGTTTAGTAGCAGTTAGGAGTTTATATTTGATTTTCTAATATTTTATGGATTCAGCACAAGACATTGCATAGTTGACCTTCACTCAGAGTTCAACTTGTGTTCATACGATTCCTCGCTTTTGTTCACGAGGCATTTATCAACCTGAAATTCCGTTGCGGAAGAGCGTTACTAATGGGAAATGATAAGAGCTTGAAATCACTCACACACACACACACAAAACGCATGCGGTGTTCGTGGAAACGTAGGTTACGTGCGTAAATCCTGTAGGTTTTGAATTAAAGTACAACCCTACGTAACATCCTGCAGTAAACATATAACTGAAAAAGTATATTTGTACGTACTTTCCATATAATTGTTCCGAATAAACGTACTTTCCGCAAGAACTGTATATAGGCAGTCAGGATCACACACATATATGGGTGTATATAACATATAGTTGACGTATGTAACATAAGTATACGTATATAATACATGGAAGACTGTTAGATGTCAGACATCTTGCAGCGTTGTGATGCAACATATAAGCGGGAAAAAGGCAGAACATATGCAACACATGATTAACGTTTGCTCCGTACAGATTTCCGTAGTAAACATAAGGATTCCGCACATTTGTACAATATACCGCTGTACGGATAATGGATTTTTCTCATATCAGTGTAGTTTTAGCATGTTTGCAGCGCTAACAATTCTAGAGAAACAATTCGTCCATTAATAAGTGGATGCACGAATTTTAAGGCGACAGAGAACCTCATTATTTACTGAAAAAGGACTAATTTTGTTCAACGAATACTTATTTTGTGTTAAAGAGCATACGAAAAAACTACTATTAATGACCAGGTTTTAACATATAATCGGACAATTTCCTCAAATACTTCGTGTCCGGTTGAAAACAGCACAGACAGCAACTCTAATGTCAAATGATAGACGCGTCAATTTCAGACATTATTTCCTTTAGAAAGAAATTAAAGTTATTATTCAGTTCAAAATCTTTTGTCGTCGCAAATTCTATCCAGGAATTTGAAGCTTATAATATAAATCATGCCTGTTGTTCTGTACGGTTGCGAAACATGGTCGCTTACTCTGAGGGAAGAACGTAGACTGAAAGTATTTGAGAACAAGATCCTGAGACGAATATTTGGACCCAAGATGAACTGGAATGGGGAATGGCGGAAACTTCATAAGGAGGAACTACATAATTTATACCGTTTACCAAACATTGTTAGGGTCATCAAGTCTAGGAGGCTCGGGTGGGCAGATCATGTATTCAGAATGAGAAAAAAGTAGAAACGCTTTCAAAATTTTAACTAGAAATCTAATGGAAAAACGTCCATTAGGAAGAAGTAGGCACAGATTGGAGGACAATATTAAGATGAGTCTAGGAGAAATGGGAATACAGAGTGGAAACTGGATCCAGTTTACTAAGGACAGAAGTCAATGGAGAGTTTTGGTGAACGTGGTATTGAAACTCCGACTTCCATAGACCATAGAGTTATTTAGTTAGTTAGAAACTAAAGTTAACGAGTTAATTATAGTTTTGAGCTATACTTCAGTATCTATGCTATATACTGGCATCTTGCTGGAAATATTATGAATAGGTAGTAGTAGTTGTTGTTTTGAGTTTAACGTCCCTTTCAGCAACGAGACTATTTGAGACCTGGACCTACATTTTAATGTGGAATCGAAACCACATGAGCTCCCGCCGAGAATAGAACCAAGGTCTCCAACGCTAAAGGTGTATACGTTAACCACGTAGCCACGAGGGAGCTCTTATGAAGAGTTAGTTGAGCATACATTTAAGTATGTTTTACTTCCATAGATGGCGTCATTCTCGTACAGCGCCACATTTAGCCTTTCAAATTCATTTTTTTTTTAGAATTTCTCGAAAACTATGCATAAGTTTTTACACTTACTCGGTTAGATCTATGCATTAATACATACGAGGATGTTTCAAAAAGTAATGCCTCCAAGCCCACTACTTTTCCAATAGTACTGCAAACATTCAGAACTGTTTATCATCAATGCAGTGATGTTTAAGGTATAGGATGTCACTTGTTTCACCCTCCTTATCTTTTCATTCCAGAGAAATGTAGCAATCCATAGCATCCAGTGGTGACGCCCGATTGAAGCAGCGGACTGTCATTGAATTTCTGACGGCGAAGGTTGTGTGAAGCAACGAGTCGTGGATACACCATTACAATCCGAAAACGAAGTGTTAATATTTCCTGACCTCTGCCAAAAAATATTCAAAGTTGTCCCATCTGCTGGTAAAGTGTTGTTGACCTTCTGCCTGATCTTGTCTATAGTCCGGATCTTGCACCCTGCGACTTTTGACTTTTCCCCAAACTTAAGGATCACCTTCCTGGTTAACGCGGAGGTAGGAGCAGCAGTTGTCGCAATGGTGTGTCCAGCAGCTACCACATTTCTTCGCTGATGGCATGAAAACCTTGTTTCGCGTTGGAACAAGTGTGTTGCTCATAATGCGGACTATGTTGAAAAATGATTCCGCCATTTGTAGCTGACATTACAAGCTTCCTACTGATACCTGTATCGTTGCTAAACACAAATAAAGGAATCACCTTGGAGGCATTACTTTTGAATCACCCTCGTACGTTGAATCTCATTTCTCGACAATCTTATCTCTTTAAACGCTAATAATTTTGAAAAATTTAAAGGTATATTGTTAAATAATTTATATTGTGCTTTAATAAAGAGAAAAAAGAGCTATAGATATGCTATAAACTACAACATTCTAATTTAAAGTAATAAGAAGCTTAGTAAGCTAAATCATTACCTGCGATTCTAGAATTTTTAAGCAACTTAGTGTGAGTTCTTGAAGAACTGAAACAGTACCTAACAACATTGTTGTTAGCATTAGAATAAGTAGACTAAAAACTATTTTCTAATAAATTGAGCGCACTTCTAGCGTGTTTAGTTGTTTTTGTTTTAGCACTGATACTATCACACATCGTAGTCTGTTGGGGTAACTGTAAACATTCATCGTGGTTATATGTGTTTGTTGCGTGACCTCAGATAAACAAGGAAATTTTGAGTTTCCACTGTATTTCGTCGCAGTCTACTTCATTAACACGAGTAGCGTATTCCATATAAACTACTACTATTTTTGTTTTCTTATTTTATCAGATTCATACATTATATTCATAGCATACTGTGTATCAAACCATTTATGTTTAACATGTATTATACCAGATTTCAAGAAAGTAAATCCACACCTAAAGCAGATCTGCATAACCAGAATCCTGAAAATGAAAACATTTACGATCACTCAAACCCGAATCATTTCACGGATTCAGACTGTTTTATAAATAAGTAGTGTCAATGACCCGCTTTGCTGGGTTAAATTAAAAAAAAAGTAATATGTTCCGTTAGTCAGTCACTTTCTACTATTACTAAAGCGCATTCTGATATTGGTAATCATTTTCGATTTTTTAAAATATTTCTTTCCCTTCCTCCCTGCATGCTGCGTGGCTTAATTTGGACTTAAACGGCATCGGAAGCGTCATTTTTCATCTCAGCGACCCCGAAAACTATGGATTCCGCACTAATATCAATCATTTTCTATAATTTTGTATATATTCCCACTTCCCATGTTCAGGTCCACGGCATCGGAAGTGTCACTGTTTATTTCAGAGACCCCGAAAACTATGGATTCGACACTAATATTGGTATTTTTCTATAATTTTTATCTCTCTATCCTTCCCTCAAGTTGCGGGGCTGAATTTAGTCTTAAACTTGATCGGAAGTGTCACTGTTCATCTCTCCCAAAAACTATGGATTCAACACTAATATTGGTCATTTTTGGTGATGTTTATGTACCTCTCCCCCCCTCCCCCAAGTTGCACCGTCAAGTGATATGATAAAAACCGTGTCATGTTCGAACCTCATTTATGATTAAAATTTCCTCGAGACCGGCAGTGTGGTTTAACAGTGATGAAGTCACAAATACAGTCACTTTCATTTTAATTTATATTCAATCTCTCCCTTTCCCTCCTTCTCTGCCCCTGCCCTAAGATCTACTGTCAAAGTGAAATGATAAAAACTTCTCAGGATCAAACCTCATCTATGTTGATAATTTGATCGAGATCGGTGGGGTTGTTCAAGAGATTAAGACTTAGAAACATAGTCACTTTCAATAGATTTGGACATAAAATCGAATTTGATTTATTCGAAAAACACTTTGATACATTGCAATAGTTGTAACTTCCAAATATTCACCTTAAGCTCATGGTCGTATCGGATTAAACAAAAGCGAGTGTGCAGAAGAAAACTACTTTACACAAAAGTGAAAAGAAGATCGGCAATTACATACGAAATGGTCGCGTGGTTTGGGTCAATACTCTATTAATCAGATGTTTATGTGTTCAAATCCTGTAGCAAGTCAAGTTTTCCTTTCAAGTGTGTTCCTATTTTCATACTGAGAACATTTCTTTGAATAACTCTTTGCCAACTCCTTTGCTTTCAAATTCGGTAAGAAAGGAACATTATACGAGTTGCAAATCTAACATCCATAGCTAAAACAAAATATTAAGTATATTCACCATTCCGTTACTATCCTCTGATGTGTAACTAATAACTATTTATAAGCATCGGTGATTTCAGAAGATTTTGTCAATCTGTGGAAGGAGGGAGGCTTCAAAAATATACTTCTAGTATGTGCCTTTGTCGCACGGACCTTTAATGTTCATCGTTGATTCTCCCAGTGGTGGTTGCTTGTGCAAAGAGGAGACGATTGAGTGGTACTGTTCGCGTCCTACTCCTGTTTTCCTTTCTACTGGAATGCTTCCTGCTTTGTAGTATACTCTTACGTTAGGACATATCTTCAGCATACTTTCGTAGAACTCAAGAACACACGGTGAATAATCCTTCAGACGTCCTAACTTTCTTTCACGTATCAGTCTATGAAAATGAAAGAAATCTTTAAGTTTTACGTCCTATGGTTTTGCTGACTAGGCTAAAGGAGACGGTGATGATAAGAAATGAATGAAATGGTGGAATGAAGAAAGTGGGAAGAAATGGAACAATCCCGAGAAAACCCACGCACATGATGTTTCTTATCATTCTATGCAGTTTTTTTTGTTATTGCAAACTTTCAAACAATCTATGTCATTTCCACGGTAGGGTGCGTCACTGCACAGGACACTACATATCATGTTCACGACAGGCTTGACAACACATTAATACAGGACGTAGAACATACAATTTTGTGTTTCAGCAACATAGCGTTACGGAAAAGATTCCGTACTTGTTTGTGATACTACCAATGGAGAATGCAACATTCCATGCGTTGATAACTAATTAACCTAACCTTCAATAGTATGCTAATTTTTCTGGTATGGTTGCAACGTGTTTACTTGTAGTTATGCAATCACTCATAGCACACCACAATTCTTCATACTGAATCTTTGATTCTGTTTCCATCTTCGACATGGCACAGACAAATTCTGCTTTAATATTAATTTTTTTTGCTTTCCAGCTCGTTTTGATGGATATTTATTTGCAAACATAAGCAGGAATCCACTAAGTCATTTGGGGAATTCCTTGTACAATTGTTTTGGAGATTTGATGCTGATATTGTTGGATACTACGCCTATACCTTCCTGTATATAATTCCACACCGATTGTGTTAAGGTCATTCGTCTTCGTGCTATAGCGTGACGAAGTTCCGTGCCACCAAATTTCCCACGCCCGGCGCGTAAACAACACCGCTTTCGATTTTTTGGCCATATATTTTATTATTTTGTTTTGATGTCTATTTTCAACTCCCTAACGCTGCCATAGGAATTACAGGACACCCTGTATATTTAAATTGAAGCGCCGAACTTCGTGTTTCCCCCCAGGTAACAGAAACTCTAGTTGCGAGCTTGCTTATATAGCCTCGGCTCTGAAAAGAGAGGTTAAACTTCAATAAACAAACAAACATTTGGAGAATAGAACTAAGTTTTAACAGATGTTTACCATTGCCATATAAATATATGCTTCATTTATTATTGCATGCATATTGCGTTATTTGATAGTGAAAACTTAAACTAATATCATGAGGGAGTTTGTGCTCTCAAAGGAATACGTTAATGTGTTGTGTCAAAATAGATTGTCATTTTTAATATATGAACAATACGAATTTGTTTACTTGAAGATATGCTAATAATTACATGTATGAACGGCATCATTATTTAGGTCTTATTGCAAAACTCTAGCAGATATTAATGATAACATAAAACAATAATAATAATAAAAAAACTGTTCGAGTGGCGCACAAAATATGCTTTAACTTTCCTTAGTATTATAGTTTGAGGGTAGTCGTTGTCAAGGTAGAAACAACATTCCTTATGAACAAATTTATTTCCAGAAAACTATTCTTGTAGTTATATAATAATCTAAGAATTTAAGGTAATTATTTATATCGTGAAACTTCTTGGTACGTAGACCTAAACTGATAAAATTAAGGTTTGGAATTAACTTTTGTTGTTGGTTTATTTTATAATATGTTCTCTAATAACAGTGTTTACAGAAAATACTACAAATGTGCTTTCCTTTAATTTGTTAAGTAAAAATTAGGTAGTTCTTGATCATAAGGCCGCAAGCAGGATTTGTACAAAACCCCAAAGCAAGCTAAGCAAAGTGGCGTAAAAAACCCCAATTCACCAAAGCAAACAGTAAAGGAATTGAAAATTACAAAGCCCCAAAGCAGGGTAAGCAACTATGATAAAAATCCCAGCAGAATCCCAAAGCAGGCTAAATCAAAAGACAAAGAAATAGCCAAAAGTTTCAAAGCAAGCTAGAGGCTTTAGGGATAAGTTACTCCTAATGCTCCAAAGCAAGCAATAGGAGGAACACAGAAAACTGGTACTAGTCCGTTATTTGCCATCCAATTTATAAATATGCAGAGCGGCAGTATAGTTGCTGCTGTCCTGTCGTCATGTGCGTCATAAGAAGTGCTAGTGGTATGTCGTCTGCTACTCGTAGTACTCTCAGGTAGTGTATAGTAAACCCATGTGGTAATGTATATAAACAAGAAAGAGTAAATGGCATTGTTTGTATACATAAGCACGCGGTACATTACAATATGATTTTGCTATTTTCTTGTTTTAAAGAGCACTGGAACAGTTCATGCTACATTTACAACATCGAAAGTAAACATGTCCTTCAATGTTAAGCTTCAAAGGAACATAAAATAATAGGATTAATACTAAACTACTATAATATGATCGATCGGCGGTTACTAGCTTACATATCAAACTTGTCCTGATCCTATCTTCAGTTTATAATGGGAGACATAATAAACGCAACACTCCATAAACGCTTAGCGCGTTCGTTTTACGTAGTTCTGAGCTACAATTTTATAGACCAAAGTCAAAACATTCTGATTGCAAAACGTACAGGTAAACATAATTGCTTACCCACCAATGACCGCTCGTTAAAATAAAGATGTCGATGTTATTGTCATACCAGTTATGTTACCGGTAAAGGTTTAAACATATACACATTACTAGTAATGAAAAGATTGATTCTTTTTCTGAAATCAATTCCTTTCAAACCATTCCAAACTAGGATTCGTTCTTCCGAATCGAATCCTCGTAAGTTGTATGATTACAATTTCTTTCGTTTCCCCATTTGATTCTCCCAAACAAGGATTCGATTCTTTTTCTGGTTTCGATGAATTGAGTAATTCCGGGTTCCCATATGATTCCCCATTATGATTCATCCTTTTAAACTAACTTAGTCAAATCACTTTTATCTAACTGATGAGCTGCTGCGAAATTGATTTCGTTAAGGGAAGGGCAATAAGTAACAAATGTAAGGAGAGATTATCATGTTTCGAGACGTAGAAAGAAAATTCCAGTATTCCTGGTTTTTTCCCTTTATTTTTGCTCTTGTAATTTCATTTGTGTTTATTCGTTATACCGGTACAACGAAGAAGCATGGCTGAAATCGATGCAAAACTCCAACCATCTAAAACTGAAACTATCCGTTAAAGGAAGAATGACTCTCTGTTTTGAACTATTGCTTTTGTTTGCTTCCTTCCATACCAATCCATCAACTGAGTGCACTCGTCTATTGTTTAGTTCCATCAACCGAATCCATTGACTCAGTCCATCAATTGAGTTGATTGTGAGTTTAACGTCCCTTGCAGCACCGAGGCTATATGAAACGGGATCTACTGAGTAACGTGGAATCCTAACCACATGAGCTCTCGCTGGGAATTGAACCCGTGTCTCCCACGCCACTCAATCAATTACATTGAGTGAATTCATCTTTTTATTTTCCTGAGTGAAACCGCCTCTTGATTCCACCAAGGTCAGTTCGGTTCCTTTAAGAGATTCGATGCTTCCATTCCACTGAACAATTCATTCTTTTGGAACGAACCGTTGCGGAATTACTCTCCACTAGACTTTACACTTCACTTTGTTATATATTCAAAGAAGTTTTGCCGGACTTTGGCCCTATACAGAGAAAGGTGAGAACATGAAGTAAAATAATAAATATTTATTGTCACCAACAATAATCTTGAGTTGAGTTGATTTTGAGTTTAACGTCCCTTTCAAAAGAGAGGCTATATGAGACGTGGACCTACTGATTAACGTGGAATCCGAACCACATGAGCTCTAGCCGGGAATCGAAGCAGGGTCCTCAACGCCAAAGGCGCGTATGCTAACAGCTTAGCCACTAAGAAGCTCAGCAACAATCTTGCTCCAACACTTGCTTAAGTGGTGGATCTTATAGTGATAAAAATGAGAAGGATGAAGACCAAAGAAGTCTTTCAGTGCCATCTGTTACCTTGTTAAGAATTTTGAACTATCGTCGCCGTAGATTGTCCAACGATAAAAAGAACATCGATCTCCACATTCTTTACAACTTTCCCTGAGCTCTGTAATGTATGAACTTTCAGTTCATATTTCGCAACAAGAGCTCAATAATCTGAAAAACGTATACGGAGAATTGTTCTAGCTCTATCTAGACAATTCTTTGCAATCCCTTCTACCCAGGTCCAATTCCTGGGGAGAGACCTTTGAAATTTTAATACATTACTGGGGCTTGGATTCTATCTCAAACTGTAGTTCATGTCTCATTTAGTCTCGGAGCTGAAAACAACGCTAAGCCTCAACCACCTTAAACTAAACCTTTCCTTCTATGTAGATATTTAAATTAATAAAGAAATCAAAGCAGTGGACAGAGGAATCCCGCTTTCTATTGCACTCTTTTCTAACATTTTTTCCTATTCCAAAACTTTCTAAATGGTTCTTATGAGTGATGTTACATGAATGGGTCACAATATTTTGAGAACAGATTCCTTACATCAAATTAAAAAAAAGTTCATATGAATCTGTGTTCAAAAGTGAATAGTTTCGGAGTTATAGGGTGCCAAAAACGTGAAACAAGTGACTTTTTAAAGTTCATAGCTCCACTACTATGGAACCTATCGTAGTCGGTTCAAGACATCACTGAGAAAGTAGTATTGTGAACTATCCAAATATCCATGTTTAAGAATGCTCCAGTACTTGCACACCAATTACTTTAGAGAGGTAGGTGGAGAGTGATCAAGTACTCTCAAACAACCTGTCTAAAAATGATTGTGCAAGTACTGGAACATCCTTAAGCATGGATATATGGATAGTTCACATACAAGTTCCTCAGTGATGTCTTGACCCGACCACAATAGGTCGCATAGTAGTGGAGTTATGAACTTTTAAACTTCCCTTGTTTCACGTTTCGGCACCCTATAACTCCCAAACTATCCATTTTTGAGCACAGGTCTATTTGAACTTTTTTTTTCTTAGGAATCTGTTCTCAAAATTTTCTGACACATTTATGTGACACCGTGTATAATTTCCTTATGAGTCTCATGCCTTAACCGCTGAATACATGGGTTCCATTTCCAATGGAATACAATTTACTTGTAGATTTACTTTTCATATAACCTTTGAGTCTGAAACGGAACGTTAAATTGTAATCAAACTAACCCATAAAATTTTAATTATGGTCTCCAAAAAATCCATTCCTTACAGTTTGACAAAGGTTGATGAGGAAAACAGATTCTAAACAGTTTTTTTGGGGTTCTCTATTTGTTTCTTCAAAGACTGCGTGAATAAATTAGTTTGAAGCTGATTTATGTAGATGAGTCGATCGGGAAACATAGAGGGAACAATACATATCATTATCCATTTATGCGCTTCTTTATGTTATTTTCTATATTTTCCAGCACATATTGTGAGTTTAGTACGAATAATATTGATCCAGATCAATCATACTTATGTAAGAATGATAAATGAACACCATGTATATGTTTATGAGATAATATGAACAATCCTAGTGTATTTTTTTTATTAATGATACGCATGTTTTTCAATAGAACAATATTTGTCACGAACGTTTCATAATTTATTATTTGTATTTTGATAATCGGGCAATAGATACAGACTTTTGTTACCCATATAATGTATTATTGAATTTTGTATTCGATGCAATTTATCTCTCTCTCAAATATACAATATTAACGACGTCGTATCGTTCGAGAAATTAGGTAGTAAGCATGCTGACTTAAGTCACTCTGTAATTGTATTGGTAAGTATGGAAATGTTGCACAAGACTTCATGCTGGGTTTTGTCATTCTCTATGTCTTCAAATTCTTTTTGGTTTGCTTTCTATTTGTTTTTTTCTTGAAAGCGTCTCCAAGAGGGAAATACCCTTGCACAGTTTACATTGCAAACGAACATTTGAATTTCTGTCTTTGAAAGTAGTAGCTAAAATTTCATATTTTATATTTTGACGTCTTAGAAAGGCTGCTTCAAGTTCGACAAAAGCTCTCCATTGACTTCTGTCCTTAACCAAATGGATCCACTTTCTACTTTGTATTCCTATTTCTTTGAGATCCATCTTAATATTATCGTCCCATCTGCGCCTAAGTCTTCCTAATAATCGTTTTCTGATTGGATTTTTTAGTTAAAATTTCGAAAGAGTTCCTACTTTCTTCCATTCTGGAAATATGACCTGCTCACCTGAGCCTCCTAGACTTGATGACCCTAAGAATATTTTGTAAACGGTATAAATTATGCAATTCATCGTTATGAAGTTTCCGCCATTCCCCATTTCCGTTCTTCTTGGGTCCGAATATTCGTCTCAGGATCTTGTTCTCAAATACTTTCAGTCTACGTTCTTCCCTCAGTGTAAGCGAGTTTGTTTCGCAAGTATACAGAACAATAGGCATGTTTATATTTTCACATATTTTAAGCTTCAAATTCTTCGATAAAATTCGCGACAACAAAAGGTTTTGAACTGAATAGTAACACGAATTTCCTCTTCTTAGTCTACTTTTAATTTGTTCGTGAATACGGTTTTCGTCTGTTAATATTGATCCTAGATATTTAAAAGTATTCACTTTATAGAAAGTATTGATTTATATTTTAACGCACCCATAATTTGCGGTTATTTTAAACACAGAGTAAAATTTACACTATTGAATACCAGAACCAAATTGTTATTGTAAACTGTGTAATGATGTGATGGGGTGGATGTGTAAGAAAGTTAGTGTATATGGGCGTCATTTGGGCATTTAGGAGGCCGTTGCTCCTGAGTTTCAGATGTATATATCTATCTATCTATCTATCTATCTATCTATCTATCTATCTATCTATCTATCTATCTATCTATCTATCTATATATATATATATATATATATATATATATATATATATATATATATATATATATATATATATATATATATATATATTACTCTATACTATAATAATATACAAATGTAAATGTGACACTCAACATACCGGAGAATCTTCCAAACAATTCTTCATAAGCAAAACCTGAAATGACGCTGCTGTTGGTGCACTAGTTGTATTGAGGTTGAATGTAAGACCTACAATCCTACCCTAAGAAAGCAATTTGTCTAGTACCGGAAAGGAGCTACATTCTCCGAAATCTCTTGTTGAAAAAATTTCTAAAAGAAAGTAATCTTACGGTATAGATGAGGTCACTTCAGTGATTGGAGTTGGTCTTTGAAACTTACAAATAATAATAATAAAAACACACAGTATGTCATTAGCGAGATGTATTAACACCAGAAAGAAAGGCAAACACCTTAGTATATTGTTCGAAAAATTTTATATATATATATATATATATATACGTGTGTGTGTGTGTATGTGTGTTACGATAAATTAGATTCTAATCTGTTAAGAATAAGAAAATTTGAAACTGAAACCCAGACGAGATAAGTTGTGAATACTACAAAAATGTATTTTTGTTTCAGGTCGAAAGAATCCATGAGAAGAAGACAGTACTTCTAACAATTGAGCAAAGAGAAAAATCATGGATCAATGAATTGGATTGAGACTTCCCCATATGTTTTTCTATTAATCATGTACGGTTTCCTCTCAACATTAAATTAAATATTATTATAATTTTATTTTATGACCTGTTATAGTATCATTTATTGCTTATAAATAATATTTTATTGATTTCAACTTTCCGACCGATAAACTACTGAAAGAATACACTGATGTAAATTCAATTAATGTTTTGCTGTATTGTTGGTTACATTTCCAACCCCAAAAAAGTGTTGTCTCAAAGTAGCTAGCTTCTTATACATTAGCAAAGAGGCACTTTCCACTTTCACGGTGAGGAAGGTAGTGCATCATTCTAACTTTGGTGAAACAGAAAACATTCATTAAGGTGGATCACCACCCGGAAGTCAGTACATATTTTAGCTCATTCCCTTAACTACTGCGCAATGAAACATTACATATTATAAATGTTCTACTATAAGATAGAGTATTGTTTCAGCTACAGTACAAGACACTGATTTACTTGGGTGTGTCTCCTGATATCGAAAAATGTAACAAATAAAGAAAATATTTGATTCGTTTTACAATGAGCACCTAAGATGGCACTTGCTGTAAGATCTTACTAGAAGTGCTCAGTTTTACGGAAATGCTCATTTGTATGTGGAAAGTATTTTAAAGTAACGATCTTCTCACGCACTAGATATATTGTTTGACCGTTTTTGTATTATGTTTCAAATTTTATTTAAATACTATTTTACATTTAAGGAAATAGAATTTGAGACGAAACTTGACAATTTGAGACAAAAACGCCATAATGCGTTGTTGTCAAATGTGTACGTTTACTGTAGTAGTCACAGTAAGAAAATTCCTGGATTCTAGCGTTGCAGTTCGAGAAGAGGAATCGCGGTAAGGGTCGAAAAATAATTTCTTCAGTAAGTATCTAAGCAGAATTCCATGATTACTCCCTTTATTATGTGGCATCACTAAACACTCAACACTATTTGGCAATGCCGTACTATTCAAGCAGCGTTTAGCATAGCACTGAGAACACCTAGTGATCCATCTGAAGTCAACAATTATTCAAAGCTATGTAGTGCTTATAGGTCCGTAAATCTATTTGAATCTTGAGTTAGAGTTATTTCATGAGTACTATACTACCCTACTTATCTCTTACAGTCGCTTGGAAATAAAACTAATGTCCCACTCTTTTGGTTCCAGAGAATGTAGTGCTAGCAAATACATATCTAATTACATGATGAAGAAGGTACGACACCACACTACCTTTGGAATATAAACAAGAAAAACATTCACTGGGGGGGAAAAGTTACTCTATAACATTGAAGCTACAAATGATAGGAATATTCACCCTCTTACTTGTGTTCTTTTGTCGCTTCATGCTTTTGTATTTTTACTTATAATCAATTAAAAAATTCTTTCTACTGGTATTTATATTTATCTTAAAAGTAATTTTATCTTTGTTAGCGGGATCAAAGTGTCAGTCAGATGCGAAACTATTGGGGAGATTACATTTACAGACTACGACAAGGGCCTTCCACCAATTCAGAATGGTAAGTGATACCTTTATTACTACCTATCTTTTCAAAGAAACTTTTTCATAAAAAAAATCATTTGAAGTATCCTGATCTTGTGAAAAATGAAATCTTTGAGGTTTACGTCTCACGGTTATTCCGGTTAGGCTAAAGGAGACGGTGATGATGGGTAATGAATGAAATGGTGTAATCTTTTTGTGGTTAATGAATTACAGAAGCTACTAAAAATATGACTACTGAAATATGTATGTATGTAACTAACTAACTAACTAACCAATTAACTAACTGTATGGCCTATGGAACCCCGAGGTTCAATGCCCCGTTCACTAAAGCGCTTCACTGACTCACTTTGTATTCTTATTTCTGCCAGATTCATTTTAATATTGTCCTCCCATCTGTGCCTAGATCTTCCTAATGGTCGTTTTCCGATTGGTCTTCCAGTTAAGACTTTGAAAGCTTTTCTACTTTCTTCTATTCTGACTACATGACCTGACCACCTGAGCCTCTTAAATTTGATGATCCTAAGAATGTTCGGTAAATCGTATAAATTCTTTAGTAGTTCTTCGCTATGAAGTTTCTACCTTTCCCCATTCTAATATTCATCTCAGGATCTTGTTCTCAAATACTTTCAATCTACGTTCTTCCTGCAGAGTAAGAGATCATATTTCGCAACCATACAGCACAACAGGCACGATTATCGTTTTATATATTTTAAGCTTCGTAATGTGGTCGTGTAAGGTGGGTTCCTGTCGTTACGGCATATCAGATCGAGGAGAATGCCTTTAGATACAGAGGTTAGCTGTGAATGTTCTGAATAAGTAGTCCCGGACAGACAAGGAGTTCTCCTCCAGCTTGGGGGTTTGAGTGAGACTAACTACCTTTTTATGTAAAAAGTGCACTTAATGAGAAACACGTATATATATATCTTCTAAACAAATATTTAAGATATTGATTTAATGGACCAATTTATCCATATATTTATAGATATCGACTACATGGATATTTCAGGTCTCAAGGATCCTTGGATTGTTGTATTCGAATTCACTTCGAAATTAAACTTTTATTATATGAAGCAAAAGATAGATCATCCAGTTTGATCATTACTATTTAATACGGCCAATGATGTACGGGACCCTATACCAAAGCACACGGCCTATATCCATCTAATATTGACGTAATCTAGAGCATACTCAGCTTAATTTTACGAATGAACACGAGTATACGGGGATATGTATACTCTATATCGTTGACAACAGTTTAGCGGATACTCACCAAATATTCAAGCATTACAACACTGAATACAATGTATGGAATCGTAGAGTTGTGACAACAAACAACCAATCAAGTTCTTTTTCAATTGTGTGACCTGTAATAATAATAATAATAATAATAATAATAATAATAATAATAATAATAATAATAATAATAATAATAATAATAATAATAATAATAATAATAATAATAAAATTTTGTAACTCGTCTCTCTCGTCTCTCTTAGCCTAAAGGGCATAAGCGTGGGACGTTAAACTGAAATATTTCATTACATTTTTTTACAGTAATCTCAAAAAAGAAGACCCACTGCACGGTTTACTACAGTGCTTGGGAAACCTGATGACCTGAAGATTTCTTTAAAGGAACTTAACATATCCTTTAAACTAGTACTATCTACCGTCCATCATCCATCGATATACCATCTGGTTTCATCCTATAAATACGTCCACCACACTGAGAAAAAAAATGTAGGTGGCGTACTTAAAAAGATATGTTACATGCGTAATTCCTGTAGTTTTTGGACTTAACGTACAGCAGACCTATAACTGAAAACACATGTTTTATAATACTTTCTGTACAAGTGTTCCATCTATACGTACTTTCTATATGAAACAATGTAGGCGGTCAGGATCTCACATACAAATGGACGTATATAACATATAGCTGAAGAAGGTAACATAAGTATATGCATGTGATATACGGAAAACTGTTAGATGTCAGATATCCTGCAACGGCATGATGTAACATCCAAGGGCAGTGCCTATGTAGCATACTGATAACGTATGCTCCGTACTGATTTCTGTAGTAAGCAAGAGGATACCTTATATTTGTCCAATATACCGCTGTCCGGAGAACGGATTTTTCTTTGTGCATAAAATGCAAAGTGAAGCCAGAACGAAAATAAGACTTTAAGTGCAAAAGTCCTGAAGATTTCTCTAAAACCCTGAATGAATTTAGATATCACATTACTGAGTAATTACAAGTATTACATCTCTGTATCACTTTTCTTATGTGAGATATCATGTAAGCTACCATATCTCCACATACTATTTTAAACAACCCTAAACATGCTATGTTCAATCTGTAGACATTTGTTACCCAACAGTATCGTTGGTTCAGTTTTTGTAAGATCTATAAAGCAAGATATAGATTTTAAACCTTTGTTCAAGATATTTAGTTTAAATATTGGTAATAGTTCTTAATATCGATGAATTATTAATATTTTTAAATTTGGAAAGCTAATTCCTGCAATTTACTTTTATAATATTTATAGATATTTGTAAGTATTTCACATTTTTGTTGTAGGCTCGCAGTTGCTCATACAAGTCACCGTTACACCGGACAGCAACCCGGAAGTTTTATCGCTTAGAGATGTAAGTAATCTAGAACTAATATCTAACTATTTTAATACGAATCAGTAAACTCTTCGTTGTTTGCACCAATGAGGACAATCAGTAAAGTGGTCACACCTACAAACAAGATCCCTCCAAGTAATTAATACAATTAAACTTTAGAAATATATTTTAGTGAAGTTAGGATATCATACATCACATCACGTACTACCACTTCAAATAAAAAAATAAACGAAAAGTAATTAATGCCTTATTATTTCCTGTATATAACAACGGACTACTTACCAGTTTATAGGTTCCGCCATACGCGCCAAATGCATCTTCTACATGTATTTCGCGCGCGCATACCCACTAAAATGTAAACAATGAACATGGCGCCCAGCCGTCATATTTTATTACGCAAGATATCTAGTAATTTTTAGATGAAATTTATATTTATTAATGATTAAGTTAGAGTTTCTCTCCCCAGGGATATTAAACAAATAACGTGTCTTCATGTAAATAATGCTAAACAAAAAGTACACCTCTACCTACTCGGGAAGCACCACACCAAGTATGTAATATTAATAAGGGAACATTAAAGCAGATAGAAATCCAGAAGTGGAAAGTGAATACCTTAACTAGTGCAGACAAAAGATGTCTGAACTGAAGATGCAGCGCAGCTCCCGCTCTTGAGGTTAATTATTAAGGGTGACAAACTGGCGAGCTAATGCCCAAATCTGAGCGACCTCGAGCCTCAGATCATCAGTAAACGCACGAACGACGAAGATTATAAAAAACCTGAGTCCTTAGTGAGTACTTGAGTCTGATTTAGGGATGGCCAATTCCGGAATTTTTACTTTCCGGAATCCGGAAAATAAAATCGGAAAATTCCGGAATCCGGAAAAATTCCGGAATTTGAAAAATCCGGATTTCAGAAAAGTTCTGGAATTCGGAAAGAATCCGGAATTGAGAAAAATTCCGGAATTCGGAAAATTATTTTTTCTTTTTGTAATCCTAAGAATTTTGTTCAAATGCAAACGAACAAATTTCTTTTTTGTAATCCTAAGAATGTATGATGCAAGTTAAGCTGAAACTTACATCCTAAAGTATACACTACTCAATCTTTCCATGGTTAATGAGATGTAGTCCGAAAGTACGATGTACTCCTAATATTTAATTTTTGTTTTACTGTGATATTGTCCAGAGGTAAGACATATATCACACTGAGATAAACAACTTGACATAATGAAGATGGTATCATACGTAGTTTTTCAGAAAATCGTGAGAAACGAATATTTATGAAGTTAAAATATGCGTCGCTTGTTGCCAATGTGATGCAATTGATAACTTTTATGCTGGAATAGTCTTATTATTATTATTATTATTATTATTATTATTATTATTATTATTATTATTATTATTATTATTATTATTATTATTATTATTATTATTATTATTATTAATCGTTTATATACTGTAAAAGAAAAATATGAACCGTTAAGTAGTAGATTTTATCTGTTGTTTTTTGATATCTTCTAACAGTAATAACAAACTGCTTGTAAATACGCAATGATTATCAAGGACAATGGCATATTAATGTAAGGACTACTCTGCAGACTAGCAATAAATAACAGATAAACAATAGTTGCAAAAAAAAAGTAACTAACTTGGGTACGTCAGAGACATCCACATTGCGCATTATGTTCGCGAGAATATAGAAACGCATTGCGACTCTAGCAAAGAGCGTGGTGTTATCATGTTCGTTTGGCTAATTTTAATAAGGTGAGCCTGATGTATAAAGTTGTTAAAGTCATATTATTACGATGGAGGCATTAACATTAACCCCTTCAGACCTGATTTTTTTAAGCTTGAAAAAAAATATTTGTTGTGGTTTTTAAACGCATTGGGGTCTTCTGATGCCATTTTGCATGAAATTTTGTTTTTGTTACCCATAGTTCTCCATATATTTTATGTGCACAAATGTGTACATCAGGACTCCTCTGTCATATAAATTTTTAGTTTTTATATAGCATTGGTGTCCCGTTGTACACATTTGTGTACATTAAATATTTAGAAGGCTATCTGTCACACTGATATTTTTAAAAAATAAAATCCAATAAGTATATTTCTTTGTTCATCTTTAGATAAATCGAAATCAGAAATGTCACATTTCTCCAACATATCTAAAATTTTCTCCGTGGAGAGAGATGGGCTGCTACCAGATGGTTTATGCATGATTCTAATTCGTGTACACACTAACTCAATGTACCACATAATTTAAAAGAAAATTTTGGTCTAATGTCGTTGATATAAGTCCGATCGAAGTTAAAACTAACCAATTCTTACTAATATTATCACCCAGAAACACATACTCAATGAACTTTTATTGATAACGCATCTGTTCATTACGATCCTCTTGGGCACAATTGTGTACATTATATTCCAACAACAAATAAAGTTATAACGAGTTGCTTGTCATATTTGTAATTTTACCACAAAAGATAACAGATATTCACAAACACAAGCAAGCACTTCAAAAAGATAGTTCAGAAACAAAAAAAAAACTTTTAATTATTCTAATGAAATCGACGAGGTAGTACTTGTTGATAAAACTGCAACACCAGAGACTATTTACAATACTTTTATCACTTACTACTCACTAGAACGCAGCAGCTACTTGTATAACAGTGAAGCAAAGCTACACAAATGTAAACAATCGGCCTGTATGCCCACAACAATGCTTTAAGTAGAATAAATGCAATAGAAATTTAATGTACACAATTGTGACCGCCAGGTCTGAATGGGTTAATATTAATGGCACTAATGAGCACTTACTTGTTCTAACGGTTAACCTCATTTTTGAGATGATTCTTAGAAGTGGGCGTGTTGGCATGCAGTTAGAAGACCTATATCCATAATTTAAAAAGCACACGTTATCTGTGGAGTACTAACGATTTGCGTCACTATCGAACACTAACGTAGCACTAGCGACGTTTAAAGTCGAAATTGGGGTCTGACATAAGAGGCTTGTCAACTTCACGGACATTATATTTTGCTTGAATGCAAGAATTTTGCGCCCGGGAAATTTGAACCCTACCACAAATATAGGGAAAAATGCGCCCCAATATATTTGCACTGGGATGCTTGTGCCCTACCCCAAAAAGAGGAAAAAATGCGCCGGCTATATATTTGCACTGGGATGTTTGCGTCCTACAATTCAACTTATTTTTGTATTGTGTAAAGTAACTTCCACTCACACTTGAATTAGGCTTGCCTCTCATCGTCTCAGTGAGTTACTCCATCCGTTATAATATTCCGAACAAATGAAAAAAAATAACAATTTTAGTTCACTAAAGGGCAATCCATACAAATACACTTTTTCACTATACTACAAAATTTACAATAAAAGTATAAATGACTGATATATAATTATTTATTAATATAATCAAAGAGTTACAAAAGGCTGTTTGGCTCTACCCAGATATCTCTGTTCACAATCCTTGCGTGTTGTTTGGCTTTTCAGGACACAAAATATAGAAAAGAAAATGTAAAGTGTATGTAAAATCAGTTCAGTAATATTATCAAGAAAACTATGTACAATGTGTTTACTTGCTGGAATTACACTTCAAACACACAATTGAGTCCAGTCGTTCTTTCAGAAAAAATGTTCTGGGGGGCACACTTAGTATTCCGGAGGAGGGTCACTGCTCGTACTATTCTATTTATTATTATATTATAGACATATTATTTTGGTCTCCTCCGAGGGGGCACTCTGAGAGCTCTGGGGAGGCCAGTGTTCTCCCAGAATCATGTCTGGAAGAAGCAGTGATTGCGTTGATCCGTTGTGTTCTTTTGGCTTATATTGAAGTTTATTCCCCCTTATATAGCCATAATGAAAATAAATCACAAATGGCATGGCTGAGGGGGAGGATTGTTTATGCTGTAATGTCAGCCCCTCCGAGCAAATGCCTAAGCTCGAATAGGTTCTTTTATTTCGCAGGGCTCAAACTTTCCGGTGGAGGTACATTGCAGGCGCAATTTTCTTTGTTCTTGAGGTAGGGCGCAAATTTCCCAGGCGCAAAATTCTCGACACCGTTTGAATGACCTCGGAAGACTATATATTTTTCAATACTTTTTTATATTCTTCTACTCGAGATTTCTTCATAGCTTCTTATTAAAATACTTACTAACATATCCTCATTTTATTGTCCTAACCAATCAATATGGGTATGTTGTCAGTAAAATATTTAGATTGATCAAGCCCCTGGTGTGTAACCACAGTATTTAA
The DNA here is from genome assembly GCF_964235325.1 of Thermobia domestica. Classification (NCBI taxonomy): domain Eukaryota; kingdom Metazoa; phylum Arthropoda; class Insecta; order Zygentoma; family Lepismatidae; genus Thermobia; species Thermobia domestica. The sequence continues at coordinate 5,208,061 of NC_137456.1, forward strand.
TATCATCTCCCCCATTAGAAATCTTGGCTAGACGAACCAATATATGTTGCCAATAAAATAGTTTGGAATGATTGAGCCCCTGGTAAATAACCACAGTATTTCGTGACAGACCCCCCTTCCTATTACCATATTCTAGCTACGGCATGACTCAGCTAATTCTCTGCATTCTTTACTAAGCACACATTTTCTAAAGCGGAAACTGCTCTCTAAATACCTAAGCTTATTATTTTCAGCAGATGCACAAATTGCGCATGAATGTTATATATGTCGATTACTGGAAACCGCTTCTCGCTATCTATTACCATATTTACTATATAATGATTAACGTTAAAACCGGAAATGGTTGATTTGTACCGCTTCCGGTATGAATATTACATTAATCAGGGAACTCGATTCTTAACTATTGACTCTGTACATCGTGGCCAAAATTGATGGTAATCCATCAGATAGTTCTAGAGACTGTTTCACTGATGGACAGAATGAATATATGGCTACAGAGTCTTGATAAACTAAATTCGTTAGTGAGTGATGATGGAACAAATACAAGAAAGGGAACCAAGAGTACCACCGGGAAAATTTTCGAACACAAAATTAGCCATCGAAAACCCACATGTCCTGGGTTAGAATACCATAGATGAAAACTCTACCACTGAGTCATCAATCTCACGCTTATTAGTTTTATTAATTATTATATTAATATAAATTAATGTATGCCTGCTTATGTTAATTATTGAACAATTACATTGTATACTTCGTAAAGTCAAAAATTATAAATTTGTATTTACTGTACATAGGTATGTTGACAATAAGCGAATGTTATTAGAATATTTGTTGAGATTTCTTTTCCTTCACTGCCTTTCGTCTGGTTAAAAAGTTGTTTGCAGTGTTTCGGAGCAACTGCAGGTGGGAACACGATAATGTTTGAGACATATCGGCGACTTTTTTGTGTGTGAAAATAAAACCTTCCTCATAAAGCAGTAAATAACTGCAGTAGCAATTGTCTACGTAAGTGATAAAGACATATGCAACTACAAGAAACTAATACAAGTATATACAAATTTATTGTTGTTTTTCTTTTAACAGCTACTAGCTAGGGATGGCCAATTCCAGAATTTTTACTTTCTGGAATTCGGAAAGTAAAATCGGGAAAATTCCGGATTTCGGAAAATTCCGGATTTTTTCTAAATCCCGGATTTTTCCGAATGTCGGAATTTTTCTGAATTCCGTAATTTTTCCGAATTCCGGATTTTTTCTGAATTCCGGAATTTTTCTGAATTCCGGAAAGTAAATTTTCCGCTTCCGGAAAATAAAATTTCCGGAATCCAGATTCCGGAAAATTTTGGCCATCCCTAGTCTGATTGAATATAGCAAGCCTCAGCAATCGTAAACCTGAGCCTGAGCCTGCAAGTGTCCCATCGAGCCCCAATTGCAATATGGTTATCTCTGTCTTCAGCTTCTACTATGACGGCTTTCGATGTGATTCCGATTCTTGACCGTATTTTACGTCATGAGAAAAATGTATTTTGTTCTTTAGCAGCATGGACAAAAAGGTTACTGCACATTGCGTCTTGATTCCTAGGTAGATACCTAATAAGTATCAAACACGAATATACAGGGTGAACGGTAACTACGTGGGCAAACTTGGACGGGTGATAGTACATCTAAAAAGAAGCAAAAAAGTCTCAGCACGGGATTAAGAACGTGTGACACTTCTTTCCATTACAGCATGTCCGGGAATCCCTCCGTTCCTTTGGGGAACCTCGTGCGCATGGATAGCTGCGTTTTCAAACATGAATTTGTCAATAAAGCATGTATCATTCTCTAAGTGATGTTCTTAACCGCACTCTTTACAATGTATTGTTTTTAAGCTATTGGCCTCTGAAGTTCATGTTCCCACACTTTCGACACTCTGTCACTCCTAAACGGGAAAGAATTTCCCCAATGTTTACTAGGAACTTTTTGCTTCCTTTTAGATGTACTATCATTTGTCCAAGTTTGTCCACGTAGTTACCGTTCACCCTGTATACCATTGGGTCAACAAACAATGCGTAGGGACGACTGAATACTCACATCCATAGTTACCGCAAATGACCCTAGATTCGATTTGCGGGTGAGGCACATTTTCTAGAGTTAATAAAGATCGTGAGGTATTTTGCGGAGTTACAGAATTGTGAGATCGGGTAAATCACTTTGAATTTTGGATGAACTTTGATCTAGTAAATCACAACTAATGTTCATATAAACTAATACAGTTTGGTTTAGCCCTTTGAGAACCGTAACGCTAACATAACTACTTTGACTAGTCTGACATGATTAAAAGAAATTGTTGTAAAATGATGTTTACATATTATTTAATTTACTCAGGTGATTACTTTGGACGCTACCTTTCGATTCCGATGGCTAGATTATCGTCTGTCTGGAAAAGGAGTGCAGTTCGTTACGAAAAGCTTTCTGGACAAACTATGGCTACCGTTCATAGACATTAAACCGGTAAGAGAAATCAGGGTAAGAAACGCTCTTCAAGGACCGCAAACAGGAATGATTATCTGCGATCCAGGGCATCATGGGTGCTTTATTTTTCAACAGTTGAGGTACTTATTGTAGAAGGTATAATAGTTTGGAAAGTTAAGAACACAGTTAAGAATGCGCGAACACAATTTTGATTTTGAGTATTACTTTAATTTGAAAAAGACAGAGAACGTATTCCTTAAAGATGTTTTTCAAGCAACATGACAATGTAAAAAATGTCCAATTATCTGAATCTCACTCTGGTGCAAAGATCAGTTATTCACTTCTCCTGACTTCATCTCCTTGTCGTATACACCAGTCTTTAACACACGTCATTTCTCATGCAAACTTCTCCATCTTGGGTGACAAAGAGTACGAGTTAAATATCTCTGCTAGAAAGGACATATTTACAGATGCTTCAGAAGTAGTACTTTGATGAATTTTTGCTAGTATAAATAGTATAGAAGTATATCATTTCTTTGATCTATACGTCGATTACTGTTTCTGTTTTCTTTGCGTTATTTCTTGACTTAATGGAGGCAAATGTCGTTGAAAAATTGGAAATTGTTGTGGAAAAAGCTAGATTTTCTAGAGAAAACACACACCACTTCACATAAATATGTGAGTTCAATTGGGTTTAGTTATACCTTTTCCTTAATGTTGTACCATATATGTAGTGCAGTTAGTGCAATGCAATGTTTTTAGTATGACCCAAATAAACCACTCCAAAGGTGAAATTTGTGATGATTATACCTTCGTTCTTAGTAAGGGTATCTAAGGATCAACTCACACAACGTATACACAGTTTTGGTAGCTAGATTAAGAATTCTGAAGCTAGCCTTCGATCATACAATAACATTTTCGTCACACCGACTAGGAGAACGTAGATTGAAGCTTTCTGAATGACTTTACAAATCATTTTGGCCGGTACCGAAACATTCCTGTTCCTACAGCAGCAGGACTGTGTTATAACCGTCTCTTGGGCGCCTGGATATGTCAGACTTCAGTGCTGATATAAGAGTCAATCATGATCCTTGGTCGATGCTGGTTTGAACAATCATCTTTATTGCTAATACAATTAACCACTTCCTCTTTCAGATACAATATCACTGGCAAGCGGAATGGAAATATCTGAAAGCTAATAAAGTTCAATCGATGAAGCCTCTTATGATGAGTTGACAGACGTTATCGCGTAGCGGTAACACGTAAAGCGACAATAGCATATTCGCGCATCAGATGGTCTCGTCTCATTCATTACGTAACGTTGGTTGTCCGTATTATGAGAGTCGTATCGTCCTACTGAGTTTTGAGCAAATTCTAATAAAATGACGTATTATTATAAGTTGAGTGTTTGACCGAATTTTAGTTTAATTAAAAGGGGGAGGATATTTTTATTAATCTTCTTGGACTTTTATTACTGTTTGTTTGATCAGTTTCCTTTCAATGTAGTTTATCACCCTTAACGAGTGGTTCTTCCATCTTTACTTATTTAATTTATAATCTTAACCTTCACGGTTTTTCTTTCCTTTTATTAATTGAGCGATGACTTGGACTTACCGCACATGTGGCTCAATCATTGTTGTGGGTACTTGCATATAAATTAGAGTAGTGCTTTGAATACCGCTTCAATTTGTGAGTCTTGTCTTATATGGACTCGAGTCTAAATAAGAAACGAAGAATTCAAATCAAACGAAAGACATTTTTCCTTTCATTCTATTTTTGACTCATTGATATCGTTATCAATCAATCAACCAACCAACCAACCAACCAACCAACCAACCAACCAACCAACCAACCAACCAACCAACCAACCAATCAATCAATCAATCAATCAATCAATCAATCAAGAAGGAGCTCAGCTTTCCATAGTTATAACTAGGGCACGGAAGTTGAGGAAAAATCCTCTTTTTTACAAGTCCCTGAAGACGAGGCTTAATATAAGTTTATTTTGGGTCATTGTAGGCCAGAAAATGGTGGATTTTATTTGGCCTTTTTTTTGCCTTTTTCGGCTTTTTTCTGTTCATTGGCCTTTTTTGAAGCTTTTTATAGGTCTTAACGTCTTTTTTTGTACTTCATCTTTCGACAATAAGTTTAACTCGAATCACCACCACCACTTTTTAGTAAAGAAAATTCAAAAGCTAAAACATTCTTCAACGACTGGACCGATAAGATCAGATCTGCAACAATCACAAGTCAGATAAGGAGGCGTAACAATGTCCTCCAGCAACGGGGGTGAGGGTAGGGAAGTTTTATTATTTTAGTTTGTACTTCAGTTTGTGGAAGGAGGACAGATAGTTAACCTACCATAAGCTTGTATTTCTTGAGCATTATATTCATTAAATATGTAATTCTAATTAAATTGGGTATTATTTTTACGTCCTTTTTTCCAGTTTTTAGGTTCTTTTGTAGATATTTTTAGGTCTTTTTATAGGTTCTTTTTAGGCAATGTTTAGGTCTTCAACTTCCGAGCCCTAGTTATAACCCTTAAGAAGCCATTTTCAATCTATATTAAATTAAGAGCATTTCTTTAGTTTTCGTGGATAGTCTTAAGAACAAACATGGCTTCTAATGTTCATATTCCGTGTGAATAAAATGTGAACGAATGTTTCAAACTGACTTTCGTAGTCTTTTCAGTACAGATAAAACGGTTCTCTTTTTGAATATCTTCACTTTATAATAACATTAGAAGAAGGTATTCACATTTGCTGACGGCTTTACCTTGTATTCAACAACTTTAGTTCTCTATTTTAAGAATATTCAGCTGGGTAACCTTATATACATATAAGTTTCTATTTTTGAAGCATATGTTTGTGTGTTAGTTTGTTTACCTTGAGTTTTCGGTTACGCAAATAGTCAAGATTGTGCAAATTAAATTTATTAGTAAGCACTAAAATAGATAAGACTCTCATAGTATCGATGTTAGGCTACCGTGAGATATTAGTATAATAATAGATAATTATTATTAGAGATAACTATAACTATAGATTTTTCAACTTTGTGGACGTTGCTTAGAAAGAAGTTGATATGTCGAAACTTAGCGAACAAACCACCATCATGGGGAAATTTAGGGTGAATCACCTTTTATGTGTATTTCCTGGTGAAATTGTCTCATCTTCAATATCAAAATTCATTTAGCTCTACATATCCTTAAGGTAATGGATCTAATTTGTCTGAAACAGTACTTAATACATTTTTCACTTTTTATAAAAAGAAAAGTAAACGTCAAGTTGCGCTCTCTGACAAAGGACATTAATGACCCCAAACTATGTTTAGATTAATCTCCAAACTTAAATTGCAAGACCCGCAGAAGGTGATATGTTCAGCTGTTGCAGCCTTTCAAACAACATTTTCACGAGGTACCCTTTCTCACAGAGGTTTGGTAAAACATTATAACTACTAAAGTTAAACAGAAACAAATCGTGCTAGCATCGAGTTCCAAATTTAAGTTATTCAGTTTACGTGTAGTCTCCTGATAGACTTCCTCATTGCGCTGTTATTTCCTCTTTGTTCACACATGAAAATTAACAAGGAGATCCGTTGTCTCCATTATAACCCAGTTTTGTTCTACAATACGCTACAAGAAAAACCAAGGTTTCTTCACCAGGTTACGGCTTATGTTGGTTTAAATCTGACAGGGGATAAGATGAGGGCAATAGAAAGGAATGCAGAGATTTTATTAACCCTGAATTAGAAACCTTATTTTATGTCTAAGTGATTACAAAACATTCGTAAATTTTACGACTCAATTTTAGTCTTTTTATTATTTCTGTCTATATTATTACTTTTTAAATCTGAAAAATGGGCTTGTTTATAGCATTATATCGTCAATAATATTAGGTGCCTTTGGTATATTTTATTGAACAAATATATGTAAAAGGTCATGTATATAACTTGCTAGCTCTATACTTGAATTGTAAGTATGAAGTCATGAAGAAATAGTTACATTTATGCGGGTAAATTGTTTTATGGATATTACAATAATATATAATTAAAGTAAAAGGAGCAAGGTAACTGAAAAAAAGTAGCATTTTGCATATAAATTTCGAAAAAAGTAATTAGGTGTAAACTTGAAAGTTGCCATTCCAAGCGTTTCCATTTTTCCTCGTTACTCACCACGCAACACAGATCTTCTCACAACGTCGCTCGATTTTCAGCACAAATCACCTTCCTCCAGTGCTTACATAGTGTGTTGTCATTCTCCTTTTTATTGAAGGTCAGTAAAAGCAAGTTTTTCTTGTTTCTTGTGGTGGGTTTGCCATAGGGTTGGTGATGAAGATGCGCTTCATCAGAAGATATCTCATCCGACAACCTTCTTAATTGATTATTTCCACGTTCTTCTTCACTGTCACCCATAGTTTCTCCACCAACGAAGACAAAAAATAGTTACAATACTATGACACAACTCTTTGCACTATTTATTGTCAAGAAAACACTCATTTAATGTTAAAAACAAGAAAGTAGATTTGTCAAAATTTGGGTAAAAATACTAACGTGGTTACAAGCCTTTCGTACAAATTACGACTAAACCTTCAAAATATGCATGATAAAACCGACTGACACAGCAGTAAAACCAAACCTAGCCTCTGCTGTAAGAGCTAGGAAGGTTTGGGGAGAAGGGCGGCCGCACATTTGCGGTTCAGTGAATTCAACAATTTTGGCCATGCTGTTTCGTAAAATTTACAAATGGTTTGTAGTCCAGGGTTTAAATGCCTGTAGGGATATGGATTTAGAAGTAAATGTAGAGAAAACTAAATACGGTACATCGAAGTTCGGTATTACCGTACTACTAAAAATTATGTATACAATATTTAATAATACTTTTGACAAAGCACATACTTTCAAATATCTAGGATCTACCAAATTCATATCTACGAAGGAGCTAAATGTCGACTGAAAGCAGGGAATTCGTATTATTATTCAGTCCATTTCGCGAATCTTGTAGGAGAAGGTTTGAAGATTAAACCATATAAACCGATAATTATGCCTATTGTACTGCATGATTGCGAAACATGGTCGCTTACTTTAAGAAAAGAATGAAAGTTTTTGAAAATAAAATCCGAAGGTGAATGTTCGGACCCAAGATGAACGAGAATGTTGAATGGCGGAAACTTCATAAAGAAGAACCGCATAATTTATACGGTTTGCCTAACATTGTTAGAGTTATTAAGTTCAAGAGCCTCAGCTGAGAAGGTCATGAAGCCGGAGCGGAAAAAGAAGAACATTTTCAAAATTTTAACTAAAAACCAAATCGGAAAATGATATTGGGAGACCCAGGCGCAGATGGGAACAATATTAAGATAGATCTCGCGGAAATAGGAATACAAAATAGAAAGTGGGTCCAGTTACTAAGGATAGAAGTCTATGGAGAACTGGTGTGAATGCAACATTGAATCTCTGAGTTTCGTAGACCATTAGTTAGTAGTTAGTTGTCCTTCGAGTTGATACGTCCTTGGATAATTAGCTGTATTCACGTTTGCGCATGGCAATCATGTTACTGGCAGATTTTGGAATTGAATTTATCGATTTGATTGTCGAATTTAAAACATTCAACAACTTTTCTTCATTCTTTAGTAGAAACATAGTATAGTAGTGTAGAATGTATTGATCATACTGAGAAAAAAAATCGCAGTTCCGGATAATGCAATAAATATCTACTCTATTTCTCATAAAATGATAAGAACTAAAGATGAAAGTAAAACCTTCTGTTTCTATTTTTTAGTCAATCTTCAGCTGAGTTGTAAGATGAATTTTGATTTGTATCCTATGGACATACAGAAGTGCACATGTGTCATATTTAACGGTGAGTTTCTCTATCATCAAAATATTTTATTTAAATTTTTTACTTTTCGTCTGTGATGTCTATAATCACAAGTTCTGTTCGTACTGAGTTTCTTGTTTGTGATATCATCTTTACTATTTACAAGAAATACAGCAGTGTCTTCACAGGTGGTAATAGAGCGGTGTGTGAAGTGATACTGCAGGAATTCTGGATGTGTTACTGGGAATAAAAATATGTATGGCAATCAATTGTTCCTCTATGTAATTCTTTTAATTTCATTTAAGATTCGAGCCAATAACGTGCAAACTTGTCAATTATCTTATTGTATCACCATTTCAACAGTCATTTGAAATTAAAATATAAATAATGTAACGTTCTCCCTGTATAAGGGTAGGTAGACCTTGGTAGAGTAATATTATAGGTCCGGAATCTTTTCCCACTACATAGTATATTGTAAAAATCCACTGTTAACAGTTTTTTATCCTCTGATGTAATCCTCTAATATCTAAGGTTGGAATGGGTGTCCCTTCAGTGGAGAGCTTTTGTGAACGCGGCACTGAACCTCCGGGTTCCATAGGCCATAGAGTTAGTTAGTTATGGGTGTCCCTTCTACCTGACGGTCTCGGGAAGCATTCCTCAGTAGCTAACTATGTACGGAAGTGTAGGACACTCTCTGCTCCATAGAGAGACAAAGTATCCCACAAGGCTCCACTGCAAGCTAGAAGGAGAAGGAACCGTTAGCTCCACTGCAAGCTAAGTCTTTGGGTTAGGGTAGGTACTTCCTAGGGTCCGCTGCAAGCCCAGAAAAGGGATTTGATCAATCGAGATTGGTGACTGCCTGTCGAAGCCTCTCCATTATATAGCACTCCAGATAGAGCTGCTGTTCCCTCGTCGTCATGTGATTCATCGTGTGGTTGTAGTCTCCGTTGTCTGCAACTTGTAGTACACCAACGTAATGTATAGTACTCCATCGTAAGGTTCATGTGGTTGTCGTTTGTAAACAGGAGCACGCGTAAAATATTTGTAAACGCAAGCACATTGCAAACCACAATATGCATAGTAAGTGTTCCCTGTAGAAGTACCCGTATGATTAGCACCTCGAGACCATGGTTCCAACGCCGATGGGTTCATGTACTATTCGCTATTGACCCATAATTGTGAGTCAACTGCGGAATTACCTGACTGAATAAGTTGCAATTTACAGGCAAATAATTAAGAAAGAATGGTGAAAAGAAACAATATACTAATGTAACATAGCCCAATTAAAATCCAACCATCCGACCCCCTGAATGTTTCCCATGAATGTAACATTAGGGAATTTAGATTAATTATAGACAAAGAAATTAGATGTACTCATCTGTAAGGACACCGATCCTGGGGGGCCGAGGGGGCCCGGCTCTCCAAAGCTCACGTGGGCCCCCTGTTGTATTTATGAATATACAATATTTGGCATAATTTGAATGCAATTTGTCTTAAAATCCTCATATATATATACCTTCTGCCTCTGAGTGCCCCCCTTCCAATTTACAGAGAAATCGGCGCCGTTGCTCATCTGTATAATCATTCAAAGTTTCACTAGCTTTCTGCACAATCATTCCAAGGTTTATAAGATTTACGAAATCTTTATTCCGTAAATTATATAGGATTTACGAACAAACAATGTAACTCTTTTCTCAAAACCGGGATAATTTTTAAAACATCTACTACGGATATCGTGATTCTGTCTCCTTATAAAGATGCACTGTACGTAGATTTGAAATACAAAACAAAGCAACAATGCCACATTATAAAGAATATACGGTAAATTTTACAGCAAAAATTTAATATTGCGTAATATATTTGTTGGTAATTAATTTGATTTCTGTCTATTGTCTAGGAATGCAGGGCTTTGGAATCGACTTAGAATGGGCGCCATCTATAATAGCAGACAAAGAAGGTGACATCTCACTTTCCGATTACACCCTTCGATACAATAGGACTAGCATCTATGTTGGTAAGTAATGACACTTATAAACTTTCCGGTTTCATACTTGGACTAAGCTAAAAAAAAATCCTTTTTCTTATACTTTAACGATTACTCGTTAAGGTAAATCAAGAATGCATTATGTTCTTCATTGATAAATTTTGAATACAATTGCGTCGAAGGTAAGTTGTCCTATCTCTGGGCAACTAACTCTGGTCTTCAGGGTTGCTAAGCAAAATTGTCAACGATCTCGTCCTTCCATGTCTTTGCATACCACAGTTTCACAACAAGTTATTTTTAAATGTTGAATGATGAAAAGTATCAAAATTGTGTCTTGCCGAAAGTTCTGAATTCACTAGTTTTTCATTCTACTTAATTTTCTGAAGGAATATTTGTCTGCTTCCCAGTCATTGGGATATTAACCAACTTATTATGTATGAAGTAATACCGGGTGATATATGCAAAACCTTTTAGATCTATTGTTGCGGAATGACACAAGCTAAACGTATTTTCTATAAGTGAGTTTGTATCGAAATCAATGATACAGTAATTTTTCTTGTTATGCTCATGGCTGGAATAAATTTTGTTACATCCTATTCTGCTAAAACAGCTCCGGAGGGAATTTCTTAATGTTCATGAGATACAATTTGTTCCAAGAAGGCTCACAAAGATTGCTAAAAGTCAGAGAATCTGACAGGAATATTTCTAACATTAAGGTGTTTGTTTCTGTGTAACCATAAATGGGAATGGCAAAGTATTATTTACCAGTTTGTCAGCAGACGAACAAAACTTTCTTACACTTTAGACCAGCGTTTCCCAACCTTTTTCAACTTGCGGCACACTTCAGGATAACTTGAATTCTCGCGGCACACATATTATAATTATTATTATTATTATTATTATTATTATTATTATTATTATTATTATTATTATTATTATTATTATTATTATTATTATTATTTGAAAATATTAAATACTCTAGTATTTCTTTCTGATTACTGACATGCTTCTCACAGAGAAGAAAGCTCGATCAGTGGTTTTTCCTTATTTTTCATTTTAATTTAAAAATAGAAAACAATTGCAATCAGATATAGGGCTCAAGCTGTTAAAAATACACTTTCTTTTTCGAAAATTGTATCCAACCTTTCTAGTCCAGTCCCTGTCCATAAGACCCGTAGGAATTTTGAGGTGGACTAAGTTTCTCTTCAGATCCAAGTAAGACACGTCTCAGTGATGGAAAAAATCTTGGGTGATCATCTGGCAACCCGGGCATAAGTTGGCAAATTGGAAATTCAATATGGCGGCCATGTGAAAATGCCATATTTACCTAAAACACGAATATCTCATCATTAAATGAAGCTAGAAACTTCATTCTTGTACCGAATTCAAGATAATGAACACTGTAATCAAGAAACATTCGTAACGTCGAAACATAGTGCCGCCATTTTTAAATATGGCGGCAGGTTTTTCGAAATTTCGATTTTCTTCGTACAATATTATCATTTATTCGAAGATAACTACGAAACTATAAGAGATACCATAAACATACCTGAAATAAACGGGATAGAACATAACGAGAGCTTTCCAACGGTACCAATATCTTTTCTCTATCTTTAAATTTGACGGAGATATATTTAAATTTTAGTAGCTCAAGGTGTTTGGCTTCAGATTAAGTTAAGAAAGGTTAAGCGCTAAAGCAAAACTATCCATGATTTTTCTGCACAAGTTTTAATGCTGATAAATTACTCTAAGATCTTACAGTGAGATTTCTAGGTAAAAGTGGAAATGGTTAATAATAATAATAATAATAATAATAATAATAATACTAATAAATCGTGGTTGCTAAAATAATAATTCAACAATTTCAGTAGAAAAAAGCAATATAATTAAAAGTGATATAAAGTTACTACACTAATACAAATAATAATAAAAGCACCATATTTATAATATAACAAAGCTTTATGAAATTACTTGGTTTTGGTTTTTTTACAATCCTGTGATGAAATATTTTGATCGGTCTTGTTGAGGGCAACTAATTAAATGTTATTAATAAGTTCGTTGCATATTTTGTCTACATGGATTGAGTTACAGTTCGTAACGTTACCGATTATTACAAATCATTTTGCACTTACAGAAGGTCGTACAACTAACAATTTTTTAAAGGTATTTGCATCGTCTTGTAGAACAGCTGTTGCAAGTACATGTTCGAATAACATCTTCTGGTAGCTCATTAATGCTAGTATCCGGTGTGAGCGATGAATCATCTGCATTGTATGTCCATCCAAAATCCGTTGGATCTAATGGTTCTTCTACGCCTAACACTGTAGAATACGAATATACCATGTAAAAGGATCTTTTCAGGTGACCCTGTAATGACGAACTGGTGCAAGGTAATTCCTGTAAGCTATGAAGACTACTTTGATTCATAATTTCAAATCGGAGAGTGTCAAATGTCTTAGATCTTGAGCCTGATTTTACAACCCTGACCAAATATTCTTCAGCAAGTTCCAAGCACTCAGCACTTGGAGGAAGACTTCGTCCAAATTTGCACATATACTTTTCCGGTTCTGCCTTAAGAGCGGATATTTTGTTACCTATCTTACTGGTAACATCAGACCCTGTAAGAAAGTGTGCTGCAAGAAGGGCATCTGTTGCTGCAAATATTTCGTTGACAAGTCTGTGAATTGGTATAATATCGGATCTCGATTTTCGCATCCATAATTCTGAAAGTCCATTTTCATGTAGGATCTTGTAAAAATGAATCAGTAAAACAAACACATCTGTGCCATTTGAGAGCACTGCAACGCGTTGCATCCCATGCTTAACCGCATGGAAAACGTGAGGGATAATGCGTATGCCAGCCTCCTCAACAGCTACTTTGAGAGTTCCTGATATTTCCGTGAATCTCTTATCTTTCATTGATACAGCTGGAGTAGGACCACCGTCAAGCAAGACGCCACTGAGAATAGTTTCCCAATCTCGATTTATTGTAACTGTCTTCAAAAATTCAGACAGAGCAGCCTGAATCAAAACTTTGTTCTCAGATGATGCCCAAAATCTGTCCATCTGTACAGGAAGTGTTGTGGTAGTGCTTATTGATGTCAATGGTAGTGGCTGTACAGAAGATCTTCTTTCCCTCTCAGCACTTTTGATTGATGTTGGAAGATAGCTATCAAACACATAGTCGACACGGCTGAATTTGCAGGCATTATTTACAATGGTGTCAAGTGATGTGAACAAGTCTTTAAATGTAACATTTCCTTTAACTTTCAGTCTTCGAAACTGGTTCATTACATAACTACAACACAGGTTTCGAGAGGATCATTTTTCTGGAAATTTATGGCCGTGGTATCTAATCTTTTTATCAAAATATTCATAAGCTGAGACTTTGAGGGTTTCGTAGTGGCGCCGTTCTCATCTAGTAAGGGTGAAGGTGAAATATCATAACTAAGAATTTCTGCCATCGACAATCCTCTCTCCTTGGCAATTTCTACTTTTCTTTGAACCAGTAATTGATCCTTAATAACGCTTCTCACAGTTTTCTTTTTCATCTGCATGCTAGGTTGTGTTATATTTCGAAATGTAGGATGATTTTGTCTGTGAATGGGTGCCATCAGTGATTTCGAGCGAGATATAAACCTTTCCTGTCGGAATGTGGCAAAAGCTTCTTCGGCAGTCATCAAAAATTGTAAAAGTTTCTTAGCACTCTATTCCCGGACACACTCATTGGTTAGAAGTTTGTGAAGCTTCAGTTCGCCATTCACAATATATGATTTTTTTCTGCTCTCAATGTACTGGAACATGTTTTGGATGCTTTCTTCCATTTTATTTCTGAGCCTTCCCATTAATTCATGATGCATTTTTAACTCATAATCACACGGTATAACATTAAGAACAGACTGAAATGTTTTTCGTATGAGCAGTACTTCATGGTAAGCAAGCTCCCATTCTGCAATATATTCCTTCCTTTTGGTTTGGCCAATAATCCCTCCAGCTGATTTTTAAGAACGATTTATTGTCTGTTCGAGAGCCATGTCAATACCCACAGCGTTAAATTTTCCACTTGTTCTTCGTACAAAAAAAATGTCCTTGTTTGAACTTGTTATATATTTCAGGATGGCGTATTTCAAGATTCAGCATTTTCTCAAAGAATAGTGAACCCCATCTCAAATAGTTTATTCTGTCAAATACCTGAAAAACTGGAAGGATATCTTTTAGTGTTTGAAAATAGAGACTCCAATTACCTTCTCTGTCAGCTCTTATGAGGTTCTTTAAAACACTTATTAGATGTAAGAACCCCTCAAGGAATTGACACTGCTCAGACATCCTCATCTGCTCTTCAGTGAAAACATTTGAGGCTTCCAAAACTTCCTGTGATGCTGCAATCAGCTCTTTAAACTTTGCTTGCGCATCTTCTGTTGTTGAGTGATTCATAGCAGTAAGAACTTCTGCAACTCTTGTAGATAACTGATAATCATCGTCAGAAGTAGGCAAAAATGCTTTCCACTTTAATCTATCCACAACTTCTGCTAACATTAACATTCCTTTGAGTGACCTTACATAATTACTCCCTTGAAGGACACTTTCAGCAACTTTAACACCAAACACGTGATTTTCGATTAGAACATTTTCTAATCCACTCCCATTTATGTACTTACCGATACAAGAAAGTAAAATTTTGGTTATATGAAAAGATCCCAAGAGCAGTACTAGGTTTGGAAATTCATTTGAAACTAACTGAATTTCTGCTGCAATATGAAAAACGCCTTCATCACATGAAATTGGCAAAGCTGGTTGATCGAGAACTGAAAGCAAGCGTTGAAAGTTTTTCATACATGAATATACAGTATCATAAGATGTTACTGGATAAGGCAAAATAGGGAGAAAACCAACTTGTTGTAGTGGAACATCAACTTCTGAAATAACAGCACGAATTCCAGACCATGTCAATGTTTTTTTGTTTGTCAATCCTTCAACAGCTTGCAACATACTTATCACTACCTCTTCTTTCTTGATCTCATCACACGGCAAAGTGTAAGCATCTTCAATGATTTTAAGATCCTGTGGAATGTTCAGCGGTGTTGATGGTTTCTGGTAATCTCTAATTTGTTGACATGGTAGAAGGACACCAGTTCGTTTTCTGAGTTTGTTAAGAGCTACTTCAGATAGTGGTGGCTTACTAGGATTTACACTTGGAGTTTTCTGGAATAATACCATAACAGTATAATGCGTACCCTGTAGACCGGAAAGGCTTGCCTCTTCGTGGTCAAAGTTATCCATAGCACCTACAGTAAAGTTACAACTGACAAAATGACTTGGAAGTGCAAGGTTCTATGAGCATGCCATCATAGTGTATCGTGCAAGATTATGACGAGATTTCATAACTTCATTATAGCTGACTGATAACCCAGCTTTATTGAATAATGTTATCAGCTGTTTGCTCTTACATTTTTCATGAATTGAATGGCCAGTCACTAAATGCAAAGGGGTTTTCCTTTTTCCCTTATGAACATTATAAAACATTATCTGGAAAAGGACTTTAACTCGATTTGTTATAGGAGTTTCTCTTCTATCGTTGTTGTCTTCAATCTCACTGCATTCTGCTTCTTCTTCGTCTGAGCTCATAAATGCTTGACTGTTATCATTGATGTGAGAAAACAGTGTCAATTTATCCACGTTAATACATGAGAGGAAAAGCCAATTAGCGGTTGGGGAATAGGTGTTGTCTTCCATGATTTTTCTAGTTGATTCGCATCTTCAAATTCATTGTCTAGGTTGAAGTCTGTTTCCAGAAGTGATTTTCTTATTAGCTTTCCAGCCTCTCCGACAGAAGAAACAGAACGTAGTTTTTCAGCTATTTCATCAATAGTGAGGTTTGATGAATAAACAAGTTAGGACTGCTTTCTTTGTAGTGGTTGGCAAAATTGAATAGAATCACCAACTATATTTTTCATGTATAGTTTGACCTCTTTGTTAGTAATTAAATTCTCTCCAGCCTGCTTGTTAACATAATCAGGAATCTCAGAAAGGGTTAGGCCATAGCCATTATTTAGAATGTTCTGAAAAAGTAGTCGACTATCCTCCATTAATTGACTTTTTGTTTTTTGGTATATATTCTTAAGGCAGAACCGGAAAAGTATATGTGCAAATTTGGACGAAGTCTTCCTCCAAGTGCTGAGTGCTTGGAACTTGCTGAAGAATATTTGGTCAGGGTTGTAAAATCAGGCTCAAGATCTAAGACATTTGACACTCTCCGATTTGAAATTATGAATCAAAGTAGTCTTCATAGCTTACAGGAATTACCTTGCACCAGTTCGTCATTACAGGGTCACCTGAAAAGATCCTTTTACATGGTATATTCGTATTCTACAGTGTTAGGCGCAGAAGAACCATTAGATCCAACGGATTTTGGATGGACATACAATGCAGATGATTCATCGCTCACACCGGATACTAGCATTAATGAGCTACCAGAAGATGTTATTCGAACATGTACTTGCAACAGCTGTTCTACAAGACGATGCAAATACCTTTAAAAAATTGTTAGTTATACGACCTTCTGTAAGTGCAAAATGATTTGTAATAATCGGTAAAGTTACGAACTGTAACTCAATCCATGTAGACAAAATATGCAACGAACTTATTAATAACATTTAATTAGTTGCCCTCAACAAGACCGATCAAAATATTTCATCACAGGATTGTAAAAAAACCAAAACCAAGTAATTTCATAAAGCTTTGTTATATTATAAATATGGTGCTTTTATTATTATTTGTATTAGTGTAGTAACTTTATATCACTTTTAATTATATTGCTTTTTTCTACTGAAATTGTTGAATTATTATTTTAGCAACCACGATTTATTATTATTATTATTATTATTATTATTATTATTATTATTATTATTATTATTATTATTATTATTATTATTATTATTATTATTATTAACCATTTCCACTTTTACCTAGAAATCTCACTGTAAGATCTTAGAGTAATTTATCAGCATTAAAACTTGTGCAGAAAAATCATGGATAGTTTTGCTTTAGCGCTTAACCTTTCTTAACTTAATCTGAAGCCAAACACCTTGAGCTACTAAAATTTAAATATATCTCCGTCAAATTTAAAGATAGAGAAAAGATATTGGTACCGTTGGAAAGCTCTCGTTATGTTCTATCCCGTTTATTTCAGGTATGTTTATGGTATCTCTTATAGTTTCGTAGTTATCTTCGAATAAATGATAATATTGTACGAAGAAAATCGAAATTTCGAAAAACCTGCCGCCATATTTAAAAATGGCGGCACTATGTTTCGACGTTACGAATGTTTCTTGATTACAGTGTTCATTATCTTGAATTCGGTACAAGAATGAAGTTTCTAGCTTCATTTAATGATGAGATATTCGTGTTTT
The DNA here is from genome assembly GCF_964235325.1 of Thermobia domestica. Taxonomy (NCBI): domain Eukaryota; kingdom Metazoa; phylum Arthropoda; class Insecta; order Zygentoma; family Lepismatidae; genus Thermobia; species Thermobia domestica. The sequence continues at coordinate 5,225,720 of NC_137456.1, forward strand.
AGGTAAATATGGCATTTTCACATGGCCGCCATATTGAATTTCCAATTTGCCAACTTATGCCCGGGTTGCCAGATGATCACCCAAGATTTTTTCCATCACTGAGACGTGTCTTACTTGGATCTGAAGAGAAACTTAGTCCACCTCAAAATTCCTACGGGTCTTATGGACAGGGTCTGTATTATTCATTAAGAAGGAGGATCACTAAATAACGAACGAACAAACAAATCTCTTTTACTTTTAAAACACAAATGTAGGTAATTCGTATGTATGTTTACTTTGGGGGAAGGATTGAATATATTAAAATTTCAAGTTAGGAAATAGTCTGCAACAATAAAGAAGCAATAATGATCCAATGATAACAAATACTTTTTTTTTCCAAATTAGAAATGTACAGAAAAATGTTCTACAGAAAATTAAAAATGTTCTACAGAAAAGTAACAGAGTATGAAACTTTAAATTTTAGATTCATAGTAGTAATGTGAAATACAAATATACCCTTTTCTCTATGTTTTGCAATTTGATTGCTATAGAATTAATAATTTTGTTTCGATTTCCTCGCGGCACACCAGCGACCCATTCGCGGCACACCACTGTGCCGCGGCACACCGGTTGGAAAACGCTGTTTTAGACTATGGAAAATATCGTTCATAATGTAAACGTAAATTTTTGCTATTTACATCAGAATTGTGGTCGTATGTAGCGTATTCGCTGTTGCCTTTGTTGCAACTGGTCCCGATTTCGATTCCTGGTGGAGACACTCGGTCGAAACACTTTGTTCAGACCAGCTATTCTGAGTGAGGGTTTTCCTGGACTTTCCTCATTCATACCAGGCAAACGCCATGATGGTACGTAACATATGGTTGCAGGTCGCTTCTTTCTCCATTCCTTTCTTCGTTCTTTCTCCACCCGTTAGTGTGATCACTGAGGGACGTCATCCTTTATACTTGACAGGATAACATGATAAGACATGCCAAAAGCCCAGAAATCTAATTCCTAATCCTGGTCTTCACTTCCTGTTCAAGACTGACGTGAGGATTTTCAAATTAAATGTCACTCTATATGACGTCATATGCCGTCCAAAGACAGGGGTCATTGTTAATCCTACCTAGGAATGCTTAGAAAATATAGAATGCATTTCTACCTGTTTGATAACTCCACTGATTACCTTTATATTTCGTGACTTTGTCATTGTTACATAGAGCTGCCAGGAAAAATTTCATTGATCTCTGCCAAAGTTCTTGCACTGGCTAAAATGTGTAACTCATTCAGGTAGAAAATATTTGAATTAGTTCATGCTACAAGGAGCTTCAGTCACCAAAATGGAGAAATTGAGTTAACAACGCATATTTTTGTTATAGGGTACATATATGTTTCTATGCATAAAAAGTTTCAATTTCATTGGTCTAATATACGGTAGAGCGTCGATTATCCGAACGTCGGTCAACCGAACGACCGCTTAACCGAACTGTGTACTCGCTCGCACCTGTTACTCTCCCACCCTACCGTCCATCATCCCCCTCACTCCCAAACCAAGTTTCCCACAGTAGTCGCCGCACTGAGCCACCGCTGGCGGAACATTGCTTCTAATGGGGCCTTCATAAGGCGCTGCTGACCGGCCAAGCCGCCAGTCGCTGTGTTTCAACAATCAGCACACTTCTGTCGGTTTGGCACTGGCTGTAGAAGTAGCGGCAGTATCAAAGCTGTTCACAGCAACAGCTGCGCCAGCTTAGAGTTGAGGCGTGCCGCTCCGCGCATGGCAAATAAACATGTACAGTTCGATTATCCGAACAAACCAGTTTTCCGAACACCCATGTACCCCAATTACTTCGGATAATCGACGCTCTACTGTATTATAAAAAAGGTGTAAGCTTTGGTTATTCTCCTCAGAGTGGGCTTGAATTAGTGCCTGAAGCCCGTTCTGCATTGAAAGTTATATTTGGTTTATACGTTAGTGGCAGTAACATTCGATTAATTGTAATTTTTATCTACATGGAAACAGGCCCGGAGCCAACCCAAAAATTTAGGGGGGGACGACCCAATTATATTATACTTCATCACCATATTATACTTCATTTGCAAGTTTACAGTGAAATTTTATGGGGGGCAGCCAAAGTTTAGGGGGGCCCCGCCCCCTTGCCCCCCCGTGGATACGGGCCTGCATGGAAATCCCGCCCGGATTCAAATTACACAGTCTGAAAAGAGGACGTGTGTAGGTAAACCAGGACGTATGGTAGCCCTAACATATAGGGCTATAATAATCTCAACTAACTTACCCAACCTAAAATTAACTGTAGTTGTCTTGTTATAAAGAGAACTTTGGTAAAACCTTTCCAACTCCGTCCATTGACAGTATGTGCATTCAAAATGTGCAACGATGAAAAAAAAAAACAAAAAAAAAAAAAAACATTGCTACCAACTGTAAACTTATGCCGCCGGTAAAGTTCCGATCAAGACTGTCAAAATCCATGACGGGAGGAAACTTCTGCCCTATGTTCCCGATGAGCATAAACACTTCTATGAGTTTATCATGAATTGACCTACAGTTGAGCACATCGAGCCGGAAGCAGTCGTTCTTTCAGAAAAAATGTGCCGGTGGGGGGGGGACACACTTAGTATACCGGGGGACAGTGGCGGCCGGTGGATTGTGGTTTCGGGTGTTGCAGTACGAACGGTAACAGACAGAAAATATAAAGTTGACTCATTGACTAATCAGCATAACTTTAGATGCAAATACTATGTGACATGTTAAATTAAATAAAATTCTGTTTTTAAAAAATAAAAAATGCAGAACATTTTATCTGATTAATTACCTTAATTAATTAGTAAGTTCATTCTCCTCTCTTTGATTGGAGCAAATCTGTCTAATACATCCTGGTTGAAGTCTGGTATTCTTATTGTCAGGTCTTTTTCTATGGAAAGCATAACCAATGGTGATAACCTTTCCGGGGACATTCAGTTTCTTGAAAGTGTCAATTCTTTTTGATGTGGAAAAAACTTTTCTTCTTTTACTGACTTAAGTACAGTTAATATTAATTTCAGAAGCTTTGTAGAGTCACTAAATATTTTTTCTAGATTATTGCGAACGATTCATTCTAGCAAACTCAGTCGCTGACAGTGATCCGAGTTCCTCTTCAGCGTTGACTGAAGAAAGTTCGTAGCAGAGATTAGGGTTATAAAAAATGTACATTGAACACACTTTATTCACAGTTTATCCAGGAAAATTTAAAATAAATTGAGGAAATGTATCTGGTGCAAACAACACTACTGCCATAAGATATCCTGTAAATTTAAACTGGATTTTTTTTTCGAACAGTCTCGTGAATTGCCCTTTGCTTGTTTTGTCTAAGCCTTAATTGCAAATTTTTCCTCAGTTGAAAGCTGGTCAATGTTTTTTGTAAGTTATTTACAGAAGTCATGGTATGCAATTCATTCAGAATTTGTAGGTTATTTACAGAATTAAAGCACACACAATAAAATTAAACCTAATAATTAAGAACCAAAACAGCTGATACAAAATAGGTACTGGTATATGAATTCCGAATGTCACATATTCATACATCAACACAGACACATGTGCGTAAAAGAAAGAAAGAAAGAAAAAAAAAACATTCCAAACCATCCGTCTTGGTTGTTACGCAATGCACGATGAACACAATATATTTCCACATGAGGCGAAACAACGCTTACCAATGTGATATGTTCTGGAAAGAAATCCTTGAAACCCACCAGATGAAGGATCCGCATGTAACAGAAGCTAAAAATCAAAGAACGACAAAATAAACAGCATTGCCAGTTCTGCACCCAGAAATATTAACTGGGAGGGGTCCAAAGTATTTGAGAGAAGTCCAATACGTCTACATAATATGGAACCTGTCTTATACTGCACCCGTAAAGACGATAAGTAATTCTTAGTTACTGTCACCTATATTTTTAGAAAAATTGATAGAACGATTATTTTTATAAGGAAAGAAGGTACAGTTCATGATGAGGTGTAAAAGAAAATATTAGCTTACATCCATCGTTTCTCTGTTAAACAAGTATAGTTTGTTAAGAGAGTCTACAAATGTTAGTAAAGTTTCGAAATTTTTGGGAGGTCCGGACTCGGTGGACCCCCCTCGTGACTACGCCCCTGAGCATTGCTAACTAGTCCCAAATTCAATGTGGCGTTCCCCATCATACAGTTTTTTTTATGGAAATTATCAAGAATATAAAATATACTTATTTTACAAAAGAAATATGTTTATACTAAAATACTATCCACAGAAGGGGGGGGGGAGCGATTCTACATACTAACTTATTAATACTTGATTCAAAAATTACTGTAGAAAAAGCCATTATCAATATAAGCTAAGAATTAACTTTTAAATGCGGGTCTACTTTCATTTGTTTTCTGCTCTACTAGATAATTCCTTTCTTATTTTGTAATTCTGCAATCACTTTTTTTTAAATTGTCATTATATTGATTTGCTTCAGTATGGTCCCGTAATTTAAAAATATGAATGCATAAAAACAAATTCCATTTGTTAATTGCTAGTGAAATAAAATTCAGAAAGCTTATTTAGCGCGAAAAACCTTCTCATTCACTGCAAACCGTGCTGCGTTGCAGAAGCACTGCAACGACCCCTGTCCCTTTAACTTCTGAGATAGGGGAAAGGAGACTTAACATTTGCTCCAATTGCCGCGCTGAAGGAATCTGGTCGTTGTACTATGCTCGCTGCAACACAATATAAATTAGAGACTCTGTGACGGATTATTTTTCGCTTTTTAAAACGGATTAACGGAACGGACAGTTACAGAAGTAAAAAACATATGTTATTTAAAGTGTATAGATGCAAGTATTAAAGAGTGTTTTTCCTGTTCTTTACTACTATTGATAATAATATTTTTTTCTTGAAATACCTTGGTCGTTGCGCAACGCTGCAACACTATCATTAGCCGCCACTACCGGGGGACACTGCTGGTACTATTCTATTTATTATTTTATTATAGATGTATTATTTTGATCTCCTCCAGGGGGCACTCTCAGAGCTTTTCCGTGGGGGGAAAAGGGGCAGTGGTCCCCAGAAACATGTGTGGAAGAAACACCGACCGGAAGTCCAAGACAGTTGATAATATTTTTATTGAGAAGAACAGACTTTAACACAATATTAAATACATTGTGTTTAGTAAATTAATGTGGTCAATAAACATATGGTTGCTTCCAATTGGAGTTACGTTTTTCATACTTACTCAGGGCCGTAACTTGTGGGGGGACAGTGGGAGAAACTGCGCCCCACGGAAGCTCCCGGCCTTACGAGGGGGGCATTTTTAAGACACAATTTTCTTACTCCATATACGATACGAACATGAAATTATAAATGAAGCATCAAACAGATTCACTACATTACATAAACAAAGCAGCACATAAAAGGTAAATAAAACAAAAATGAGTCTTGGGTACATTTCATTAAAAATATCTACTATTAGGGGCCCTAGAAATAATATTTGTTCGTATGGCTTTGAGATTTGTCAATAGTGTCTTCTTAATTAATTTGTCATGTATGGAATTGGCCCAGGGGCGTAACTAACGGCTCCGCAGACCTTGCCATGCGGGAGGACCCACAGGCTCCGGGGAGACCATAAAGAGTAAAAGAAAGATGGAGAGAGGGGCCCAAGAATTAGAAAAAACTTTATCTAGGGGACCCAAATACGCGTAATAATGCTTGCTCCCCAGGAAAAATCTAAGTTACGGCGCTGTACCTACTATAGGTTTTTAACTGGTCTAGAAACGTCTTAACACAGTTTTGTGTTAACAAAAGGCAACAAAATAATAAGAAAATATAATTATTTGCATATAGGCTTTCCTCTATAATGTATATGCAACAAGGCCTTAAGGCCACAGCGGAAAAAGCTTGTTACCATGGCAATGAGCAATAAATGGTTTTAGTATACAGCATTCGATTAATGTAATTTTTATCTACATGGAAAAAGCTTGGTTCATTTTGATTTTATAGTTTCAAAACTGAAATGTTTTTTTTCTTTGTTTTTACAATATTAATTTTTTCTACCTTCGTAGAGATGGGAAACATGCATCGTCTGGAGTTTATAATGTATCTGAAACGCAAGCTGTTTAGTCATGTCTTGATGGTCTACTTCCCCAGTGGATTGATGGTTGTGCTTTCGTGGGGTAATTTTCTCATTACCCCAGAAATTGTACCACGAAGAATTGCATTGCTCACCACCACTCTTCTTACATTGGTCACGATGTTTAACTCACTCAGGTAGGACTAGTTTTTTAAATCAATTTTTCAATATACTGTAAAATATATCATTCATTACTTCCCTTTAACACTCGCCCAACGGACATCGGGTAATTTTTGACCCATAAATGTTTTATTTTAACTTTTTTCCTATTTTCTCTTCATTTTCCCCGTCATCTGCCTAGGTATGCTTCTTTTAACCTACGTTCAGGGGCGATCTCCCCCCCCCCCAGAAGAGGAAACTTCCTTGTTTTATATATATAAATAAAATCCATCCCAGAGTTTGGAGCCCTTAAAAGTAGCATTATGACAACCCACTGCCCCTCCAGAAGTCGGTCCTGGATCTGCCCCTGCCTACGTTCCATTGAGTAACACTTCTATTACCCTAGCATTCTTTATTTGTCAACCGCAAATAAGCAATTCTTTGTCTGGGTCTTGAATGACCCGGTCTTCGCTGTTTACGTGAAGGATATTTTATTTGTCTCGTCTACCTCACACCGTCCGATTTGTTGCCATTTTACTCACTCTGCATGATCACTTCTACTCATAATCACTTGCTCATTCCCTTAGCATGCTCCAACATGTCAGCAGTATTGCCAGGTGGCAAATTTTCTTCCAATGAGACAATTTTCTTCAAAATATGTACCAATGGAAACGCATGGTAATATATATATGCATATCTGGGTGTTTGTGTGCGTTATATATTTCCGGGAAACATTGAGTCATATTAGAAAATTTCATGTCTATACGAACGGAAAATTTCCTCCCATAAACTGGTAACACTGCCTATCAGAGTAAATATCAAACATTTTGGTCCAATTTAACTCATGCAGACGAAGAATGTAAATAAACTGTGTCCGCCTGTTCTCTGTGCGGTAATAATGTCCGAGCGAAAGTTTTTGAAAACTTCAGATGAGATATTTCGTGAGCTGATTAGACAGCAACAAGAAAGTGCTGAAGCTATCATAGTCTGGGTTCTTGCTGCCTTCGCCCCAATTTTTGCCTTCTAGATCCGCCACTGAAGACCAATATGCTCACCACTAATATCAAGCTTGAAATTAATTGTAAATCTAGTAATAATACTATGTTGTTCTTAAGAAAGCAAATAAAATATTGATGGGTTAAAAATGACCCTGTTTGTCGGATACGTTATTTCTAGTATCTTCGCTAGGCTAGTGTTAAATAACCAGCAATTATTGAAATTACAAATTATAAGTTATTATTTCTGTACTTTAGTAATAATTATTACTTGGCAACGTTTGGTATCAGTTAGTTTGCTTTGTATCAATATCAAAAAGTATTTTGTCAATTTCAGTTGCTAATGGTTAGATTGGAAAGCAACATGAAAGTAAAGTTAAACGTAAGCTGTATACTTTGTCGAATCGTGTAGGCCTACTTAAAGGGAAGATGTACTTACGTAAATTTTTTGTTGAACCACTGAACACATGTTTGACATATTATCATTGATAGGTGCTTTTCGGGGATATAGTATACATGAAGCTGCATCAGTTCCCGAAGGAGCAGGACGCTCATACTTTTAGGGATTATTCATTGAGTATGTACAAACTTACAAAGGGGTACCGGTAACAAAGCGACTTTTATTTACTTATCGACTGATACGAAAATACAAAAGAACGTACATGTACTTTATATCTGCATGTGTAGTGACCTTGTACTTTATCTATGCCTATGTGTGTGAGGGGCGGGGGGGAATTTAACGCATATCGCATGTCTTGTGTACATGGATACTTCTTACTATTGCACTATGTAGAAAATTTATGGTGTTTCATGTAGAAGTAATAATAGAACACAGGAGAAACGCAGATCAGGCTGTATTCACACTTTATATTGGAGTGTAAATACAACATGATCTGGGTTTCCTCTGTGTTCTATTACCACTTGCACATGAAATAACATCATTTCCCTACGTAATGGAACAGTAAGAAGTATCCTCGCGCAGACAAGGGGGTTCTCATGTATACTATTACCCTTTTCGGTTTACTCTTTGAAGTTTAGCGTCTGTTTTTAGCGTCGATGCATTCGATGTGAACCTACACTCATTTTCACCATAATGCGTACAATGCTCTCTCATTGGGAATCAAACCCGGGACATCGTGCATCAAAAGGTCACGTATTAGCCCCTTTACAAAATAAAATTGGTCTCAACCAAAACCACTAGTTTTTAGGGCACTCTAATGAATTTTATTCACTTTTCTGTTTAATCCAACACGACAGTATTAAACTAGAGACTTTGAGGACATTTAGAAATACTCTTGAACTTTAGTGTGACTTGAAGCTGTTAAACTACAGCAATGCTAAAAATTAATTATATAATCTCGACTGAACACAGCGTTATACTTTTAACTATGTATTTAACTATTTATCAGTGTCACAAGAAACACTATTAGTATAAAACTAATTTCAAGAGTACATCGTCTATTAAAATCTACATTCCACAAACTTCTAGAATGTATCAATGTTCTACTTCTTTCTTCTACTTCCTTTTATATCAAGCGCACGTGCACAAATTCATAACAGATTCTGCCCATAACATCCTCATCCCCTCTAAGAAATGTTTAATCATATCCCCAAAATAAATATGTAATTTCGTATTAATAGATCTCTTCCAAAACGTATACTAATATAGAATAAATTAATAAGTACAAATATGATTTTATATGCATAGATAATAACTTGTTAGTAAACGATTTCTGTATATAAACATATCAAAAGTATATTCATAAAAACACACGTTTATCTTAATAAAAAATATTCCAAGCCCACAATATATAAATCATATACTCAAAACTAGATTCTGTTTTAAAAGCATTTTCTATCAGCAGCTCGCCCCTTCAATTAAAAAGTTACCAAATAAATTTTCAAAATCAAATCTTCAGTTCGAAACCTAACCTAACCGGTAATAATTTATCATGCCTAATCTAACCTAACAAAAGTCAGTAAAAGGTCGCATAAATCCTCTTGAACAATGCCAAGAAACATCATCCCAGCAACACTGGATAGTTTCTACTAAAGGGTGCATAAATTTTCCACCATGCCTCAAGCGATATAGGACTCTATCCACCACGCCGCGTAATACAGGACTCTCCATCATGTCTCAAGCGATACAGGACTCTATCCACCATGCCGGCAATACAGGACTCTCCACCATGACTCAAGCGGTACAGGACTCTATCCACCACGCCAGGCAATGCAGGACTTTTATTCAATCACCTCGCATAAAGCGATACAAGAAACATTCACCACACCTTATACACTACAGGGCATCACTTTATCATCCACCATAATAAGGTGAGCTTTATTATGGTGATTCGTTTAGGCTACAAACATTGTGATCTATTCATGGTGTTCATCTTCCTAATTGAAATAAGAGACACATGTGCTTTTCATTTCCTTTCCCTACCGTCTGTCAGGAACGTAAATTCTTGTATGCGACTGCGCCAAATGTTAAACTACAGCAATGCTAAAACTCAATTATATAATATCGACTAAACACAGCGTTATACTTTTAACTATGTATTTAACTATTAATAAAGATTATAAGAAACATTATCAGTATAAAATTAATTTCAAGAGCACATCGTCTATTACAAGCTACATTCCACAAACTTCTAGAATGTCTCAACGTTCTACTTCTTTCTTCTACTTCCTTTTATAACAAGGGCATGTGCACAAATTCATAACAGATTCTGCCCCTAACATCGTTCTTAAGAGTAGGAAATTAGTTAACAAAAATAGGTTAGAAGTGTTTAGAAACTAATAAGACACCAGCTAAAGAAAAAAGAAGAAAAGATATGTTTATGTTGCTAAGTGCAGTTTAGTTATTGATTTGAAGAACAGAGTAAAGTTTAGGTTGTTGATTTGTAAATGTAGAAAAGTTTAGTTGGTTTGAAGAAGGAATCGTAAAGTTTAATAGACTTGTGAAGTGTTAATAATTGGGAAGTATGATGTTATGAGAGATTTTAAAGTGTACCATTTGTAGAAACAAATAAAGAGTAGAAGAAATTTATAAGTACAGAGGATTGGTTGTTGTTAACACGTTATGAGTTGCAATTTGGTATTACCTAAAAAGTTAGAAGTGATTAAAACCTAACCTAACAGATTTAGGAAATAGAACTTAACCTAAGAGAATTGGCTGAACTAAACCTAGGAAGTTTTGTACTAACAGAAGCCACAATATGGCACTGGAAACTGGGGTTCAATTTTCAGTGGGAGCTGAATTGAGTATTTTCAACTTAAATGTCGGCTTGTCCGACATCATATGCCGTCATAAACCAGAAGCCATTGTGAATTCTACCTAGGAATGCTTAGAAAATATAGAACGAATTTTCTGGAATTTTCCTCCGGAGATCTGTTTATGTAACATCTGCAAGGGCTGAGATTTGTGCTTTAATTAGAGTATAAAAACTTTTATTAACAGTACCATTTCTACAGGCAGAGGAAACGCTAACCAACAATGACTCTCCTTTTCCATGTATTGTTGTAGACTTTGGGTAAACCAAGGATGTTGTAAAATAGAGGATCTGCCCATATGTATCTTCATCATATGAACTCAATGAAGCCGAAAAACAATCGAGCATCGTCTGAGCCGGCACGTCTGATTGGCTACTCTCCTTTCCGCCACGATTGTTGGCTCGAAACATTGCGATCTTAGTGGCCCGGAGTGAGCAGAGTAATTGTGACGAAGCTGTGATGTATGGCTTCACGATTTTGTTGTATGGGCAGATCCTCTATTTTATAACATCTTTGGAGTAAACATATCTATGGACATCGTATACAGAGCTGTTAACTTTAAAATTCCTCAGAATGGCTTTTATGTTTCCTTTTTCTGTACCATATGAGTGGTAGGTTCAGCACTTAATTGTATTATAGGTTCAGGTATGAGTAGTAGGTTCAGCACTTGTATTCGGATCTCATATTAACCTTTAAACAGCCATTGACGCAACTGCTGCGACGGGACTTTAAACTTCAATAGCTCAGCCTCTAATTAAGATAGGAAGAGGATTTTGGTATCAATGTATTTATGGATTCAGATTTCTTCTAGTATGCATTTTATGTATATGACGGTTACCACGGTCAAGGAGAGAGGGTGATTTTTTAAAATTTTATTTCATTAATACACATGGCGTTTTTATAGGAATTTTGATATGAATTTTTGTCTCGCTTTGTATTGCAACAATGGTTACTATTTCTATAATTAGTTTATTACTAGAGGTTTTAAAAGTTTTTCACGTTTTTTATTGGGTTTTTGTTTACGAGCTTTTGCACACACGTAGATTCAGATGTGGGGAATTGACTGCAACCAAAATCTAAAATTTCCTAAAAAGTGGAGATACTACGTTTTGCACTTTCGCCATTGAAAAATCAAAGTGTCCTAACATTACAGTTATATTGTTAATAAAAAAAATGATACACTAAACGTTATCATCTCAAAGGATGAGTAAAATTAAGGGCTAAAGCACCTGTTTGAGATATCCCTCAGAGTCCGGATGAGAAATAAGACCAGCTCAGTAATTTTATGATATTTACACATTATTTTTTTTATCTATTATATGAAAATGAAAATAATCTTGTTTGTTATTGCATCACGGGAAAACGACTGAACTAATTGAAATTATTTTTTTGGATATAGCTATCACGTAACTGTTTGTTTTTATATCATGTTACCACAATTAAAATGTGTATCCTGAGAGAGTTGGTGTCAAAATGTACACAAAAAATTGAGTGTTCATTCTCCTGTCAAGTTACGAAGGTGAAACTGTATATAAACTCCTATTTAAAACTAAGTATTTACGTGTCCCAGCGTTTTTTTTTTTTAGAATTTCAGTTTTAAGAGAGTAAAAGGAGCGTTTTATATAAATGTTTCCTCACATTGAGAGCGAATTTGCCTGTTGTGTATCATCGTATCACGGGAAACCGGTTGTACGGCTTGAAATGAAATTTGGAACATTGAAACATTTAAAACGATGAATAGTAAGCACCAACTCTAAACTGGATTTTTATCACGTTACATTGATCAAAAAGTGTAATCTAAAGGGGTAGGTAGAGGAGATTTATGTAAAAAATACAGTATCCCACGAGTCCATCAATTTAGGAAGATGAAACTCGGTATATAAACTCTCTTTAAAATGAGGAGACACATCCCTCACCGCTTCTAACAATTGCCATTTTAAGGGTTCGAGGACGGCATTTTCTAATATTTTCTTCTTCACATTAAAATCAACATTATCTGTTGTTTCTGATCGCATCATGGACAAACGCTCGACCTGTTTGAAATGAAGCTTGGAACGTAGTTTGCCACTTTATCACATAACTTTAAACAGCGTATCCTAAGGGGCAGAGGTTAAAAATTCATTCGAGTAGTAGAGTATCTTTTTTATTATCATACTTCGATTAAAATGTGTATTCTAATGAGGATTTTGGCGTGGGAGACCTGGGTTCGATTCCCGCCGGGAGCTCATGTGGTTCGGATTCCACGTTAATCAGTAGAACCTGTCTCATATAGCCTCGCTGCTGAAGGGGACGTTAAACTCAAAACCAACTCAACTCAACTAAAGGGAATTCAAATATTTTTCATAAATCTATTCCCCCTTCAGAGAACCTCCCCTTCTCCCTTTCTATTCTCCCCCACGGAAATTTAATTTCACTAGTTATGGATACATTCATTTTTACATGAATGTTGTTAGCTGAAATTTCTGATTTGTTGCTCCAGTACCGGCTTGCTCTTTTCGTTATTAAACCTTGCTTTTAAATACTTGGCACCAGTGTCATGCTTGACTAATTTCTTGCTCTCCATTTTGAAACTCTCTTCATGGTTTATTCATTATTCTTTCTTAGTTTATTCTTAGTACGACAATTCTACAAAATGTATAAAAACATAAAATATTTTAGGTTCACGTCCTACGATTATGCCGTGTAGGTTATAGGAGACAGTGATGATGAGGAATAGTAACATGATGGATTCAGAAAACTCTGAGGAAACCCATCCACACAGTGTTTGATCACCACTATGCGCACTTGGCGCGAGCTAGGATTGAACCAGGATCTTTCCACACCAGAGGTGAATCCTTTATTACTGAGCTATCGCTGTCTCTTCAATATATGTGTTTCTTTACATCAGATAACAATAGGAGAGCAAGCAGAGTGTAATTCGATTCTTCAGTTTTTTAATGGCAGATTACTTCACGTTAGTTAATTTTCTCGGGCTTTTCTGTTACATTTTCATTTCGCCAATTCTGTTATAATCATTCACTTCAATTAATCATGGGTCCCCCTTAGCCTACAGGACATAACCATGCCATTCTTCTTGTTCACCTCAACCATAGGTTGGTGGGCAACATGGAAATTTTAAAACTTTTCTGTCTCTTGGTAGAGCTGTTTTATGCTTTTATAAGGCTGCTTCTTTGTAACTGCATCTAGATATTCCATCCTTGGTCTTCCTCTTCCTGATTTTCCTTATGCTTTTCCTATCAGCACAGTGATGCAATCGGAGTGTCGAGTAAGATGGCCAAGTATGTTGTTTCTTCTTTTTCCTATTATCTTCATGATCTGCCATCCTTCAATAGCTTCCTTTAGTATGTCTTCATTCATTTTCCTTTCGGTCCATGATATGCGCAGCATTCTTCGCCAACACCACGTTTCAAATGATTCCAGCTTGGATATCTCAGCTTTTCTCAATGTCCATGTCTCTGATCCGTATAGTGCCACGCTCCATACCAGTCTTAATAAATCGTTTACGAACGTCCAGCGGCTCATTTCTTGATGTTAGCAGTCCTCTTTTCCTATTGAATGCTTGTTTAGTCTGCGCTATTCTGAAACATATGTCGTTTTCACTTCTTGAGACGTTAAATTAAAGATGTATTTATTTATCCTTTCCTCTTCTGATAAATTGTTGACGTTTGAATTAAGCAAATTCATTAGCAATACTCTTGACTTACCTCTCATGTATTCTCCAGCGTGAAATTGAAGGAATTTTTAACTCTGGGAAAATGTCACTGTGATGCCATAAGAAGTCAGAAGTTGTCATTAGAATTCAGTCAACAGTCATGATCTAATTACCTCCAGTATATTTTCAAGTCGTACTTATTTTAAGAAAAATCTGCCATCACCACCAGTTATATTCTATTGGACTACCACTATTACGGAATATCGCTCAACATAGCAATTTTTACTTGCAAGAACCTAATTTGGAGCATAGGCATAGAAAATCCAACCCATTCCTCTCTGCAGGTTTTCCATAAACCAATGAGAGCAATGTTGTGGACGGTCAAAACTGATGGAAGTTGAGATATCAGACTAATAACAATGGTTTGGCGTAACTGCAATACATAGATCATAGCAACTTTACTAAACCAGTCGGATATAAACCGATCAACCTTGTGTATTATTAAAAAAGAAATTCACAATAAATATATATTTATTATTCATTATTGCTTGTTCTAGTTGAGAGGATCAGTAGATAAAAAGGAACGCTACAACGCTTGACATGTTTTTGTCCTAATTACTAGGCCTATTAATTGGTATGTATTCAATAAATTTGTATTGTAATTTAATAGCTACGTTTATATTAAAACACGATCACTTAAAATGTTTATCAATATGCATTTATTTTCTTCGGGTCAATGCATTATTCCTGAAAAAAAGAATTTCGTAGTCTGTCTCTTTTACCTAATTGGCTGGTAGAACAACATTCAATCATGTCAAGTTATACCATTTAGGATCACTATACACTACGAGATAAATCCTAGGAAATTTCTGAGGATTTATCTTCGGGAAAATGTTATGAGATATCTCGTAGGAAATCCTACCCTTTTATGCCATACATGTGAAGAGTTTTTCTGTCTGACCGAATGACGTTTTTCAATATCATATAATAGCTCTATTTAATAAAAGTACAAAATTAATGAATTCTTATGCTAACTACACTGCATATCCTACTGCTATTAACACCAGGTGCTATATTATTAAATTGGGTATCTCTATAAAAAGCATAAAAGTCAGAAGGGTGCTGGTGTACTTTTGGCGCAATACATTTTAGAAGATTTAATGGTAAAATTCAATACCTTGCGTGAAGATAAATATTTATTAAGAACAAATTTCTGCAAGCAATATAATTAAATACAAAGTAATACATCTGTATTTTATATTTACAAGTGTAAGGTCATTAGTGTAAAATCATTGTAAGTGTTTTACGACGGATAAAATAAGTGAGGGACAATGTTTAGCAGAAAGGGTCCAGCTATTTTTTCTAAGAAATGTTACAATTTCGGTAGTTTTTGTTCAGACTAGTTTAGTTTAGGTTGGTTCGGGTTAGTTACAGTTATGTTAGGTTATGTTATGTTAGATTGTATTAGTATAGGGGTCCAGCATAATTTTCAAAAAGTGATAGAATTTCGCTTATTTCTATTAATATTACGTTAGTTTAGTTTCATTAGCTTAGTTTTGATTAGATTGTGTTAGGTCTAAGTACTTGAATCTTCTATTTCTTCTTAAATGTTGTACTTTTTGCGTAATTCTGGACCGCTTGTGCGAAACATTTACCTAAGTGAGTGCATATGAAAGCTGACTAGTGATACTATTTCCTACCACCGCTGTATTTCTGCATAGTTTACAGAAGCTGTAATTTATGTTTACAAGTGGAGCACTACTACCATGATACCTGGCAAGTGCTATTCAAACTTGTATCATTGTTAACACCCAATTGTCTTCACTACGTTAGCTGACGTGCCTGCTTCCTTCGGACGCACCTCCTCGGTAACACTCGTTCTCCTTCTTCGCCCTGACCTGACTCGATTAGATAGCATTCGTGCTTTCCAGTTGCCACCTAGCACAGATTGGTTTGTGTTTTTGCAGTTTAGTTTTTACACTATGCATCCGGTACCCGTATTTGTATGCAAATCGTAAAGAATTGTAGCTTTTCATGGTCCCCCCTGTATTTTATCTGTGTCATGTGAAATATTTTCATGTTTCTCAGCGCAAATCATTTAGGAAACAATAAGAAGGAAATTAGTGACCAATTATAATTTTTCAACAATTACTTCGAGTGCTGCGCCAAAAGTAAACCTGCACGATCAGAAGATAAATTAGCAAAACCTATCTCATCAGTTGTTTGTTTTCACTTGCTTTGTTTCACTTTCTCTCACCTGATGTCGCCTAAAACGAAATCTTACGAATTTTCATTCCGAAATAAAGCGTGCTCTAAACAAGAGAAATCTTATAGGGTGGTTCAGAACACAGGAAATGACATGCGATCTGATGCCATACACGTTGAGAGTTTAACTCTTGGACAAATCGTAAGAGATTTCCTAGGATCTATTATTCTGTAGTGTATAACTGGCCTTAGAGTATAAAACATTGTTTGATGCACTTTGTGATCATTTGCTGAAAATAATATAAATATAAATATATATATATATATATATATATATATATATATATATATATATATATATATATATATATATATATACATACATACATAAATGTAAGAGCAAAGTACAAACGTGTCAATTTTAGATGTAATTGTACGATTTCATTCAACGTTGTTATTTTCTGTTTTGATCAACTTTTAGAAACAATTTTTGCAATTTAAAATTGAAGCCAAAATTGTATTTATTGAATTTAAATATTGTTTGTGTAGATATTCTCCAGCATATAGGTTAAAATAAAGTTACTTAACATTTTTAAATTGTATGTCATTTTGAATATTATTCATGAAATTTTATTTAATAACGAACATGTTCTTCTTCAAGATTTATTTAGTATTAATTATAAAGTATTGTTTGTTTGCAATAGATTGTAATTATGTGCCGTTTTAATGTTTTATGTTAAAATTCTAGCTTATGAATATTAATTTGTTCTCTAATTAACCGAAACTTTATACTTGGTTAATATACGCTACCAATCAAATGTAATAATATATTTCTTCATTGTTTCTATTGCCCCCTTTGCAATACTTGTAAACTTATTACCAGTATTTAACTGACTCTGGACTGATATTTATTTTCTTCATGTGTGGTGCTGTACAGTGAAGAATGTTACATACTGTCTATCACGGAATTGAATTACATTCTATGCAAAAGCTCAATATTAAACATAATGAATGAAACAAGTAAGGACAATGGCTGAAAACATTGTTTATTAATCATGTTATTACATTTAAAACAATCGTTCCCTATATATAAAATCAGAATCTTCACTAAGAGGAAAATCTTCTGATTATAGTTTGTAAATGTACATTGACTTGTTTATTGCAAACACGTGAGTTTATTGCAAACTTACACTATTATTTGTACCATGAGCAATATTACATTTTTACTGAGAATAAACTAGTATAATACTTAAATATTACGTGTTTTGTGTTAAAATTACGTACTACTATAATTACATTGATATGAGATACTATAGACAATATTTGGAATGAAGCCATGAATAATGTGCTTCTTACTGAATCCACTTAGAAAAAAGCAACGATATTTCATAGGGAATAGTTTTCATAGGGATAGTAATCATGGGCAAATAGTTTTACGTAACAATTCAACTTTAGTTTTCGTAATTTCATTCATTATTATAAAACACGCACATATTCAACAGATAGTGTTTAATACAATATTTTGAGGATTGGAATAGCTTTGTAGCTTTCAAGGACATAATTTACACATTTTAGGTTGCTAATCAACATATTTTAAGCAAGTACATTATTCACTAGTTTTTTCAATCTTTAAACAATTTTCAGATCGTGTATTTTACGAAACTTACTACATGATGTTTGGATATTCTTTCCAAATCTAGTAGCAGAAAGAGACGAAACCAATAAAACATCTTTGGTGATTAACAGCCTTGATAAAAGATACAAAAACATTAAAAGACGAACATTTACAAGTACAAACATTTAATGTTTATTCTAAAGTAATATACTTCGTCTAATACAGCTATTCGTGAATATGTCAAATTCTTTCTAGACAACCAGTGACTTATATAATATATATAGATAGAAAGCGGACATTTACAAGCTGAAACAGCGAACATGTAGGTACTTTAATGTATCTGTTTAGTTAATTGCCATATAAAATACAAATTTTGACCCATACGTTCTGAGCTCTTCCAAAAACTTTCCAACGTATTCTTTGATTGTATTTAATAACTAAAATGTTTCCCGCTAATTAAACTTCACATACTATGACAGTTATTTTCCCTAGAGAACACCTGAGAAATAAGGGAAGTGTGCAGAAAAAAATAGAATTTATTAGTTTTTTATTTCATGAATTATTACTGGAGTTCACAATCCAACTTTAATGATAGTGATGTGTCAGTAGAAAAACTAACAAAAAAATAACTTTCCAAGAGTATTAAAAATTACTATTGGCACTTAATGCTGTTTTCATTCTAAAACGGAACCTTTTCCCGTCTAGGGATACGTAACAATTCCAGTCAATTAAATAGCACAATTTGATGCCATCATGCATGAAGATGTTAGAGAAGTCGGTATTAATTGTAGTTACTTTACTATTTATGACAGGAAGATGAAGAAAATAATCTCTTACCAAATTACATGCCCCTAACACATCTCTTACACATCATTTGTGGACTGGGTTTCACACGAAAACAGTAATTTTTGTTTTGAATAACTCTCGCAGTTTTACTTTTGTTACTTATGAGTAGTGCTTATATTTTTCCCGAAGCAAGCCTGTTCCGACATCAGATAAACAGAGTAGTGGTCTATCATATAGGAATCCATGATCAAATTTTGGGACTTGCTTACATGGACAAAACTTATTTCGCGCACATCTTAACCTTATTTATATCTTTGTGTTATATTGGTTTCATCGTAATTCTGGTAAGAACTCCAAGTATATTCTTTGTTAGTGAAAACAGTGTAGTCTCCAATTGAGGTCGAGTAGTACAATATCAAAACAAGTCAATGTAAACTGTGCAGATACACGTACAAAATTGTTCTATGCTTTCAAAACATTTCAGGTACTTATCCTTACTATTGAATATCATATTATTCAGGACAAAATCTAAACACAAGAATTAAGAAGTAAAATGTTTATACAGTGAAACCACGTGTACAATAAATATTAGAACACATCTATTATAACGTTTCTAGAAAGTTGATACTCTCGTTATACGCTCTTATCCAAATCATGAACCACACTTCAAATTTATTTTATATTTTGGTTTCTTTAATGATGGTCATTACTCTTTTTAAAGACAGTAAGTCTCTCTGAATTTTTGACTACAGTTTTGATTTGTATGTATATCAATTGTAGTAATTACGTCTTATGCGTTAAATTTTTGAAATATGGCAAATCATGATTAGAATTAAAGGTATGTATAGTTTCCACTGCTTCAACATAAAAAACTGAGTTATCGTTAGCAAATTTAAATTTACTTTTGATAAAACAAATACATTGTTACAATTAACAATATGTATGTTTATATTTCGCAGTATGTTGAAGGTGAAATTGAAGATTGATCAGCATTTGTGCAACATAGCACTATTAATTTTCTTTTGCTCTAAGGTAATTACCAAAGCTCACCTTAAATCGTGACATTAGTGGGCAGAAAGTGTTACCTTTCCGTCACGCATGAAACATTTCTTTCTTAAATAAAACAATATAAATATAAGTGTGTTTTAATTATTCATTAATGGGTTCCTCCGTGGCTAAGCGGTTAGCGTACGCGCCTTTTGCGTGTGGGAGACCCCGGCTTTGATTCCCGGCGGGAGCTCATGTGGTTCGGATTCCACGTTAATCAGTAGGTCCACGTCTCATATAGCCTTGCTGCTGAACGGGACGTTAAACTCAAAATCAACTCAACTCAATTATTCATTAATGATTAAACCTAATCATTCTGATGGTTTTAATATAATATAACTACCAATTGGATGTTTCTTCTCGTTTAATGGCCTGCTTAATTAGAGTACAGCGACTATCTCAGCCGTTAAGCTGTATGAGCAATGAACATACAAAAACTCTTTTCGAGCTATCAACCAGGTGAAGATATTGACATTCTGACGTTTCGAATTCAGACATCGCATTCATCTTTAGAGATTGTAATGAAGAGGCCGAAGACGTGAGCATGTATGATTATTTAGATGTATATATAGTTTTGATCAGTGATATCCAATTATAATGAGCCTGAGGGCCATAACCGTCTTTACTAGTAAAGTGGAATAATAATAATAATAATAATAATAATAATAATAATAATAATAATAATAATAATAATAATAATAATAATAATAATAATAATAATAATAATAATTATTATTATTATTATTATTATTATTATTATTATTATTATTATTATTATTACGCTACAAAAGAAAAATATAAAAAAAGTTATTTGAAATATTACCTATTCAATCTGTGACAAATGAGGGTGACTAGCAGCGTTTACAAGGGCTGAGATATCTACATAAATTCCTGTTGTTGTGAGCCACAGGAGATGTAAAAGAAAAGAATTTCCAAGGCAGTTTCTGAAGCGACTCTTCACAATTTTCATGGTGGTAAATGCACTTTCACACAAAATAAGTACTATCAAACATTGACACTCTTTTCCGACCAAACTCACAGTTTTTAGGGAAAGGTGCTGTCGTGGATATCCGCGCCCTTTGTTGTACAGAAGCGCTAACTGGATGCGTTATTTCGAAAGAAGAGTGGAAACGTTAAACGAATGAATAAATATAAATGAAAATACTATCAGTAATAAAAGTTGTGAATCGTGAAAGCTTTGTGGGCCGCAGAAAATGGTTTGGCGGGCCGCCATTTGGACAGCACTGGTGTAGATGCTCACGTCTCCGGTCTCTTCACTACAAGCCCTGAAGATGAATGTGATGTCTGCATTCGAAACTTCGGATGCCAATATCTTCACCAGGCTGATAGCCCGAGAAAACTTCATAAAATCACGTCGCCAGGAAAAAATTAAGTCTTTCTATGGACATACAACTTGACGTGGAATCCGAAGCACATGAATTCGTAACGGCTATCGAACTCGGGTCTTCGCGCCAAAGGTATGTATGACTATCATGTAGTCAGGTGGGAGCACACTTGATGGAACCTGGTCAACCATAAAGTACTACGAATTGGTTTCAAATATCTTGATAAAGAAACGTACTGATGGTCAAATATTAACAGTATTTTGCCTTTTTTAAACATAAACATACATATGGACCTTTTGTAAATCCACAAACTCGTACTCCGGTTCTTCTAAATATTAAATTTATTTTAAAGAGTAACACAGTATATAAATATGAGGTAAAAATAGAACATAGTTTTTCTGAATGTTCGTAGTTTACGAAACCAATTTTTGGTAAAAAAGAAATATTACTAATAAATTTAACTGGCGAGGAAAATACTTGGGGAAGTTTAAAACGATCAGGAAGTACGGGTTATGCTTACTATTTTTGATACGATTCCCGACTTTCTATTTATTATCAATTCTGTTGCACTTACTCGAATGTGCTATTGCTTTTAGATTTAGCCGTGTTGATGTAACAAATCATATTTTTTGGTAATGTTTTCATAAATACCATTATTATCTAAAGTAAAGTAATATAGAACTGGAAAAGAGATACAGAGCTTTACAAAATTAAATGGATTTACATAAGATCTCGTTTCAGAAATCATTACACTCTGTTGATATTTCTGTGACTTATGACGGGCTTAATTGCTATGCTGATTGCAATTAAACATTCCCCATCTTCGTTGCCAGCTCCTTTTGCTGCAGTTGCATGGCTTCCACCCAGTAGACAATAGTAAAGACGAGGAAACAAAGAGGAAACACAAACAACGAGGCGAGATCAATGTTCCCCTTCTCAGAAGTAAACTTGTTGATGCATCCTCTCTCCTTCTTCTTGTTCTTCATCTCCTCATCCTGAAGAGTCTCTATTTCCAGATTCAAAGCCTCTTCCATCGTCTGCAAAAGGAACGAATATCTTTTAGAAATATGTAGGATAGGAGCGGTTGAGAATGGTGAAAGTAAACGGTTAAATGTGCGGTTTGGGTACAGAATTTCGCAGCCAGAACCTCGCCTGACCAAAATATCGTCCGGCCAAAACCTCGCAACCCAAAACCTTGCGTTCCAAAATCTCGCCTGGTCGAAACCTTGCGGTCCTGATCTCGCGACACAGAATCTCGCCTGGCCTAAACTACGTGGAACGTAATCTCGCCTGGGAAGAAATGTCGTCAGTATAAAACGTCGTCACGACGATTTCTTCTATATATAACATAATTGCATTAAAATAATAACAAGAAATAAATAGTATTGCGTGCTTTGGAAGTCTCTCTCTCAAATAAACATGAAAATTACTATGTGACATCATATCTCTTGAGCCATCCAACCGATCTCGATCAAATTTTCCACATATATGAGGTTCCGGCCAGGATGAAGGAAATGGTGAAATGAAGATAGAGGGAGGAAACGGTAATAACTCCAAGAAAATCAAAGTACACGATGTTCTTCTTCTTCTTCTTCTTCTTATTCTTCTTCTTCTTCTTCTTCTTCTTCTTCTTCTTATTATTATTATTATTATTATTATTATTATTTGTAATATGAAATTGCATATTAAGAAACTCATTGGATAAATTTTAAGGAGAGGTTTTATCACAGGCTTTGACCAAGCGAGAGTTTGGTCGGCGAAGTTTTGACCAAGTGAGGTTTTGGCCCACGAAGTTTTGGGTGGCGACGTTTTGACCACGCGAGCTTTTGGGCGGCGAGGGTTTGTCCACCCTAGGTTTTGGGTGGGGAGGTTCTGACCAAGTGAGGTTTTGGCGCGGGAGATTTTGGGCGGGACCTTTCTATAGCATATTCCATCTGTTTTTTCCACTTTGTAGCAGTGAATGACAACCGTTGCTGATGAAAGTTTGGTTAATGCTTAGAACTAGAATGTTAATGGAACTCGAAAGCATATTCAAAAATCTGGATGCATACTTATGTATTGGAAAACACTGCGGAAATGGAATTGGAATCTACATTATGGCTATTGAGGTGGCTATATAACCACAAAACCTGCAATCTTGCATCCAACTGAAACTTTTCAAATTGGCAAATAGTTCTGTGATATATCATTTGCTGTTAGAAAGTGACCGAAAGAACTGATCCATTATCGGTTTTTACTTAATTTTATTCCTGTAAGACAGTTTCGTATGTCAATGTGTGAGATGACCAGTTACACTACATACATTGTGATGATCAAATCGTTCAACGTACACTATAAAGTTTTTTTTTCCCTCCAGACTTGGATTCTTTTAAGTCCTTCAGGATTATACTGTTACCCGAGTACATTATGAGCAGCTGCAGTTTACGGACGCTGTTGGTTATCACATAGACGAAACCATCTTTTCGTGCTCCGCAGCTAAACAAATGTGGAACGTGAGGTTTGGAGATTGTGATGGCCACTTCACTGGCCAGAGCGAGTTACTAGAAAATTGCTGATCCAGTCATTTTCGGACTTGAACCTCATAGCACAAAGGGTCAGAATAATGCTGCAAGTCTGTTGAGAACACGCGAAATGCAAAGATGATGGACAACTCACCTCTTATAACAGTTGCGCATATCGGTCATCATTCGATGTACCATCAATGATTAACAGACATGTAAAGCGTATGGCTTATTCTCCACACCGCAGCATGTTTAATGTCTACTCACATACTGGCATGCATCACTACAGTGTGGGTTTTGTCTGACAAGTACCAATTGTTCTGTTGATTTTTCTTCGCTACTTAGGAAGAGAAATGCTGTGTTTTGAGAAAGGCATGGATTAATATGGCATTGTTGTCTATTGACAACTCTAATTAGAGATTGCTGACACGGGACGGTCTCACAAGTTGTCGCTAAAATCTGATTGCCACATAGCACATCTGGTAGTGCATCATGAGAAATGAACAATACCAAAATTGAAGGTGCTATGGACCAGAAGGATAGGAGCTAAAGGGCTTCAAAATTTGAGTATCCAAAAAATTATATCATGGAATTATGTACGTTTAAAGTAAATATCTTGAAAACCGTTAAAGCAATCAAAACAAAAGTTGCACTAATATTATGAGAACAAAATGCCCTATCGAAAACCATAAACAATTTTGCCATAGGTGAAGTAGTGTTGCAAATTCAGCATAAAATATTTTGTTTGAAATAGCAACATATACAAATGTGCACTGTATCACTAAACATAACAGTGAAGTGTAGTGGTACAGTGTTGCACGCTGTCGGAGCTACATGTGCTGAAAATGTACAATGGAGAAGTCTGATATGTGCCAACAACGGGAAATAAAGGAATGCACTAGAAACAAGTGAGGATTTTGCATTATACTTCTCTAGCTCCGATGAATAAACAGACAACTCGCAATAACAAAATGATGCACGCGAGGAAAATGATACACGCGAGGAACAAAATGATACACGCGAAATTGATACACGTGTTTTCTATTTCTGTAAACTGGTTCTCGATTATCTTATCAGTATTTGGAAGAATAGTTTCTTGGTTTCTGTATTTCGTGTTAAGTGACATATTCTTTTACTTCCTTTCCTACATACCATATGATTATGTTACTGTACACTGTAATATTGTCATATTCACATTGGAAATATAATTATTTTATTACTACCTCATTTCGTTTTTAGTCATCCAGTATAGTTGTGTGGTCTAGGAGGCTAGACAACCGACATATTAGGCATCGTGGGTTCCAAATCCCGCCTCGGACATATTATTGTTGCACTTTTTACCTTACATTGCATTGTAATCTTTCTCTTTCATAGGGATTCGGATCCCACTTTACACTCGTATACCTAGATATACATTCAAAGCTGACACAGGACGTAAAAAGGGCATAACACAATTTCATATTTCAAATGCATCAATATTTTGAGACACTACGGACATTTGTATATGGTGCAAACTATTTTTATTCTGAGTTCTAACACTGCTTCACTTATGACAACATTGTTTATGGTTTTTGATAGGGCGTTTTGTTCTCATTATATTGTGCAACTTTTGTTTTGATTGCTTTAACGGTTATCAAGATATTTACTTTAAATATACATAATTCCATGATATATTTCTTTTGGATATTCAAATTTTGAAGCCCTTTAGCTCCTATTTTTCTGGTCCAAAGCACCTTAAATTTTGCTAATGTTCATTTCTCATGATGCTCTATCAAATGTGCTATGTGGCAATCATATTTTAGTGACAATTTGTGGAACCTTCCTGTGTGAGATTTTCTTGGGTCACTCTGTATGTATTTTCCCTATAGGAACACACCATTCCTTACAATTTTGAGAGCAAAAGGCCTCCAATATACCCTATATTAGAGAATATCCTATGTTAAATTTAACATATGTTGAGAAAACTTAGATTTATCAACAAAATTAGTCTATGGTACAAATAATTGTTGTACTTGAAAATTATAATTAAAGAAAATCATTTGAGTTTTTGTGTGATAACTAATCAACAATGCTTACCCTTTCTTGTGGGATTCCATTATGAGTCATCACGAACACCTTATTCTTCTGCGACTTTTTCAGACTCTTGTTTTCTTCCATTTCTTTAACTCCCTCGTTTTGTTTAGATTTTCGTTTGAAACGCATGCTGTAGAGAACGATAGCGTATTCCATCATTGCAGCAACGATAAACCCCATGCAGCATATCACCCAGATCTCGATCGGTTTTACGTCCAGAGATTTTGGCAGAGTTTGTCTGAAAAGACAATGAAAATGATGTGTGTACAAAAAATGTCTAAAAACTGATACTACAAACAGTCGTGGTGTAAAGTGCAATTAAAGAATCAAAGTAGTCATTAGGATATGGAAATGAAAATACCATGATTCAAATATGTGAAATTGCATTTGGACTAAGTTCTCTCAGCTGGTTACAAGCATTATTCGGACACAATTTCGGTCACAGCTATATCATGAAAGTTTCTCCGAAAACCTATAAGGAAAGGTTTTGTTAAGTGAATTGCTGTGGTATAGGAAAGAGGGCATTTCTTGGATATTTGCTGTACTACCATGAGCAAAATAAATGACGCGTCTCTTTATTTTGAAGTTTTTTGAAAATATCTCCGTTTTCTTTATATGTTCGAAATTTCGGAAGGTTTCCCCAGCAGGACAGGTTAATAACAAACCCGTTTTTAATATTTGTGTTAGATATTAGCTTAAAATAAAGAAATTAGAAGCAAAAAACATTAAATCGACAGAAATCTCGAGAATTACCAACTCTGCTAAAGTGGGAAATTTTCAAGAACACGAGGGAATTCTGCAGTTCAACACGAAGCAGCGACATCTATGACATTGAGAGAAATGTGGATTAAATCTACAAACTAAACTTTTAACGAATATTTCTAGTATGTCTTATTATATGCATTATCTGCAAACTCCAAATATATGAATATATGCTAAGTATTAACATAAAGATAGAGCAAATAGTGGAAATTATCTATGGAAAAGGACGAATTGGTAGGACGATCGTAATGAAATATCGTCTTTACCGGAACAGGCTCAGTTCACGTAAAAAAACAAATAGCTCAGTTAGTTAAAGCAACGAGTCTGTATGCTGAAGGTAGCGGGTTCGATCCCCTGGAAGTACCGTTATCATTTTTATCACTACACTACGGTTATTTTTTTAATTTTTTTATTTGGGAAAGAATCAAATTGTAACGTATGTGTAAAACTCATGACGATACCAAAAAAAGAAAAAATGCTGTTGTCGCACTTGCAGTAGCGTCCTTAATTTTGTTTGCAAAGTTTCGTAATTATTTCCCCTGTGCTCACTGCTCACCATATGCTCGCTGGCGCATAACGAATGTTTCCCAGTAAATGTTAATTCTAATTTGGAGAATTTTATAAAGTTTCACAATATTTCTCACTAGATAGTCTTCTATCTACGTGTTTGGATATTTTGATAACAGATTTCCCTATTAAATGTTTAATTTTCCCTAGATGTTTAATTACGGAAAAGTTTTACAATGTATTTGTATTGAATTGAAATTGTTTTGAATTTACTACATAAGGTAAGTAGACCGAAGGAGGAGAACTCAAGTAATTGATATTCTACGTAAAAGCAACCTATTGTAGAATGATGATGCTTCTTACCTTCAGCACATAATCTTTACGTTAGAGAGTCAGACAGAGAAAAATCCTGGTTTTTCCTCCTCTATGACCACCCATCTTAAACCTCTACATATCATTGTTCGTCTCACAAAATTTCGGCGCTCCAAAAACATTCAAATAATAATAATAATAATAATAATAATAATAATAATAATAATAATAATAATAATAATAATAATCCTGAATATGCCATCCTTACATAATGTAGGATATCTTAGTTTCCTAGTTTAAATCTTAAATATCTTAGTTTAAAATGCTTTCTTTAGTACTTATTTGAGCAACCATGTAGGAGGGGGTACGACTTTTTATTTTGCCCCTCTCATTTCAGTAGCCTTCCAACAGAAAGTAATTTTTGATAAGCAGGACAGACAAAATGAATAAGAAATATATTTACAGCATCCTCTCCCCTTTCATGATTGGAATATCACGTAATATTCTTTATTCTACGAAAGATGGCCCTGTGCGGTTAGGGGTAGGTAACTAAAAAAATACCTAATATATAGCGCCCCTTGATTGTAATATTACCGCTTCTTTATTTGTACGAGGGAGCCCCTACACAATCAAGGGTGACAAAAAGAATAGGAAGAGTGTCTATTGATTCCAGTGGTGGATCCAACACGAACTCCTGGGGGAGGGGAGGGGAAGTGAAACATTCTTTTGATGATGTGAAGCTGTCACAAATTACCACTTAACTAAACTAAACAATAGTGGGGGGAACCGGAACCCAGTCAATTTAAATTGATGTAAAAGTTTAATTTTTGGCTTCATATTAAAGTTTTGGTTTCAAATGAGAATTTCAGTCCAAGTGGTCAATGATCAAATCTCGTGGGGCTCTTCAGTGTAGGCTAATACGGCCCCCTTATGAGAAAAGGCAAAATTATTAACATGTTTATAACTTTCGAATTTTTCGTCTATTTTAAAGAAATATTTTGCTTCGTATTAAAGTGTTGGTTCCAAATGACAAATTCAGTCCGAGTGGACAATGATCAAATCTCCGGGGGGGTCTTCAGTATAGGGGGCTACGGCTCGCTTATGGGAAAAGGCAAAAATATGAAAATGCTTATAACTTCCGAATTTTCCGTCTATTTTAAAGAAATTATTGGCTTCATATTAAAGTCTTGGCTTCAAATTACAATTTCAGTCCGTGTGGACAATGATCAAATCTCGGAGGGCTCTTCGGTGTAGGGGTTTCGGCTTCTTTATGGGACAAGATTCACGTAGTTGATATTGCAAAATTGTTTTGTATATATAAGTGGAAACTTGCACCATTTCGTTAATTTTACCTCTTATGTTTTGCAGATTCATATTCCAAGCAATAGTTACTTCGCAGAGCTAAAAGAAGGCACTTACTAGTTTCATTAAAATGAAATGTCTTTTATGAGAGGAGCAGACGAACGAACAGGCACCCAAACGTTGGTTGAGTCGTACGGTTGAAACTCGTTTAGCTCGCTTCAATTATTATTATTATTATTATTATTATTATTATTATTATTAATAATAATAATAATAATAATAATATTAATATTAATAATAATAATAATAATAATAATAATAATAATAATAATAATAATAATAATAATAATAATAATAATAAAGCATTACAGGGACCTTTGGTGCAGGGGGTTCGTGGCTCGATTCCACTTCGTGCCAAGTGAAATTTGAGGTGGACAAATACCGTGTGCATGGGTATTTGTTTTCTTGAGATTTTCCATTTTCCTCCCACTTTCTTCATTTCACCATTTCATTCATCATCATTCTCCCTTAGCGTAAGTGCATAATCGTCCAACGTTAAACTAGATATTGCAATTTCAATAATAATAATAATAATAATTAATTCAACTGAAAGGACTGTAATTTATGTGGACAGCAATTATCATAAATATGCAACCATTATAAAAACAATGCTTTGAGTTGAAAGATAATCCTTCCCAAGTGTTAACGAATGCGCACGAGATACGACATGTCTCGAGAAAGAGACAAGACGCGCTTTGTGACATCCAAGATAATACGAGGCAAATGTTTTGGACACGAGATAGCTTGTAAAATGTCTCGTCTTGTCTGGAATGTCTCGAAAACAAAATTCTAAGTTTTAAAATTATTTTTCAAGATCTATTCTCTCAGAAGTAGTTCTCTGCCTTAAAATTAATAACGACATTTGTGATTTAAAAAAAGATAAACAATGCCTAAAGTTAGTAGTTAACTTTTCGAAAAGAAGCTTCATTAAGGGTGAACCTGAAAGATGTCCACAAACTTCGGGAGGTGATTCGTGACATCAAAAGGAGACAAATGGTCCTCTTGCAGTTTTCGAATTCAGCTTCGTTGTCGAGATACAGGGTTGCCAACTGGTCGTGTTTGAGAAACTCACTGGGAATAAATTCAAGTCCAAGAATAAACTACTACTCATATATTTTTCAGGTCAATTGACTTATACCATGTTGTAAGGTCAAATATTTATTTATGAAGTGTGTACAAAATTCGCCAGGGTCTTTTGTGAGAAAATCGTCGAGAAAAAGTCACCTCCAAGAATAAACTACCCCTCGTAAATTTTTCTAAGAGAAATATCTGATACTGCAATATAGGGTTGTTAATTAAATATTGATTAATGAAAAATAAACAAAATTGTTAAAACCATTTTTGAGAAAATAGCGTTTTTCGATTTTCGGCTGTTTGTAAACCACATTTATTTTAGGTGGTAGGAAAAATGGAAAAGCTCCTGTAAGAATACTAAGTAAACCCTAAGTTTAAAATTTGGTGTAGATAAGTTGAACGGTATGGCCTCTAGGCGAGTGCATATAAAAGTGTGCCGAACGGACGGACCGGAAGGACGGGTGTCGAAAAGTCACATTTTCGATAAGTAGACGCCATGAAACACGTAAATCCGTTGAAATCTGAATTTGATATTATTTTCACAATCACTATATTTTCTTCTCTCTTTTGTCGCTCGAAAAAGAAAAGCCTGAGTTTACCACAAAAAGCTAGGGAGTTTCTCAAAAAATATTCAATTACAGGGCCACCGCACTAAACTTTTTCAATTCAATTTCTTAACTGTGTTAGGCCGCAGTTGTTACTGAAGTGTGTATTTGGATAATACGAATAAAATTATCGTATTATTCAAATACATCGAATGTCAGATTATCGAATAAAAATCTTCGATTGAAGAAAATCCATACTACAAAACGAACTCACACTTTGAGCACATTTTCATTAGACATATAATAGACCAATTAATGCAATCATTGTTTATGAACTATGAAAAAAATCAAATGAGTCACTTTGGGAAAGTCATTCAAAAAGAACACGTCAGGAGTAACCTACCTCTTGTGAATTGTTTCGAACAATGAGTTAAGATATACTTTTGGTTATTAATGAAATATTTATTTGCGAAATTTGAACAAAATCGCCTGTCGTTCGAGAAAATTGTCGGGGAAAAAACTTTGACCCCAAAAATAAACTATCCGTTGTAATTGTTTTTCATAGAAATGACTTATACTAAAATATAGGGTTATTAATGAAATACTTATTTATGAATTATCAATAAAATTGTCCGAGTAATTTTTGAGAAAATCGTGAGGGAAAAATAACTCCCCGAATAAACTATCTCTTGAGGATTCTTTCAGGGTAAGCGAGTTATTCCATATTACTAGGTTTTTAATGAAATATTTATTTCTGAGTACGAACAAAATTGCTTGACTCATTTTTGAGAAAACGGTGGAGGAAAAACACCCACAAGAGTAAACTACCCCTCGCATATTTTTTCAGGACAAACGAGTTTTGCCATATTGTTCGGTTATTAACGAAATATTTATTTTTGAAATATGAATAAACTCTTTTGAGTCGTTTTTGAGAAAATCGCCCAGACAACACTCCACCAAGAATAAACTACCCCTCGCATTTTTTTTAGGACAAACGAGTTATGCCATATTGATAAGTTATTAATGAAATCTTTATTTATGAAATATGAACGAAAACATTTGAGTCCATTTTGAGAAAATCACTGAGAAAAAACTCACCCCCTTAGTATAAACTACCCCTTGTAGATTTTTCTCAGATAAATGCCTTATACCACAAAATAGGGTTGCTAATTAAATATTGATTTATAAAAAAAGAAAGAAAACAAGAAAGTTAGAGCCAGTTATGAGAAAATATCTTTTTTTTATTTTCATCGTACAGGAAACTACCCTTGTTTTGGGAGTAGGAGAAATAAAAAAAAACTATAGGAAATACTATACAAATCTTAAACTAAAATTTGGTGCAGATAAGTTGAACGGTATGGCTTCTAGGCAAGTGCATAGAAAAGTGTAGCGAACGGACGGACGAACTGATGGACATGTATCGAAAAATAACTTTTTTCGGTGTTAGGGGCTATAATACGTGTAAATTCGTTGAAATGTCAAATTTGATTTTTTTTCGAACACCATACTTTCTTCTCTCATTTGTCACTTCAAAGTAAAAGGAACTCAGAACTACAGATAAAAGACACCTACTTTTACACATAGACATTTATTGATTTAAAACTGTTTTAATTTGTGTCATTTCACTTCCAATTGAAAGGTTTTACAATGATTAACGGCATACCAATGACGAGACGGAAGTTTTCAGGAAGTAAATGCATTCAGAAGTCTAGACTGCATTACAGCCTGTTTTTATTTCTGCAATTGTTAACAGCTGTAATTTCGTCCAAACGCTACATGAAATAATTTTTGGTTGACGTCAATGTATTACTATTTTAGTATTGTTCTCTTCAGACTTGGTCGAAGTTTTGTCTTAACGGTTATACATTTTTTCTTTCTTATTTCATCGTTACACATAAGAACAAAATGTTATGGTGAGTGGATAGATTCGAACCTACGAACATTGAGTTTATATTCTTCCAACACTTTACCAATGGACCAAGCTTTGTCTTCACGTTAACGCCCGGTTACAGGGTTTACTACGATTTAAATAAAATGGCTGGCTGTTAGAATTCCCTGCTCACATATTTCGATAAATAATTTTCATTGCTTCGGAGATACGTAGAGCAATGTTTAGATACACATTTTAGGAGAGTGAATGTTGGTGTATATAATAATTTCATGCCAGGTAAAAGCTAGATAAGTTTCGATAAAATGTTTCATATGTAGTTCTCAATAATAAGCTTGCTGTTCGGAGTGAAGTTCCAAGGTTCAGCATTGCCTAGCAGTTTTTGCTATTAATATCCTTTCTAACAATATTGGCAGTGGACAAAAGTTAGCCCGTGTTGAAGCTTTTTGCTCCTAATTTAGTTATTTTACTTACTTAAGGAATATATTGAAAATTGTCAGCAGGCACGTATGCAGTAATTTATTTCGGGAGAAGTCCGACTTCAATATTAGGATAAATTATAATAAAATTTAAAAGATAATCCTTAAATTTAGGCTAAATTTACAGAGAAGTTGGGATTTCAGAGGGGAGTCCGGACCACCTGGACCCACCCCTAAATGCGTCCTTGTTTGTCAGTAACGTTTCCTCATTTTGAAACCCTCAAAAACTTCGGATATATAAAGGAAAACGAGTTATTTTCGATAAAATATCACTTCAGAAGACGCGACAGTTTTATTCCACATGGTGGTATCCCAAGTTCACAAGGGCAAGAATTCATTAATTTTGATTCTCTGTCATTGTGCTCTATCGAAAGGTTAGGTTTGTAACATATTACTCCTACGAACAAGCATGACTGGCAGATAGGAGTACTGAACACAACTCCAGAGAAATGCATGCTGAACTCTACGCTTTGGTGATTTGCCCTCAAGGTCAATCGAGTGGTAATTCAGTTCCGTCTCTGTTCTTAAGCCATGTTCGTATTACTTCGAACAGTTTTGATAATGAAAAGCATGCCTCTTAATATAACAGACTTCTTTCTCGTAAGGAATCGAAACTCAGTTGGTCAGAGCAACTAGTCTGTAAGAATTAGGTTGTTAGTTAGTTAGGAGCCCAGTACGAGTAAGGGTTTTTATTACTATTGTTTTTATCTTTTTATGTGAGGAAAAATCAAATTGTGACATCGCGATATCAAATGTATTTGATTAGGTAGCTTTGTCTTAGCTAAACTTTAAACATCAGTAACCGTCGAAATTATTTCACCAACTGATCACTTACTGAACATTTCATACACGTCAAACCAGTGGCATAACATGAAGGTTAACCTCTCCTCCGCAGTCATTAGTTATGCGTCCGTACTTTCAAGGGCGGACTAAGGGCCGGGTGACTGCCCGGGGCGCCAGAGAAAGAGGGGCACCAAAACGAGCCTCAAAAAGTAAATTTTATAATGTGCTTTCTACTGACGTTTTTGGTTTATATTCTTGTAAAGTAGTGGCAATTATATGATATTTTTCCATTTCACTATGGAAGAAGAGAGTTTCATAGTACTAAGGGGGCTGTATCGAAAAATTGAGAGATGGCATGTAGAATAAAGAGTGTTAAATAATAATAATAATAATAATAATAATAATAATAATAATAATAATAATAATAATAATAATAATAATAATAATAATAATAATAAATATGAATGTCTTTGGAGAGCCGAAATTATGTGAGACGAACAATGATATGTAGAGGTTTAAGATGGGTGGTCATAGAGGAGGAAAAACCAGGATTTTTCTCTCTCTGACTCTCTAACGTTAAGATTATGTGCTGAAGGTAAGAAGCATCATCATTCTACAATAGGTTGCTTTTACGTAGAATATCTATTACTTGAGCTCCCCTCCTTCGGGCAACTTTGCTTATGTAGTAAATTCAAAACAATTTCAATTTAAGACAAATATTTATAGAGAAAATTAAACATTTAATAGGGAAATCTGTTATCAAAATATCCAAACACGTAGATAGAAGACTATGTAGTGAGAAACATTGTGAAACTATAAAATTCTCCAAATTAGAATTAACATTTACTGGAAAACATTCGTTATGCATCAGTGAGCACAGGGAAAATAATTACGAATCTGTTTGCAAACAAAAATTAGAGACACTAATGCAAATGCGACGATATTTTCTCTCTCTCTTTTTTTTTTTTTTTTTTTTTTTTTTGGTATCGTCATGAGTTTTACACATATGTTACAATTTGATTCTTTCCCAAATAAAAAATAAATAAAATAACCTTAGTGATAAAAATGACAACAGTCCTTCCACGGGATTCGAATCGTCTATCTTCGGTATACAAACTCGTTGCTTTACCTAACTGAGCTATTTGCTCTCTTACGTAAGCTGAACCTGTTCTACAGTAAAGACGAGTTTTCATTACGATTGGGCTAACAATTCGTCCTTTTCCATAGGTAATTTCCACTATTTGCACTATCTATACGTTAATACTTAGCATAGATTCATATATTTGGAGTTCGCTGATAATGCATATAATAAGACATACTAGAAATATTTCGTTAAAATTTTCGTTTGTAGATCTAATCCACGCTTCTCTCAATGACATAGATGTCGCTGCTTCGTGTTGAACTGCAGAATTCCCTCGCGTTCTTGAAAATTTCCCACTTTAGCAGAGTTGGTAATTCTCGAGATTTCTGTCGATTTAATGTTTTTTGCTTCTAATTTCTTTATTTTAAGCTAATATCTAACACAAATATTAAAAACGGGTTTGTTATTAACCTGTCCTGCTGGGGAAACCTTCCGAAATTTCGAACATATAAAGAAAACGGAGATATTTTCAAAAAACTTCAAAATAAAGAGACGCGTCATTTATTTTGCTCATGGTAGTACCAAAGGATTTTTTAAACGTAATAAAAAGTAATACAATTTTCTGTTTTTGTGAATATTTTTGAAGAGAAATAAAATGTGTTATATTCTCCTTTTGTTGTTTTAAGTATATTGTCCTCCATAATGTTTTTACCCGAATGAATTGAACATGATGACATGGGGAGAAGCATTGTTCTCATTAGAACAAATCTTCCGGATACAATTTTAGGTTTCATCAAAGAACATTTTTCCTGAAATCTATTTAAAGGTTTTCCCATTCATAGTCTTCCTATTACCTAAGAGATTTGCAGATAATGCACAATATGAGAAGAGTTGTGGTTAGCAGTCAATTCTGCCAGACCCCTACGCTTATCAAGAAAATTTTCCTGAAGTTCATTTTAATGAGCTTTTCATATTGTGGAAGGTTTCTCTTCCACAGATAGAACTAAAAACTTATGAGATGTGGGGAATAACAAGAGAAACACAAATTGAGAGTGAAGTCCCACTACGCAATTTGATAATCACAGGGATCTGGATCTGGAAATACGTGATAAATAAAACAAACGGTCTCTTCTATAGAGACCATAAGAATTAAGATAAAAACTTGCTTTACGGTGGGGCCGCAATGGCTCAGTGGTAGAGCAGTTACCTCTGGTGCACGTGGTTCTTAGTTCGATCCTAGCTCGCGCCAAGTTAGCTTTGTGGTGGACAAACAGGATTTCTCGGGTTCTCCCGTTTTCTCCCACTTTCTTCATTCCTCAATTTCATTCGTTTCTCGTTATCACCGTTTCCTTTAGCCTAGCCGGCATAACCATGGGACATAAAACTTAAACGAGGGACACATTTCAGATTTTTGGATTTGACAAGGATTATCTGATATGTGACATGTTCTAGTAGGTGGTTGTGAGTGTTTTTTATTCTTGAGGTATCTCCTTACACTAGGCTTTAGATCAAACCCTTTTCCATTGGATACCACTACTATGTTCTGGTTGACAAATCTGACTCTAAGCCCCAGGAAGTTTTTTAATTGTTCGTCCTTTTCACCCTACACAATCTTTTACTCTCTGTTGTCTTTAGGATCGTTTCCTCCCCCGCTGATGATCATAGTGAGTTGAACAACAATTAGTCCTCACGCATATTTACCGGTATTCAAAGTTGCGAGATTTCGAAGAGTGGTTTTTATTTGGCGTCTTACTTTGGTGACCATGATATTTAAAACAAGAATAATGTTACTGACATCATTGGATGACGATTTATTGATTCGAAGCATCTGTTTTTAAGATGATTTCAAGCTTTTAAGTTAGAAAATCGAAGGTATGATTATCGGAAATAATGGTAAGGTAAAGTTTAGATTTCATCAATGCAATTTCCTAACAGATGATGAAAAATTCTATAATTTTCTGCTTTTGTGAATATCCTTGACAAATGAAAGATATATTTATTTATCATTTGTGATTTTTTCAACTCTTAAATTTGGAAGGTTGTAGCTCTTGACCATTGAATCCTCAATCATTTCAAGAGTTTTGTACTTCTTACCGTCTTTTTCGGAACTGTTAAACATATTTATCAGCGTGAGAAGCTGTTGAATTTGAGTTTAACGTCACTTTCAGAAGCGAGGCCATATGGACCAACTGATTAATGTGGAATCCGGAACTACATGAGCTCCCGCCGGGAATCGAACTCGGATCTTCCATACCAAAGGTGCGTACGCTAACCGCTTAGCCACGAACGAGTTCCAGAGTGAGAAGCGTTGTGATTATAAACACATTCTAGGGAATACCATTGTTTTTCCGAACGACGCCTTTCCCAAAATCTATTTTAAATATAGTATTTTAGCTCGTAATGTCTGTCTCTTACCGGAGAGAGTTGAACATTGTGACTAATGTGAGAAGTGTTGTGGTCATAAGCACCATTCTCCCTGGTACCATTTCAGGCTTTATCAAGAAGTTCCCAAACGACAGCACGACCATTAGTCCACTTGGGAAGTAGATCATGAGGATAATGCTGGATAGCTTCCGTTGCAAGAACATCTCAAACTTCAGATCATTCATCTTCACATTAGCTACAGAAACAAACCAAAGGAAACATTAGAATTACTGTAGCTAATCAAGTATTAATAACAATGGCATGCAAATAAAATGAGTTACGTCAGAGAGGTGTAGAATATGCTGCAAGTCAAGGACAAATTATATGATACAGATAACAACATGAAAACTTAATTAGAAAAACAATATTAATTGACTACATTAAAAGCGCTTGAAAGAAGAAAATAATCCATAACGATTATCTAAAAAAAAGGAAGTCACCAATCTGCATCGACTCACATTTCTCTTTAAGGTTTTGCGCTTTCAACTACTTTCCTACTTCTTTCAACGATTGCAACCATTAAATGCTCATTATACACGATAAAACATCAGCTGTACATTAACTTCTATCCTCGGATAGTGTGATCACCGAGGATCGTCATCCCTCATACGTGACGTGCTAAAATGACCATAGAAGCCGAAAGCTTAGAAATCTAATTCCTAATTCTAATTCTAACTTCTAAATGTACTAATCTACTTCTAAATCATGTCCAAAATGATTGTCGCATATCTATAACTATCTTCTTGTAAGAATATAATTTGAAAATGATTTTGCAGGATACTTTAAATACTGATACTATGCGTGTAATCGGGAAATGTATATTTGTGGTAAATATCATAGGAAAAGAATTATAAATACGAAAATTAGAATGAATAAAACAAAATGTTGCTAAATGGACAAGAAAGTTTAATTTTCGTTTTATTGTTGTTATTTACTGCTCTTTTGACATGAATTTTACCACATACATGTCTTTGCCGATTATACACATACTAACATTATAAGAAATACCGGGCGAATTCGTTATCAAATTATATTTCTACTATTACATATTTATAGACAGGCGACAATCATTTTGGACATGCGTGTACCTGCGTTTATTATATGTTTATTTGTAGTAACGAATGTGTGTTTGAGATTGTAAATTTAATTTTTTGTTTGTTATAATATTTACTTCAGTGCATAAAAATGTATATTTATGATATATTTGACACTACGTACAAGAACTTTTGTATGTGTATCTGTAGCTATGTGTCGTTTGAATCATTATTTTATGAATACTTCTTACTGGAATATTAATCTATATCATTACACGGTCAAGTGGGAGACAAGGCATGGCCACCGTTAACTTCGCAATGTAATGTTTAACTGTGAATAAATAAATAAATTCCATTAATTTATTTGGCTTGGCACAGGCTTCAAAATTCTTTTGTAGCCAGCAGTAGTGTGTTTGTTCTGGGCTTTAGCGCTTTTATGCTTTTTTTCTGTTTATTTCTTTTATTAAAATCAGTTAATATTGTTTCTCTAAAAGACGTGTTCATTTTCTGCTTTTTAATGCGTTTTTGAAATCTGATATTTTTCTTTTAAGTTTGTTTAATTTTTCTACTCTTTGTTTACCACAGTAGTTTAGTTAAATGCCTAAACTAAAGGAGGGCACTGACATACCATTAAATATGTCGGCCTAAGAAATATGCATGAACAAATATATGCATTTCCTAAAATTGGACTACTTGGTACGGAATCATACGTGAGCCGTACGTAATCATACGTCCAGCTCCAGACTCTAATCAGACCCTTATTAAATCTATATGATTGCAGCTCGCACCAATTACATTGATTTTAGCTCGCACTGTGAGCGTGCGTCCTCCCCCACTCCCATTCCATTTTAATATTCTCAGTTTCTCTTGGCTGAAGTGGAATAAGGCTCCATGGATTATACGTCGACGCAAACTTTGTTAGTTTTATCCATTTCAAGGAGTTAGCAGTACTGTGAATGGTGACTTGAACTTCTTGTGCATCGCACAAAGGAATGTTATGTGGTCATGACTTTATAACAAAATAGTCCCTTAAAATCTGATGTAATCGAAGAACATTTTTACTATTTTCAATACTTTGAATATATTGCCCTAATGACAAATCCTTATAGCACCTTTTGATATACATATTCTTTATAAAGAACATTTCGTGTAAATATTATTAAAATTTCTCTCTGTCATCGTAAGCGCAAGTATACCGACGCTAGATAGAGAAGCCGCGAGAACTATTGTGCGAAGGGACGCCATGAGAAAGAAAAGATGTGAACGACTCAGCAATGAAATCGATCAATAATCTAATCATCATTTATGTTATGGTGTTAAAATATGTATGAGTGAAGTGTGGAACTTATGTCATTTCGTCACCTACGTATGTTAAAGTAAATTTCAACGAAAATACTTTGAAACAACTTAATTTGTCTAAGATTTGAAATGCCACGTTGTTTCAGTTCCTTACAAATGTTGCTGGTTTAGAACAAATACCAAATCAATTATTGAATTTTACTTATATTAGCG
The DNA here is from genome assembly GCF_964235325.1 of Thermobia domestica. NCBI lineage: Eukaryota > Metazoa > Arthropoda > Insecta > Zygentoma > Lepismatidae > Thermobia > Thermobia domestica. Next base: position 5,265,198 of record NC_137456.1, read on the forward strand.
ATAAAGTAACGTAAGTAAGACAAGGGATAAATTTACTTCTTTAATTGTTAATCAGTGGCACCACAAGTAACTTTACGGTCGACTACCCAGCCGGACAATGGAAATTGGAGTTATTCAAGGAAGTCGGAAAATTATTCAAAAATGGGAAGAAGAATCTAAAAAGGGATTGCCCTCCAAAAGAGTCCACTAAACCCCCCTTTTTCTTGTGAAATTTCGAAAACCAAAATGTTGTGTGAATTAGTGCGCAGTGAGTAACGTGTGAAAAATAATCATTTCTCTAATCACGCAATAAGCCGGCTTCGTCGTCATATCATATATTTTTGAGTTGATCTTTTAAAATTCCTTTTTTTATTTTTTTTATTCTTTTATTAGCAAATACATGGGCTTAAATTTATTATGTTAAAATGATAAAAACAAAAATCTAAAATACAAAACTTCAAAAGGTGTCAATAATAATCATATTAACAAAATACAGAAGTAAGTATGTATATGAAATGTGTAATATTTTGTGCTTGAGTAAAACCATTTTCGTGTATATTTCTTGTTTTCAGTTGTAATTCATGTTTCTTGCATAGATCACTACCAGAACGGTAAGATTTCAGTACTTAATATCATAGCACTTGAGTGTATGCGAAGTAGACGTGTCACTGAAGGTGGGTACGCGCGTATGCAAGTTTGGTTCGGATTCATCTCAAGTTGCAATCTGGTGCAGTTCCTCATACGAATTCCAACCACTAAAACCACCATTAGTAAGGCGTACCGAACAAGATTCGAACTCAGAAGGTCACAAGAATGTCTTCCCGAAAGGGGACAAGCGGGAATCGAACCCCACCATGTTAGAAGAATGGCCTTCCCGAACAAGAACACGAACAAATCGTGAAATAGCACCAAGTGGACATTGTGGTAAACACACATCGTGTAAGAAAGTTTTCTCGAATTTCTTGTGTTCTCCCACTTTCAATAGTCTACAATTAACCAGCGTGAGATATTAAACTAAAATTAAAAATAACGACTTTCTATAACTTTTAAATATCCTATTAAGCAATACTTAATCAATACTAACAAGTTCTACGAACATTAATTGCGTTAAAATTAGGTGAAGAAGAAATCAAGTTAACGTCGCCGTGTTTGTCATTTAGGCTAAACTAGATGGACGAATGCTGAAATTGAATAATTATGATATGATTGGTGGAGTAAGAAAGGGAGAACTCAAGAAGACCTACAGACACAATGGCCCCTATAAACTCTTAAACCTGGGAACGAACTAAGGACACATCATAACAAAGGTGAGTATTCTACCAGTTTTATTTTTTTAACTAGTAAACAGTAGCCAATAACACTATCCACTGAACCACCCTGGGCCAATTATAAGTAATTGAGGACTAATTCACTGAAGTGCATACAGGGTGTGTCAAGTTGAGTGTTCAGGTCAATTTCTCTTAATGTATACATCGCAGGAACAAAGTGATAAGTGCACAAGTATTCAAAAATAAAGAGAGTAAAGTGTGCGATAAAAATCTGTAAAAAGCAAGTGTCATGCCCTAGGATAATCTTCAAAATTTCAAATGGCAATATGGATCAAGTGATATCTCGTTCGATACATTTTGGAAATCGAAACAACTTGAAAGAAAGCACATGTCGATATAGGGAACCATTTCCATAGTGGTCGCAGAAGATGGGTTCTGTTTCACACCATGTTTCTGATCCATGATCCGTAGTAGGAATACGATGGGAAATAAATTTGGGTAGAGACATAGCATACTTGTATTGATGACGAAAAATGAAACGCTGGGATGTGTAGAACAAAGTAAGTACATCAATTACTTCATGACAAATGACGCCTCATACGTTTCTATTATGTTTCACACACACTAATATGGTGGTCGAGGGATGTTTTCACCACTTAGAATCTCTGTGGTGATAGGTGCAGGCGCATGTCGAATTCTGCCTTCATGTCATCAATGGTTATCTGTACTGTGAACATTACACGATCTTTAACAAAATTCCAGACAAAAAAAATCAAGCAAGCTTAGGGGAGGAGGTTGTGGAGGTCAGTAACTAGGATATCTACAACCTTTCCATGTATCAGGCATACGTCGGTCCATGAGAGAGCACCGTCATGTTGATACTATAGTACGAAAGGTATAACGTCATTGCCTTCCCGCCAAAAGTTGTAGTGACGTTTATGGGGAGTTGCCAGCTTGGTTACTAGTGGCTCGAAGAGCATGGTGATTGGCGGGTGGTGATTGGTTATCTTCTTACCACACCCCCAGTGACGAGCAGGTCCAAGCGCGGAAAGTCAACGATGTTATATCTTCTGGACTTTAGATACGAATACATTTGTCGAAATGAAGTCTTCTAATAACTCTAGTAACATATGAATGATAAAATGAAGCATAACATGTCCGTTAGTATGCCACACCATACATTGAGAGATCACCGACACTAACGAGGAAGAAGTCTCTGGACACAGTGAGGTTGTCCAGTATAACAACGTACCATGCAAACAGTATAAACAAATTATATAAAGCAACATTTTCAATTGCTCTCTTTTAAGTTAAAGGCTTAAAGGTGTAGAACTTACCGTTATAAACAGTGCTTCTGTTGTACCTAAGAGTGAAATCTGACAGCGTAACTTCTGTTTCCTTCTGTTGTATTCCTGATTCTATCCATTTCAACTCCACTTTATACTGAGGAGACTGCATGCCTGTTTAAACAATAATTTATTATATGTTTTGAGTTGTAGCTCTTTTCACAAAGCTTTTAATCTTAACATTTGAACTTATAAGAGTCTAACTTTTTGAAAGCGTTTTTGATTACGCAACTCAGAACCAAAACCCAGAATAGGACTTGAAATTTGTATGTATGAAATTTGTATTAATTTGTGACTGATTTAACCACAATCAAAGATTAGAAATCTATTTTACATTTTAATCTTATTCTCAAAAAAGTTGTAGCGCTAGATGCATGTTTTTATTACATTTTAAAATATATTTAGGTCATAATTTTAAATTGTGGGACTCAACAACTTGTCGCCTCCTGAAAATGAGCTTCTTTTAAGATGTTAGGTATCTGAGAGATTACATTATACAGTAACAACTATTAGGTAGAACACAACAATCACTATATTTTACAAGATTTTCTAACAAGTAGAATGCTATACTAACTCAAAATATGTATTTATTTGTTTACTGAAGTGTTTCTATTCCTTTTAAATGTTAAGAAAATAGGCAAATTCACAAAAATTGTTTTTAATTGAACAAGGATTGTAAACAATCTCTCTCGCTTTAAATCAACCCCTAATATTTTCTATAATATTCTATTTTCTTATATTATATTGCGTCTGGCGTTATAAGGTCTCAAGCGCATATTTGTTTTAATGTAGCAGAACATTATATAATTACGTAAACGTCATTAAAGAAATCTTTCGGTTGATTAATAAAGTATTAATCTACTGCCACTGTTACTACCAGTAATAATAACTCAGTATATTTGAAATTTTATATGTTAAATCAATATACATGGCACTCTCTAAGTTAAGAAACATAACAGTTCGTTGCCGAAGATCACTAAAGATTCTGCCTTACATTATTGTTCACCTCAATAATGGTCAAAGCAAAGAACTATTGAATATACTACATTCTGCGTAAAGTTCTTCTAGAAGTTGAGTGCTAGGTTTAGGCTTCTTGGTCTTTCTATTTATACTATAGACGGTGACCTGTAGTAACTTTAAAATTCATCAAAGATTATATTCCTCCATTTACTTTCTTATTTATTTCTTTTCTCATTAAATATCCTCAACAAAAATGTTTGCTATACCTAACAGAAATATGTATTTAAAATATTATTTTTAACTTATTCGATATTGCTCTAGACGACAAAAGATTTTGTTCGAACTTGAAACATGCATTTCTCTCTTTTAAACCACGTTTTATTCCTTTTTGATTTAGTCCTGATTTCTTAACTCCAGGCGTACGAACTTTCAAATAATTTAATTAAATTCCTTATAATTTGTAAGCTCTCTTATCCGTCTATTTCAAACATTACGTTGACATAAGAGTGTTTGGCATATTTCTACATATTTTCAGACATTCTACATTTATAATTTGTTTGTTAAAAGAACTTGACAAAAAATAAACTGTACATGAAATTTGCAGAAATCCCTACTACAAAACAAGTAGTTCTGAATGAGTGAGTAATTGGCTGATCAACACACAGGCCAATTCACTTAAACTAGAAACTATGGATTTGGATAGTACATAGGATTTATGACGTAAAGTACCACTGTAAAAGATTTTTGGAAATTCAACGAAGGGGAGGAGGAAATAGAGGTGGCATTTATTATAGTAAATATTCCACATCCCGGAATCTTTGAGGGTAAGAGGCATGAAGTTTAGTATATGGACTTCTCCTTTAAAGCAATTAGATTTGTGCTTCATCTTTTTCATATTTAACTTAGAAAATCGACGGAGGTTACTATTATTATAAGATGTCCACGTCTCGGAATTCCTTAAGGTTAGAGACAAATTTTGCTGTTTGGACGTTTCATGTGAAACAATTGAACAGAAGTTTCAGTATTTCTAGACGCTTGACCTAGAATAGAAAATAAAGGAGTGAGGCTGTCTCACTAAGATGCCTCTAAGATACGAGACGTTCGACTTTGTTTTATAGTTTTGAATTTCAGACAAATTCTACATGATCTTTGTAGACCAAGGAACTTAAAATATTGTCCACAGTAACACGGCGGCATTTTCAAATATGGTAATAAAGTACAAGTTTTTAACGTGGGCTGAAATTAATTGATACAACTTCTGTTGTACATGTACAATGGTTGAAATTGATTGATATGAGAGCTTGAATCTATACATCGTGATTGAAATTATTGGAAGGAAGAGCTGGAGTATTACACGACAGTTAAAAGTGATTGAATTTTATTTTGAAGTTTAAATCTACTCATGGATGTATTATTCCAAATGAATTTTGTGTGGGAGGATATGCAATATATTTACTTTGCACTTTTTAATTGGGATAAATGCTGTTTGTTTGGTGTTCCATACAATGTTATTCGAAAGCACACTTCAATTAACTAACTCAAAATATAGGAACGTGCTTCTTCTGGCCAAGTGATTAGGTCGCACCCGTTGGAAGTGCTTGAATGGAATAAAGAAACTTGGGTTGTGTTTGGGATAAAACTTTAATAGTGGCCCTTTGGCACATTATTTTGATACTAAAATACAGTTGAATGTTTTATTACAATCAATCGACAATAAAAAAGGAAATGAACTTAACTATGAGGTTTTTTTAGTGTATGAAATATTAACAAAAATCTGAATCATAAAGTACATATATATTACAATTTACGTCTGCTAATCGAAATTGAAATATTTAACAATAGAAAATATTTTACCATTGAATATTTGCCAACTACATTTTTGAATGTCTACAGGGTAGAAACCAAAGTCCATCTCACATCTCAAGATCAGAGTTACTCTGCAAAATAATAATTATTTTTTTGAATGAATATAAGCTTTCATTATGTTATCAAATTAGTACAATAGCAAGGATTTAAACTTAGGATCATAGTTTCTACTATATGATTTATTTCTTCGGTGGTTATTGTTACTGTTGAAAACATAAGCAATACATCATGTGCTTATTTACTTTAGCTTGTCGCGTTACAACCGCTTGGAATCGACCCACATATCTCGAGAGATCTCTCGTGTATTTTTCGTATTATTGATTGAATAAAGAACTCCTATCATTAGTTACTAAAAATATATATTCTTTAATATTTCTGTTGTAGCTTATTATCACTAAACATGGTAATACAAACATAAGAAAGTGATATAAATATTTGATTTACTCTTGGTAGAATAGATTCTAGTGAGTAGGTAAAAAACAGGAAAATGCCTCAAAGGTCACAGAGAATACCTTGAAAGGTGCCTATTTTACCTCACAAATAGACAGTTTTATTAATGCATATGTTGACAGTAATATAACGATCATTCTTCCCTCTTACTTCGTAACCAGTCACTTACGTAGCTTGGGATAAAGTCAATATGTGTGCGTTATTTTGTAATAACGGAAATTAGTGATGGAGATGATTTGTGTCTGCATTGATTAAATACCTCGTGACATGTCTCAGTCTTATCTATTAATAGAAGGTCCTACTTACCTTTCGAGTCTTTTCTATACTGTAGAAATATATCAAATTTGAAAGATAAATTGATTTTTTATTTTCGAGCTTAGAATCTCTTTCAGCATGAGGCTATGTGAGACATAAACCAACAGGTTGCCGTGGTTCGACATGATCTCCCAGCGAGAACTGATGCCGGGTCTCTCACTCCCAAAGTTAGCACGGTAAATAAATTGTTACGTGGGACCTAATTTGCCACTTAAGTTTTATCTTCTATCTGGTTGCCAGAAATTACATTCAAATCCACTGACATGGAACCTAAATAACACTTCTCAACTTAATGTACCTTTTCTTTCGTATTTCAATAGATTATGTCGACATGTTTCAGTTTTTGAAAAGTTTACAAATACAGTTAAGTGGGAATTTAAACAAGCTTTTCTCACTTTTGCATCTTAAAGGAATGAAAGCACAGTGCAAAGTTATGCAATATCTTTAAAAAGCGTGAATAAATATGAGGATTCCTACAAAATGTCAATATCTGGTCAAACGCTATGAAAATAATGTTTATCTTGGCGTATTCCTGCTACTGCAAAGCATGAGATATAATAACAAACAAATATAACAAAAATATATAGTAACAATAATAAATAAGTGAATCATACATTGTGTGTTCATTTCTCATTTAGACGGAAGTGATCTTATGCCGTGTTATCGAAATGACGGTATGTTTATTACATTAGTAAAATTCTGGGCATTTCTCTACGTGGGCCACATAAAAGTAGCCCGACGTAGTAATATCATACCTACCGGCAATTTCGTCTATCGCTTGAGTTTGATTCATACTTGGCTAAAGTAGCACTCTTCGGTCGAAAGAGTAGGAAAGTGTAAACACTGGCCTACATGAAACGATGAAAATGGCCCTTCCTAATATCGAGACACTTCTGCACACGATACAAAATATTAACTAACACGCCTGTAGCTCTTGACGGGTCATGCTCATGAAAGTACTGGGTAATGTTTTCTTGCAGTTCAGCCAGATATGACAGATTTTCTTCCTCAGATTTCCTGCTTTAAGCATCTCCAGAGATGAAACTCAAAGGGGTATAAATCCGGGGAACAAGGAGGCCACAACCTTCTGCTTATTGTGCACTCTTTCTATACCAAACATTTGTTCCAAATATGTCATGACATTCCATCTTGTTGCAAGTAGGAGTATAATCTTTTTTGTGGTGTCAGTTTTTGACAAAGTTGTTGCTGAAGACACGATAAACTTGGCCATTGTGTAGGTTCATTAAGTAGCATTTTGCGTTTTTGATTTAGTCTTTATCTCTGGATATGTGAGCAATAATATCTTCTTAAATTACATTTTATATCTTCAACAATTTATTTTATTTAAATAACTTTTCAACTTTATATTATTCAGGATTTAAAGGTATGTTGTTTAAGTAATATTCATAATTACATAGAATATCTGTACAATTCTGACGTAAATTATGTCTTTTTCTTTGGATATTGTTATAATAGGATAGTAATGACTATATTAAGATGGTATAAAGTTATATTAACTTAAATTAAAATGAAAGATGATACACATAAGATTGTTACTTTTGTAAAATGAATGAAAGAGGATAAGGTAGAAAATAATGTGTAGTAATAATTTAAAACAGTTTTAGGAGAACTTTTTCCAAATAAGTTCATTGGAGGTTCTTTGTTTTGTACGCAAACTTTACAACCTCTCAATATAACATGTTGGTTTATTTTCTGTGTTATTATTCATTTTAAAGCATTTTACAGTAGACCCTATTCAATTTTACCTCCCACATGGTATTAGAATTCTACTGGACAGCTATACTATTTATTAAAAGAGGGGGGTACTGCATCTCAGTGGAAGAACATTCATCTGTTGTGCGTAGGGTCTCTGGTTTGATCCCAGCTCGCACCAAGTGAGCTTTGTGGTAACAAAAACCGTGTTTGTGGGTTTTCTCTGGGTTCTTCGCTTTCCTCCCACTTTATTCACTTCACCATTTGATTCATTTCTCATCATCCCCTTCTCCTTTAGCCTAGCTGGCATAAACGTGGGACGTAAAACTTAAATATTTCATTTCATTTTTTTATTAAAAGCTCCAACGTACCTTATTTGTTGAATGATGATACAACCTGGCAGCTGAGGAACACAGATCAACTGCGCCACCTGTTGTCCCTGGATAGCATTTCTTACCCTCACTTCTTTCACTGGTTTAATGTCTACGAACGGCAACCATAGCTTCTCAATGGATTGCTTTGTCAGGAATTGTTGCTGTGCCTTGGTGCTGGTTCCCTGTACTCTGTAGTCGAGCCATTGAAATCGTATAGTCGCATCCAACACGATGATCTTTAGCAATTGAAAAAAAAAGAAAGTTATATTAAAAACTATGAAACAACAGATTGTTAATTTTTGTATACTTTTGGCAAGTTTAATACAGTATATGTAATAATTGAAATATTCTTTGGAGATTAATTACTATGTATTCTGAATACCTTTCATGTTTATTAGCTGATCCCTTCTTTGTTTCGCGTTTACTCCTGCACTACATCAACTCATCAATTTTCTATAAAATTTATTGGCCTTTTAAAATATATTTGTACCATCTTCTGTTATTGCATTCCGAAAATATATTTATACATTATTTACATTTTACGCTACTTTTTGCACAGACACTATTTCAAATATTGTTCTGCAATTTTTTGCGTAACCCATCATGTGAGAGCCGTATTATTAACTTTACAATCCATTCTTCTATTTTACAACTGAATCAGTATTTGTTAAAACAACTACAGTTACTAGTTTAATGATAACCACTTCTATACTTTTTTCAGAATATATATATATATATATGAACAAAACTGCTATTTATTGCTAAAATAACTCGTTTTCTAATCTGTAAATGTCTTTCACTATACTTTCATCCATTAACACTTTGAAAAGGGCAACAAATGAAAACCGTTAAAGCGGGCACGGATTTGTATATATTTTTTTCTACTTTTCCAGAAATTCCATGCAATACGTATTACTTTGTACTTTACCGTTCTTCAATATTTCTGGATATCTAACAATTCTCTAACTTTTACATTCATCTAGGGAATAGACTTTAACTCTACAGAATGTCAACTTTCTATTCATTGAGACGATGTCATGTCAATCTGTCATGTCAATCTTCAGTATTCGAAAAGAAAAAAATAATGGATAATAACAAAGAAGGTTATCTAAGAATTATTGAGTACTTGGAGGACAAAATTGAGAATTGTAATTTGCAAATTACATTGTGACAGTATGTATGTACCACTTTGTTTGATAACCTTCTGCTATTTTCCAGTTGCTACACAATTTCTGTTATTTTTGGTGAAATAATTGTAAGACGTGGTGTTCACATGCCTCTTTTGGACTTTACTAGACGAAATTCAGGGAATCTTGTAGAGATCAAACCAACTGATAGTCTTACGATGCCAAATTTGGGTTATAGGGGGGGGGGAAAGCATTAAAACCTCTCAGCGAATTACTGATGGGTAGTTAAATACGAAGTTCGTTGGGAAAGTAAGTTCCGTTTGGCAATAAAAAAGAAATCGAGTACAGATAAAGAAAGCAATGTATTGCACAAACAATAACACTTTTTACATTACTTTTCCCCATAGCTTCCGTAATACGAAGTTCGTTGGGAAAGTAAGTTCTGTTTGGCAATAAAAAAGAAATCGAGTACAGAGTAAGAAAGCAATGTATTGCACAAACAATAAAACTTTTTACGCTACTTTTCCCCATAGCTCCTGTCATAGCGTGGTATATGTTTATTTATTCCTACGTCATAGAATTTTGCCTTCTGAGTTGTCAACCATGTGGTAACCATGTGTTGTCAACCATCGTTGCTGAAGAGCTTAACACTAAAGTAAGACGTCAGATACAGAAAGAGATGGAAGTCACTAGGAGCAAGGTCGGCACTGAACGGAGGATGGCACCAAATCGTCCCAGCCGAAGCTTTCAAGAAATTGTTTACTCACATTAATAGTGTGTGGTCAGGCATTGCCGTGAATAAAAACCACATCTTTTGCGGTTATTCCTCTGCGTTTATTTTGTATTGCACGACGCAGTTTCTTAAGCGTCTCCCAATAAACATCTTTATTGATTGTTGCAGCTCGTGGTAAAAATTCAATCAGCAAAATGCCTTCTCTGTCCCAAAACACTATACTCATGACTTTTCGGGGTGTCAAGAATTGCTTTTGTTTAACCTTTTTTGGGGACGAAGTGTGCTTCCATTCTTTAGATTGTCATTTCATTTCAGGGGTGTCATAAGCAACGCAAGTTGCATCCCTCGTGGTTATCTCCGATAAAAAGTTTTCATCATGATAGCGTGTCAAAAGCTCAAGTCCTACAAGCAGAAGCTCAAGTCCTTTGTGTTCTTCAGTACGAAGTTTAGGCACCCAATATGCACAAAGTTTACGAGAACCCAGTTTTTCAGTAACAGTCTCGTAAAGTACTCTTCGTGAAATTTGTGGAAATTCAAGACTAAGAGCATTAATCGTGAACCTACGGTTGTTCTTAATCCTTTGTTTGACTGCACTCCCAATTCATTAGAAACCACAGATGGTCGCTCACATCGTTCTTCGTCATGCACTTGATTACGTCCTTCCTTAAATTGTCGGACCCATCTCCTCACCATTGAAACATTCATTGCATATTCTCCGTAAACCTCGAAAATTTGTCGGTGAATGTCACTTGATTTTACATTCTTCTACAGATGTAATAATAAATGAATCACAGATGTAATTTGACAAGATTTTGATCAACGCTGCCACCATAAACAGTCACTACGAATGACACACAACACAAAGCGATCTCAAGATAGCATCATTTCCTTCTGCTTGGATCAGAATAACTAAACGGCGTGACAAACATCTTGGCATTTAAAGGCGGCGCTCCAAGTTCCCTTTAAATGCTGCTAGCAAATGAGAGTCCAGCGATATTGCCACGTATATTTTGTACACATCCACGCCTATCCTCTGCCACCTGATCGCACTGTAGTTCGTCTGCTTAGTCATAGCCACACCCCTTAGCACTCGGCAATATCGCGTCAGAGCTTGCGTTTTATTCGTTTAACTGAAATGCCAAGATGTTTGTCACAGGCTTTAGTGCGCATGGGCTGAACTGCGATCGTATCGCTGCCGCGGAGAAAAATCGAAACAAAACTTATTTTATGAACTTACTATCGTATGTATGCGGTCTCGCGTTGTCAGCGTGGTATGCGACGCTCTTTCCGCTGAACAGTTTCAGACGATTCTTTACAATTGCTAACTGTAAACAGTACAAGCCCAAGTTTATCGTTCTGCCCGATGGTAGTAGCTTGTAATGCACGATGCCTTTAATATAATCTACACTAAACATAACATCCTTGTGTATTAGTGTGGGCTTTGCGATAGACTTTGGAGATTCTCCTAACTTCGACCTCCATCTTTTTTTTCACACTGATGTTGTAAATTATTCACTTTTCTCACTCGTGATTGACCGCTTCAGAAATGGCTCGAGATTGTTACGTTTCGGTAGAGATTCACAGATAGAAGTTCGGTCGAGTAAATATTTTTGAGCCAGTTCATATGGTACACGAACATCGAGCTTCTGTTTCTTACCAGTTTTCTTCAAAATGATTTCAGCACTGTTTGGCACTGGCGATGTTATGGTGTGCCACTACGAGTGATTGATCACTCACTACCAGTGGACATAATCTAGGATATTTAAATCTCCAGAACAAAAGCACCTGAACCATCTTTTGGCTGTTGTGTTTTGATAACATATCTTGTCAGTAAAAGGCACATGTTTCTTTAGATACCGGTATATGTGTGTGATGAACATTTTGATCTTCATCAAAATAAAGTTGTAAAATGTAGCGCAGTTTTGCGGAGAGTTCACTTATATTCACGACTTAATGCCTTGCGTCTGATTATGACAATTCTAACACTTTTTGCAGAGCTACTAGCTTTAACTAGACCACTTGAATACCAAGGTATATAAGACGAAAATGATATTTCTTTTTCACGAGAGAACTTTGAAGTTCAATATATCATGAAAAATTCATATTTATATTATGGTTATAACCATAAATATTATTATGAATTTTCTTTTCTAATGCTGATAATAAATCACATTATCTTGATTTGATTTATGCGAAATTTATGGAGCTAAAAAATTCTCATTTGGAAAATTCTGATTTGGGAGTTACATCACTTGGCATTCAAGAGGTTTAACTGTGAAATGCCAAATTTTAAAGATGACATGTTGGACAGGATAAATCAAGTGATTTTTGAAATAATAATAATAGTAAGTTTTGAATGTGCGACATATTCACTGAATTTATTCCAAAGAACGAACATTATCAGTTTGGTGTGATAGACATTGGATTTTAAAAATCTGGTCAATATTAATTTTTATTTTAAGCTTTCATTTATTCAATACGACACACAGTTTATGCACATTCTCAGACTGAAAATAATTTCTTTGTTATGTTAACTTTTCCTTTTTCTCATATTTCTTAATGAATAAACTTACAGATTGATTCCTTCAATCCAAATTCCTAAGATTACCTTTCATGACATCGATCTACACGACCATGTTTTCATCAGCCTGCCGTCAATTCAATGTACGAAGAATTCAATGACCTATGCTTCGACGTTAGGTGACCAGTTACGACTTATGTACAACACGATTTGAGCCTAATGTGATTTCGTGCGCAGAAGGGTCACTAGCTTTTAGTCTGTCTCATATTTATCGTAGCCTTATTCGGTGTAGCTTGCCTTATGTCAGTTCAAAAGTTTAAACTGTTACTAGCTCAAGTGTTATTTCAGTGTTTACTAAGAATTCAGAAATAAAACAGGAAAAATGTTAACAAAGAATGTCTTACTTTAATAGTTTCTGTATTCTAACGTACGGATGTTTAGTACATTAAGAATCTTTATTACGACTAGGTTGGAAATGGCAGACTATTTGCTTTTTCAATGTTCTCGATGCTAGTTTCTTAAAAGTGGACATCAAAATTACCTTATCATTCTAGTTAGGGGTAAGAAACAAATAAATGATCTTAAGTTATGCCATAACCAAATGGTAGAACAAAAATTTTTTGTCAATGCTGACGTTATAGTTGAATGTCTCGAAGAGTAAAACACTTTATTAGCGTTTGCAGGTAGTTAGAAAAAAAAACGTCCAAGTCCTATGACGGAACTAACAAGGGAACGAAGGGAGGATTGATATCGAGTTGGAACGCTGTGCATACATCAATCGAAAGCACTAATGATGCTGATTAAGAATCTGTAATAAAAAGTTTCCACATGCATGTGTTAAAGGAGTGATGCCGATTTGTCACTTTTCACAGTTTTTGCACTTCTTCACGTTATTTCAATTCCAATCGCTACCAAACTCATACAAACGACTAATTCACGCACTAGAAATCCTGTTACTCATATTTGTTTTCGTTACTCATATTTGAGGAAACATAACGCTTGGAGCATAACAGAATCAAATGTATTAGTTGACATAAGATGTGCAGTAATGATACTTCAGCACATACGCAGGTGAATCAACAAGAAAATGGTTCAAGCAAAAAATGTCTTTGCACCAAGAGCAACGGATTCTCGCAAGTTTCTCACAATGCTTACAGTTGACGACACCAAACCTAAAACCAAATTTGCTTGGCGAATCAAAAGCAGGATATTCACCAGTCTTATAACCAGCTTTAATAAATGCATATTGATACAACCCAATGTATCTTGGCGAACTCATCTGATTGTGTACAATCGAAGCAAATATAATGCGCTGGTCTGGTTGAAATATTTTATACCCGTCAAGTTCGAGTTTCACATAGTGTTCAAGTTTCTTCAAATAATGTTTCCAAACACCAAACCCATAAACGTCTATCGGCTGACAGAATCGCGTGCAGTTTTTCGGGATATTCACAACCTTCACTATTGCGCCATTTGGCAAACACCCGGCAATTCGCGTGTGGTCTGTAAACGGACCCCAATGGTCAAGTAGAACGACATTTTCTTCGTTTGGTGAAATCGCTGCAGACAGCAAGTCTTTAACAAACTTGTCACGGTCGTCACTTGTCATGATGCCACTTTTCGATGCATCAAGCACTAGATTTTCGGGTTTGATCATTGTTTCCCACATCCTTGGCCCAAATTTTCCGCTAGACTCTTGGAGTGTTACCATCATTTTGTCATGAACAACTCCGCTCATCGCAACTATTGGCAAGATAGTAAAAGAGTGGGTTGTAGCATTTGTTGACTGCACAACTTTTTCAACTCTATCTTGTCCTTTGAACGCCAGAGTGCGTTTCATTATGAACACCACTCTGATCGGCGTTCAAAACATTTTCGGCAGCGATGCGTTTTTCATTCATTGTGTTGGTGATGCGGGTCGCAAATTTGTCTGCTTCCGTTTTCAAAATCTCCTGATCTTTGAACTACGGCTTCGTCACGCAACTCGTGATTCGGCGGCTGGTAATTCCACGGGCTTTTTAAAACTGCTGTACCCACCAAGACGAAGCCTTGAACGAATGAGCGAAATCAAGTTTGGCTGCATTATTCATCGCCCAGATTCGTATGTCGTCGTCATGAATTGGATGCCCAGCCGGAGCAGTTGCGTTGAAATCGGCAAACGTGTCGTCGCTTATTCAATTCTCCATTGTCATCAGATGCGAATTGCCTTTTCCAAGCACGAATGGCAGGCCAGTCTGGTGCCCAAGAGTGTTTCTTACGGATGGCAGTGATTTTTCTGCATTTGCCTCGCGGTGTTCATGCACAATCAAGAATCATCCTCATCTCGTCGTCTGTGTATTTTCGAGTGTCTGAATTTTTCGGACGACCTCCTGATGTCAATGGTTCATTATCAGGTTCTTCATCCAAAATAGAACAGCTTCTTCGTGATATATGTAAATGTGCCACTGGTGTATCACCGTCAATCACGCGAAAGTTTGTCATAACCAGTTTCTGAAATGACATCGTCTTTTTCACAGCCTTCAATAATCATGTCACTAATGGCGGATGCAAAGTCAATTTCACTTGACGTTTGTTCAGCAGATTTGATTCGATTCCACTGGATATAGTCGCTGACTTGTTCAGTTACAATTGGCAAGATGTTGGCAATATTCATTTGCGGCATTTTGCACCTTGACGTACAAATAAACAACATTTGAGTTCACATCAAAACAAGCATCTTGTTACCTCGGCGAGAGCACACTGACAACTGTTCGCGTGTGTTTACAGTCCTAAGCTAGGCATGGGAGAATCGAAGTTGTGCACTTTACCGCATAGATGGCAGTACCACACATTGACTTTACTATGCGTGCAATATGGCTTATGATGCTTTCTCACTATGCATTTCACATAGCTTTAGAAGGTAGCAAACTCTGTGAGTTGAGTTCATCGTTTTGTTTTCACCTACTTTACTAATTTCAAAACAACAAAATCTTGCAAAATGTGAAAAGTGACAAATCGACATAACTCCTTCAATACATTTATGTGGAAACTTTTTATGACAGATTCTTAATCAGCATCATTAGTGCTTTCGATTGATGTATGCAGGACGTTCCAACTCGATATCAATTCACCCTTCATTCCCTTGTAAGCACAATTTGCACAAGAAACACACTCGTAACCTATCTTCTTAGCTTTGACGTTTTTTCGGAGATGCCTGACAAATATAACATATTTTGTTCGAAAATATATTGGAGATAATATAATAATGACAAATTAAAACTTTATTACTTAAACTTAAATAATCAATTAAAGGAAGCTTTATAATATGAAATACAAATACATAATCGATCGGACACAATTGAGATGTCGCATACTAGGAGAGAGGTAACTTTAAGTATTAATCTCGAACTGCTACTTTCATAGGATTATTTTTAAAAACTTAATTACGAACGCAAAGATTTAAGGTTAATCAATGTTTAACATTTGATTACTATTATAATTATTTCTTCAAAATAACTGATATAGTTCTAATGATAATTCTAGGGAAAATAATGTTTTTTTATTCATATAGTATCCTAAACAATGATTCTCCTTATTGGACATACAGTATTGATTGGACATTACATACAGAAGTAAATATTAGTACAATAACTCACGTTGTTTGCCTGGATTAGATCAGGCTTACTATCCGGCTGGATCGCTATGCTTACTTCCAGAACACTACCTGTGAAACAACACATATAAAACTATCAATTAATGGCTTCAAACACTATAAGAAAGCAGGATTAAAGTTTTCTATTACGTTTTCATCTGAATAATTAGCAATACATCTATGATTAGTGTGAAGGAAACTTCATAAATGGTGTTAAATGCATAAGCTATAAACAATACACAATACACATATACGAGAAAAGTCAATTTTTACTGCTTTTGAAGACAAATACATTTCTAGCGCAAATAATTCACTCATTTTGAAAAGGCTATATTTTCAAAAGTATTACATGTACACACATGAAAGGTTTATTATAAGAACCACAAACCCACTGAAAGTTTTACCGTGTGGCAGCACGAGTCCATTATCTTTCCGATCGGGTGTAGCAGTGTGCAGTGTGGCAGTGAGAGGCTAGTACCTGTCGAGAAGGGAGGGAAAGCAACAAAAAAATTGTGTGCTTAGATACGCCAGGTGTTCGTCTGTTGTAGCTTTGAACGCGCTTTTACAAGAAAGTATCACACGTGCACACATGAAAGATATATGAAAAGAACCACAAACTCACCAAGTTTATACACCCTCTACAATTGTTTAATATGTACCCCTTTGGTGACACGACACACGTTCAGACGATACTCGAGCTCATTTCATACATTTTCTAGCATAGTCTTGTCAATTATCTGAATTACAGCACTGATGCGTTCTTTGAGCTCGACTAAGGATTGCAGTAGTAGGAGTACGTAAACAAGGTCCTTAACGTACTCCCACAGGAAGAAACCACAGAACGTAAAATCAGTAGATCTCGGAGCAGGTGCTCTTTCCTTTACAGAAGCAACCAATGTCGTAGAATTGACGATAACACCTGAAAATACTTTATTTACATTACTGTTCTTTTCCATACTCTCTTGTGAAAGCGCTTTGCAAAGCTACAACAGACGAACAGCTGGCATATTCAAGCACAAAAATTTTTTTCTTGCTTTCCCTCCCTTCTCGAGAGGTACTAACCTCTTACTGCCACACTGCACACTGCTACACCCGATCGGAAAGATAATGGACTCGTGCTGCCAAGCGGTAAAGATTCGGTGGGTTTGTGGTTCTTATAATAAACCTTTCATGTGTGTATCTAGATACATGTAATACTTTTGAAAATATAGCCTTTTCAAAACGAATGAATCATTTATCGTAACCCTGAAGTTTGTTTTCTCCACATTTATTCTATTATTCAATAAGTTTTCTTAGAATAATACCAAACTATGTAGCACATTTTTTAATCGTCTGTATAACACTTAAAATGATACTGTTTAGTACATGTTAACTGGACTAAGAAGAAGAAATATAGTTCAAATTTTATCCAAAGCCATGAGACAATTTCCTTCCTTAAGTTGCTTCGTTGAATAGTTTCGTACCTGAAGCACATTGTATATACAGTGTAAGATAAATGTCACTTGGTTTAACTTCTTACATTTTTAAAACGTATCACTTCACTTGATATTGTTCCCTCATACGCTTCTCTTAATTGCCTTCTACACAATGAAGATTTCACTTAATTATTGAAGAAACAAGAAATAAGACGCTGTTACCTGTTAGGAATGAAATGAGCATAAATCAAACATTACATGAGATATTCATGGTTATTTCATTTGATGATCCTTTACAGCACTGCTGCTGTATAAAATGTGAAGTTACAGTTCACAGGGTCCTAACATCATATGCAATACCTCCAGTTGAAACAAAATCTTAATAAATTGATTAAGAGTTAGAAATAAAGTAGAGCTGAAAAAATATTTTCTTAATTTTGTAAAATGCAATTTCATTCTCGTCTGCAGATGAGCGAGCCACAGAAGGTAACGCCTTCTCTTGGACCATGAGTATTTATTTATTTATTTGCACTGGCAGATAGGTAACAAGATACATTCATTGCTCGATTTTGACTGTTTACAACACAAAATTACAAAATACAAAAATACAGAACACGAATAAAACAAGAAAATGCTTTCTGCAAGAAGCAATAAAGCTCTGAAGTGCTGGAGTGCTGAAAAGGATCCTTGATCCTATGCTAATAGTTCAACAAAGAAACTCTTCAGGATGGTGAATTTGCTGAGCGGATTTGGGGCGGCTTTCAGCTTTGGCATGTAGGTGCGTAGCGTGCACTATGTTGGTCAGGTTTAAATCCTTCAGAAGTTGAAAAAGTTCTTTAATAGTTTAGAATGATGTCTTCAGAGGATAAGTTATCATTAGGAGACATCTTCGGTCTTGAGGCTGCGATAGTACGCAATATTGTAGGCTCAGGTCTTGAAGAGGATGTGGCAGCGATGATGTCTTGAAGAGGTGCTGAACGTGAGATTGGGCTTGCTGGTATTTTCTTTTCTGCTTGTAGGATTTGTTATATTCGCGAACATCTGAAATAATTAGCAGGAGGAGCGCCTTTATAGTTGACACATTTCGCTGGTCTGTCTCTGGTCTTGATTTCGCATCGGTATGTTCAATGAGGGACGGTGCACTTAACGCACCGAGGCAGAGCTTGGCAAGTTGCTTGCGAGTACTTAAATCTTTGGCATTTGAAGCATTGCAAGTAATGTTCCTTTTTGTAGTGGTTCTACGTGAACTTTCATGTGTAGCAATAAGTCTTCTTTGAAGATTCTGTTGGTATGTATCAAGAATATTGGGACCTTCCCTTTCCCTCCTTCACGATTCTGGTTTCATATTTGTAAAACCCATATTAGTTAATCCTTCTCCTTCAGTACTGTTGTAATGTTTTCAATGCTGATATCAATTGGAAGGTGGCGAATAACTGATTCGATGGTTTCAGTTTTCTTCTTGATTTCAGTGTCATACTGTAGTTTGTTGTAGGAGCAAAAGTTATGCACGACTTTGTAATCTTCCTGAAGCTCACACTTAATTTTTGTGTATCCTTCCATGAATACAAAAGTAACTTCTTAGCTGCAATCTTTAGTTATTAATTGTTGTTGTTTATAGGACTGGGTAGGAGGGTAATTATATATGTATATTCAATATAATTAATAATCAGGTAGTCTTAGGTAGTCTTCATATAATCTATTTTTCATCCTTCTCGAGTTCAGTGTTTGAAGTGAAAGCTTTTTCTGTGTCATCAGTGGATTTTGAAAGAACCGCATAGGTATTTGATGTTGGTATAGGCACAGGCGTCTTTCGGTTTCTTCGATGATCTCAGGTTTCTTGATTTCGCTGGCATATTGTAGTTGGTTGAAAGAATAAATATTTCGGAACACTTTGTAATCTCCCTGAATTGGAACACTTTGTGATCCCCCACTTCTTCCTGTCTTTCCCTTGTCAAGGTCTTCTTTATTTATAACACGAGTACATAATGTCCAACAGTTATATTTTGTTTCCATATTGAAATTTCAACCATATCAGTATCGCGGAAAATGCAACTTTTTGCTTCTCTTTCATTATATTACATGGACAGACAATTTGTAATATATTTTAAAAACAAGGGCGAAACGAGTAAATTAATTTACCATGAGAGTGTGTAGAACTGCGTAGAAGATCCATCTGTGTAATATAGTATACTTCGGTTCGTATTTTGAGCTCCTTCATGGCTAAGCGGTTAGCACGCGCGCCTCTGGCGAGGGAGACCCGGGTTCCATTCCCGGCGAGAGCTCATGTGGTTCGGATTCCACGTTAATCAGTAGGTCCACGTCTCATATAGCCACGCTGCTCAACGGGACGTAAAACTCAAAAATCAATCAATCAATTAATCGGTTCGTACTTTACCAGTAGTAATTGCAGCACCCTATCGAACTCTCGATTATCCAAATCGGGTCCCCATGGACCATAGTGAATGAACCAGGGATGCTTTGGCCCGGCATTGCGTCACCTATTGAAATTTTGCTTATGCTTATTCAGGGGCCGCACGTTGGTGTAAATGAATCAGAGGTACCTTGGTCCTGCTATGACGTCATTGAATTGGGAGTATTGGATCAGAGGTCATGATGATTCTTTAAAATTGCTAAAAATATGGTCTTGATGATTCATTACATTATGAAATAGTGCAGGTTTACGAATGCTTTCGTTCCCTTTTATGGCATAAAATTTGGAGATTGTTATATCTTTGATGAGATGGACTAACACGGATGCAAATGAAATCTTTAGTTTTACGTCACACGTTTATGCCGGTTAGGCTAAAGGAGACGGCGACGATGAGAAAGGAATGAAAGTGTGGGAAAATGTAGCATAATGTTGCCCACCACAAAACTATTTCGCGGGGTTTGAACCAGGGACCCCATACAGCAGAGGTGAACGCTCTACCACTGAGTCACCGCACCTCTACTGGTATGAATGAATTAGAGGTAGTTGGTTCGAGCTAATATGTTCGTTTGACGTCACTGAACTGGGATTTTTAGCTTGGAGCTTATGATGGCTTGTTTCGTTCCCTTTTATGGGTATAAAATTACCAAAACAAGGTTTGATTTCTTTCTTGTTGACCTATTACATTATGAATTAGTAGACCCCAGTAATAATATAAATTCGTATTAGTATTAATATGAAACTCGAAAACTTCGGAGTTCCTCCGTGGCTAACCGGTTAGCGTATGCGCCTTTAACGTGGGAGACCAGAGTTCGATTCCCGACAGGAGCTCATGCGGTTCGGATTGTTATCCCTTTGATGAGATGAACTAACACTGGTGCAAATGAAATCTTTAGTTTTACGTCCCACGATTAGGCTAAAGGAGACGGTGACGATGAAAAATGAATGAAAGTATGGGAGAAAATTGGAGCATAATGTTGCCCACCACAAAATTACTTTGAACCAGGGACCCCATACAGCAGAGGTGAACGCTCTACCACTGAGCCACCACGTCCCTTATTGGTGCGAATGAAGTAGAGGTAATTGGTTTGAGCTAATGTGTTTGTTTGAGGTCGGGCTGACCCTATTTCACTTTTGGGACCCCCCACACATGGATCATAGCGAATGAGTTAGAGATGCTTTGGTTTGGGATTGCATTACCTATTGTAATTTTGCTTATGTTTACTCAGGGGCAGGGATCACTCAGGACACATAAGATCACCTTAATTTACATCAGGAGTTGGGGGGGAGGGAGTATCGGACCTCGTTCCCTTTGATGATTATCGATTTTGGAGCCTTATTACGTTATATGGAGGCGTATTTAAAATTATTTCCTTAAATTTGATAAGTACTTTGTGATCCACTTTGTTCCGTTTCAGGGGTGAACGTGGATACCTTGCAATCGTACCGAGTTCGATTCTTGGTGCTAGTTTAGGAAATGTTGAATTTAACGTCCCCAGCGAAAACGATGGTGATGAGAAATGATAGGACGAAACAGGAGAAAACATGTTCCCTTTTAGAGGTACAAAATTGCCAAAATATAAACGTAAGCAATACGTTGTACCACGTGTTTGGTCTTTTGGCCCAATTTATCCTCTTGGATGAGGCCCTATTACCTTATATAGTTATATGGACGTATACAGGGGTTCATTACCTTTCATAAGATATGGGTATATTTGTGCACCCCTTTAACATTTGGGTGGAGTAATTTGGCCCACCCCCTTCAATTTTGGAAATTGCCCAATTTAAACATTTGGTATAATAGTATAGGGCTTTAATATATATTATTATAAATTTGGGTGGTCTACCTCGTTCCTTTTAGGGGCACAAAATTACCAAATTTTACTGCAACCACGTGTTTGGTATTTTGGCTCATTTTATTACCTTGGATGAGGTCCTATTACCTTATATAGTTATATGGACGTATACAGATGTACATTTCCTATTATAAGACATAGGTACATTTGTGTACCCCTTTAAAATTTGGGAGGAGTACCATAGCCCACCCCTTAAATTTTGGAAATTTTCCAGTTTAAGCATTCGGTATTATACTACTGGACTCTAATATGTATCATGATAAATTTGTGTGGTCCACATCGTTCCCTTTTATGGGTAAAAAAAAATTGCCAAAATATAAACATAAGCAATATGATGTACCACGTGTTTGGTTTTTGATCCAATTTATCCTCTTGGATGAGGACCTATTACCTTATATGGTTATATGGTCATGTATAGGGGTCTATTCCCTATCATAAGACATAGGTACATTTGTGCATCCCTTGAAATTTTTGGGAATGGTACCTTGGCCCACCCCTTAAATTTTAGAAATTGCCCAACCACGTGTTTGGTCTTTTGGCCTAATTTATTCTCTTGGATGATGTCCTATTACATTATATGGTTATATGGTTATATATAGGGGTCTATGCCCTATCATAAGACATAGGTACATTTGTGCACCCCTTAAAAATTTGGGCGGGGCACCCTGGCCCACCCCTTAAATTTTGGAAATCGCCCAATTTAAACATTTGGTATAATAGTATAGAACCCTAATATAGATCACTATAATACCCCTATGCACTCCTCTTAAGCTTTTTGATAAGAGAGAACCACGATACTTTAAGGTTACCTTCTTGGTCTTGGTGTTAGTTCGTGTAATTTATATATTAAATAACGTTGACGGTTTAGTTAAAATCATCTCAAAATATTTTAGCCAAAATTTTTCAGTGAGTGCAAAGAGGGAATTGTTTCACGGTTAACCGACAAACGTTATCCGCTTTTTAACTATTCGTTTAAAAAATATCGGTTTTTAACTATTCGATTAACAAATAAATGGTTTTTAACTATTCGATTAAATTTTGAGTCCACTAATTTCCAGTTATTACAAAAGTTCAAGTGAAAATTTGAAACTAAATTTTGTCGAACTCAAATTTTTCAAATCAAAAATATTCAAACTGAAATTTTCGAATTAAAAACATCAAACTAAAATTTTCGAACAAAAAAGTTGAAATCAATATTTTCGAATTCAAATTTTCAAACAAAAGAAATCAAACTGAAATTTTCGAATTATAAACATCGAACCAAAATTTGAAATAAAACTTTTCGAATTCAACTTTTCAAACCAAACAATTTTACACTGAAATATCTTAAACTAGAAATTCTAAACTAAAATTTTCGAATCAAAACATTTCAAACCAGTTTTAGAACTAGAAAGTTGAAACTAAAATTTTCGAACAAAAAAAATTGAAATAAAACTTTTCGAATTCAAATTTTTTCAAACCACACAATTTCACACTGAAATTTTGGAACTAGAAATTTTAAATTAAAATTTTCGAAAAATGAAATCAAAATTTTCGAACCAAAACATTTGTCCAAATTTTTGAACTAGAAAGTTGAAACTAAAATTTTCGAATTCAAATTTTTTGAAACCAATCAGTTTCACACTGAAATTTTGAACTAGAAATTTAAGCTAAAATTTTTCGAAAAATGGAATCAAAATTTTCGAACCAAAACATTTCAGTCCAAATGTTAGAACTAGAAAGTGGAAACTAAAATTTTCGAATTAAAAGTTTCAACCTGTTTTCGAACTAAAAAATTTTTATAACGAAATTTTCAAATCAAATTTTTGGACCTAAAATTTTCAAACCAAAATTGTCGAACTGAAAGTTAAAGTTTCGAAGAAAAGAAATAATTCGAAATTTTCAAACAAACTTCTTGAAAATATTTAACCATAGCCGTTTACTGAATTTAAAATTTTAATTGCCTTGAAGAAATATTTGGGACTAAGTTTTGAGAGATGAACCGTTTGGTAAGCCATAGCCAAACCGAGACATTGATATTGCTTGAAATGAAGTTTAATCAAGCTTTATTTTATCAGACAGTACTAACTTACGATCCGTTTTAGTGCATTTTTGTTTCAGATCAACGGCCAGCCATAATCGGACTTTTTTTCCGTAACATCATGAAAGCACGCAAAGCTTCTTCTGGTCATAGCCGCTACGCTACGTAAAAACCCGAATCTCTACCACAGAAAAACCATAAACGCATATTTTTCAAGACCTTGAATCGAACCTGGGACCATTTTAAGAGAAGATTACTTACCACAGCGATTCTCCTCTGATGAGATCAAGAAACCTTAAAATCAATCATGCTTGGTACTCCTTAGAACAAAACAAAACAAAATGCTAAGATGTTCAACAGGTTGACATTAAACATCTACCGCTCTCTCTCTCCCTCTCCCTCTCTCCCTCTCCTGTAATAACAAAGTACAACTCAAGATAGGTTGAATGGTTGGATTTCGTAATGAAAACAAATGCGACTTCCTGTGGCAAGGTCGGTTAAGATGATTTCTGCAAGTGTCAGCATCAGCTGTACGATAACGTTTCATGGAAAGACTGACGAATGAAGTTTACGCACTGTTGTAAAACAGCGATCCTTAATAATAGAACGGCACAACACTGGTACCGTATGTCAGGGAAGAAATCAAACTGAGAATATCTACATGCTTCATCACTAGCTATTGAAAACACGTTTTCAAGAAATCCTATTGCAGAACACGAAACAAACTGAACTTTGAATGATGTCGCAAAACAAATCTGCAAATGCTGCATTCTTTACCGGTGATAAAACTGAGTGATTTCAAATGCAAAATCAAGATTTCTTTAAATTGAAAGTTGATTAGTTTACAGTATAATATTGTTTCCAGAGATTGGCTGGGTCGATTGATCTCATCAGAGGAGAATCGCTGTGGTAAGTAATCTTCTCTTAAAATGGTCCCAGGTTCGATTCAAGGTCTTGAAAAATATGCGTTTATGGTTTTTCTGTGGTAGAGATTCGGGTTTTTACGTAGCGTAGCGGCTATGACCAGAAGAAGCTTTGCGTGCTTTCATGATGTTACGGAAAAAAAAAGTCCGATTATGGCTGGCCGTTGATCTGAAACAAAAATGCACTAAAACGGATCGTGAGTTAGTACTGTCTGATAAAATAAAGCTTGATTAAACTTCATTTCAAGCAATATCAATGTCTCGGTTTGGCTATGGCTTACCAAACGGTTCATCTCTCAAAACTTAGTCCCAAATATTTCTTCAAGACAATTAAAATTTTAAATTCAGTAAACGGCTATGGTTAAATATTTTCAAGAAGTTTGTTTGAAAATTTCGAATTATTTCTTTTCTTCGAAACTTTAACTTTCAGTTCGACAATTTTGGTTTGAAAATTTTAGGTCCAATAATTTGATTTGAAAATTTCGTTATAAAAATTTTTTAGTTCGAAAACAGGTTGAAACTTTTAATTCGAAAATTTTAGTTTCCACTTTCTAGTTCAAAAATTTGGACTGAAATGTTTTGGTTCGAAAATTTTGATTTCATTTTTCGAAATTTTAATTTAAAATTTCTAGTTCAAAAATTTCAGTGTGAAATTGTGTGGTTTGAAAAAATTTGAAATCGAAAAGTTTTATTTCAATTTTTTTTGTTCGAAAATTTTAGTTTCAACTTTCTAGTTCTAAAACTGGTTTGAAATGTTTTGATTCGAAAATTTTAGTTTAGAATTTCTAGTTTAAAATATTTCAGTGTAAAATTGTTTGGTTTAAAAAGTTGAATTCGAAAAGTTTTATTTCAAATTTTGGTTCGATGTTTATAATTCGAAAATTTCAGTTTGATTTCTTTTGTTTGAAAATTTGAATTCGAAAATATTGATTTCAACTTTTTTGTTCGAAAACTTTAGTTTGATGTTTTTAATTCGAAAATTTCAGTTTGAATATTTTTGATTTGAAAAATTTGAGTTCGACAAAATTTAGTTTCAAATTTTCACTTGAACTTTTGTAATAACTGGAAATTAGTGGACTCAAAATTTAATCGAATAGTTAAAAACCATTTATTTGTTAATCGAATAGTTAAAAACCGATATTTTTTAATCGAATAGTTAAAAAGCGGATAACGTTTGTCGGTTAACCGTGAAACAATTCCCTCTTTGCACTCACTGAAAAATTTTGGCTAAAATATTTTGAGATGATTTTAACTAAACCGTCAATGTTATTTAATATATAAATTACACGAACTAACACCAAGACCAAGAAGGTAACCTTAAAGTATCGTGGTTCTCTCTTATCAAAAAGCTTAAGAGGAGTGCATAGGGGTATTATAGTGATCTATATTAGGGTTCTATACTATTATACCAAATGTTTAAATTGGGCGATTTCCAAAATTTAAGGGGTGGGCCAGGGTGCCCCTCCCAATTTTTTTAAAGGGGTGCACAAATGTACCTATGTCTTATGATAGGGCATAGATCCCTATATATAACCATATAACCATATAATGTAATAGGACATCATCCAAGAGAATAAATTAGGCCAAAAGACCAAACACGTGGTTGGGCAATTTCTAAAATTTAAGGGGTGGGCCATGGTACCATTCCCAAAAATTTCAAGGGATGCACAAATGTACCTATGTCTTATGATAGGGAATAGACCCCTATACATGACCATATAATTTATCATGATACATATTAGAGTCCAGTAGTATAATACCGAATGCTTAAACTGGAAAATTTCCAAAATTTAAGGGGTGGGCTATGGTACTCCTCCCAAATTTTAAAGGGGTGCACAAATGTACCTATGTCTTATAATAGGAAATGTACATCTGTATACGTCCATATAACTATATAAGGTAATAGGACCTCATCCAAGGTAATAAAATGAGCCAAAATACCAAACACGTGGTTGCAGTAAAATTTGGTAATTTTGTGCCCCTAAAAGGAACGAGGTGGACCACCCAAATTTATAATAATATATATTAAAGCCCTATACTATTATACCAAATGTTTAAATTGGGCAATTTCCAAAATTGAAGGGGGTGGGCCAAATTACTCCACCCAAATGTTAAAGGGGTGCACAAATATACCCATATCTTATGAAAGGTAATGAACCCCTGTATACGTCCATATAACTATATAAGGTAATAGGGCCTCATCCAAGAGGATAAATTGGGCCAAAAGACCAAACACGTGGTACAACGTATTGCTTACGTTTATATTTTGGCAATTTTGTACCTCTAAAAGGGAACATGTTTTCTCCTGTTTCGTCCTATCATTTCTCATCACCATCGTTTTCGCTGGGGACGTTAAATTCAACATTTCCTAAACTAGCACCAAGAATCGAACTCGGTACGATTGCAAGGTATCCACGTTCACCCCTGAAACGGAACAAAGTGGATCACAAAGTACTTATCAAATTTAAGGAAATAATTTTAAATACGCCTCCATATAACGTAATAAGGCTCCAAAATCGATAATCATCAAAGGGAACGAGGTCCGATACTCCCTCCCCCCCAACTCCTGATGTAAATTAAGGTGATCTTATGTGTCCTGAGTGATCCCTGCCCCTGAGTAAACATAAGCAAAATTACAATAGGTAATGCAATCCCAAACCAAAGCATCTCTAACTCATTCGCTATGATCCATGTGTGGGGGGTCCCAAAAGTGAAATAGGGTCAGCCCGACCTCAAACAAACACATTAGCTCAAACCAATTACCTCTACTTCATTCGCACCAATAAGGGACGTGGTGGCTCAGTGGTAGAGCGTTCACCTCTGCTGTATGGGGTCCCTGGTTCAAAGTAATTTTGTGGTGGGCAACATTATGCTCCAATTTTCTCCCATACTTTCATTCATTTTTCATCGTCACCGTCTCCTTTAGCCTAATCGTGGGACGTAAAACTAAAGATTTCATTTGCACCAGTGTTAGTTCATCTCATCAAAGGGATAACAATCCGAACCGCATGAGCTCCTGTCGGGAATCGAACTCTGGTCTCCCACGTTAAAGGCGCATACGCTAACCGGTTAGCCACGGAGGAACTCCGAAGTTTTCGAGTTTCATATTAATACTAATACGAATTTATATTATTACTGGGGTCTACTAATTCATAATGTAATAGGTCAACAAGAAAGAAATCAAACCTTGTTTTGGTAATTTTATACCCATAAAAGGGAACGAAACAAGCCATCATAAGCTCCAAGCTAAAAATCCCAGTTCAGTGACGTCAAACGAACATATTAGCTCGAACCAACTACCTCTAATTCATTCATACCAGTAGAGGTGCGGTGACTCAGTGGTAGAGCGTTCACCTCTGCTGTATGGGGTCCCTGGTTCAAACCCCGCGAAATAGTTTTGTGGTGGGCAACATTATGCTACATTTTCCCACACTTTCATTCCTTTCTCATCGTCGCCGTCTCCTTTAGCCTAACCGGCATAAACGTGTGACGTAAAACTAAAGATTTCATTTGCATCCGTGTTAGTCCATCTCATCAAAGATATAACAATCTCCAAATTTTATGCCATAAAAGGGAACGAAAGCATTCGTAAACCTGCACTATTTCATAATGTAATGAATCATCAAGACCATATTTTTAGCAATTTTAAAGAATCATCATGACCTCTGATCCAATACTCCCAATTCAATGACGTCATAGCAGGACCAAGGTACCTCTGATTCATTTACACCAACGTGCGGCCCCTGAATAAGCATAAGCAAAATTTCAATAGGTGACGCAATGCCGGGCCAAAGCATCCCTGGTTCATTCACTATGGTCCATGGGGACCCGATTTGGATAATCGAGAGTTCGATAGGGTGCTGCAATTACTACTTTACCTTTTCTTCGAAATTCTACAATATTATATTAACTTTTAACGGAGAAATGTGTTCAAAGATAGAACATATATAACAACCAATATATATCTTATTGAGGTTTACAATGCAGCCAGAGATCCAACCAGTATAACAAACTGACATATATGAATGTCAAATCGCATGCGTAGTTTGTGAGGAAATAAAAAAATCGGTTGTATTTGTAAATCTAACAATTATTGTTGTACGAGAATCATGATATATATATATTGAGATCAAACCGATACTGAAATTTACTGTATAATAATTATGTCCTTCATTACAATATTAGCAAGACTACAATATATAATATGGTAATTGGGATATTGTCTAAAATTTAGGTTAGTTCTTAGATTTTAATTTCTGTGTGGCTAAAATACGTTTAGAACTAAGACATACCTAAGTATATCACTTGATAGATGAATTGAAATTGTAGAAAATATTATACTTCCTGATAAATTTGCATGCATAATTTTTCGAGAAAACCGAGAAAACGAATATTAAATCAGCTAAAAAGTGTGTTGTTCGTCTCAAACACTAATCGTATTGTAATACTCTGTACGTGGTTATATTTATAAAGATGAAGGTGTGCTTTTTTTTATTGATAAAGAAAACGACGTGCTCTTTCACTAAACGTTACCACACAAAGCGAACAACAAGAATAATGGTCATCACTTACTCAAGTAATAAAAACCACCAGTGCCATCACTGTTCAGAAAAGTATTGAACTTCAAACATCACCAAAAGCAACATTAGTTTCGCCTAGTCTAGTCAACTCCCCATTCTTAGCTTTCCAGAAGCTATGAGAAATACCTAACCTAACCCAAACCTTCTAGCTTGCCTGGAGCTATGAGAAATACCTAACTTAACCCAAACCCCTAGCTTGCCTGGAGCTATTAGAAATACCTAACCTAACCCGAACCCCCTAGCTTGCCTGGAGCTATAAGAAATACCTAACCTAAGCCAAGCCTCCTAGTTTGCCTGAAGCTATGAGGCCTCCGTAACTGCTCTGCTTTCCTAGAGCATTATGAGAACTTAACTGCTCTCCTAACTTGCGTAGGTCTTTGAAAGTTTCCTAACCGCTATCACCCAGCTTGGTTGGAAATTCATACTTTTTCTCTCCGCTCAACTTGCCTAGACCCATGCAAAATTCTAAAATTCTTTTA
This sequence comes from Thermobia domestica, assembly GCF_964235325.1. Taxonomy (NCBI): domain Eukaryota; kingdom Metazoa; phylum Arthropoda; class Insecta; order Zygentoma; family Lepismatidae; genus Thermobia; species Thermobia domestica. The sequence goes on from NC_137456.1 coordinate 5,295,182, forward strand.
CTTGCGTAAAGCACTGAAAAGTTCTATCCCGCTTCCACTCAGTATACGTGGAGCTTTATAAAAGTTCTTCCCTAGGCTATCTGGGAGGTAAAACACCTTTTTACCCTAATTACTTAGTAAATTTTATATTTATCTTAATAAATGTGCGTTATAATGTTTTATAACAGAAACTTCTATAATAAAAAGTTGTAAACGATCAATTCCTGTGTATAAGTTGCTCTACCCAACTGAATAATTTTACAATATGCACCGAAACACACTGTTAACACTAGTGGAGTGCATCTACTGCTCTTGTACTATCATTACTGATGTTTTTCTAATACTTGCTATCATTACTTTTGCCTAAATATTTTGTTTTCAAAAGTTCTTGATTTCAATAGAGAGGTGATGACCCAAGTATAAGTACCTACCATTTTGAACAGGAGGTATTTCTTTGTTGTAGTCTTCAGAAAGCGTAGCCCAGCCAACGGAGGTAGCTTCGTACGATTCTCCGAACAACCTGAAATCAAAAGTTATAAAAGGGAAACATATTTTTAGAATAAAATTCTCACTCAACAAATAGGAGTAAGTTCCTTAAATATTTTATTTTCTTGTCCAGAAATCCAATAGCTTGTGATGACATTTAAACAGTTTGCACCAAAAATATAGTGTATCATGGAAAAATAGTAGAGTTGAGTTTGAGTTTAACGTCCCTTTCAGCAGCGCGGATATATGAGATGGGACCTAATGATTAACGTGGAATCCGAACCACAAGAGCTCCCGCCGGGAATCGAACCGGATCCCCACACCAAAGGAGCGCACGCTAACCACTTAACCAGCTGGGAGCTCCATGGAAGAATAATGGCAGACTATCCTTCTTGGACATACTGGAGCAGAAAAAGCTAACAAATTATTTAAATTTTATATATTTGTCTCCGCCACATCGATCGGAATTTAGGTGCTGTTTCTACCAATACCCACCAGATACGATCTTAGTTCTTTCAGAATTAAAGTATAGAGCATTTCTGTATCCGGTAAAAAAACTTTTATAACAAGAACTCAATTATATAGAAAGAGGTTCGCAATTAAATAATTACAGAAACATTATTATGTATTGAAGGAAAATGAAAACAACCAGCAACGCATAAACCAAACACAAAACAACTAACAAAATAATTTAGGTCTACTTCTCTACTGACGTTCTGACAAAATATAAGGTGGTGGCTTGACTAATGATATTTTAAACAATGTAAAATTTTCGCTACATATGTTTGGCTACAGACTTTGTGATCCTACCACACAGTGTAATGAACGTTCAGCGCAAGAAGCAAATATTGAAAGCTCAGACAAAACTTGTCGTGATCATGACAAAGTATATAGTTTTTTCAAGGATTTAGAATTTAGTCATCGATTTGATAAAGAACTGGAGTGTAAGATTTTTAAGCGACCAAGGGCTGGAGATTTAAGACTGGACAAGGGTCTGGCTGGATTCGCCGTGAGAGGTGAACAGGTAAGTAAAACCATAGATAAAGGTGTGGTAAAAGTTAGTTGGGAGCTTTCAGGTAAATGGATATCTAAATAAATAGAGTGTGTACAAGTTATAATATAAAGCAACGATGCAAATAAGCAACAAAATTTTACTCGCCCAAGAATAAAGCTACTAGCCTACATCCCACAATAGAAATCATTTACTTACCATCGGTATAATATTAAATACTCGCCCGCACCGATGAACCACTCGCCCCGGGCGAGTGGGTGAGTAGTTATTTGCATCCCTGATATAAAGTCTTCAAGATTAAGAATGATGTTCTACTAAATCAAGTTTAGAGCTTAATGGTACTGAAGTAGTACATAGTAAATTATATCCAAGGAGGTAAACATGACAAAGGAAGTTGTATAAAATTTCATTTTGTTTTTTTTTCTTTTACTCAACCAAGGTTTCGAAACTTTGGTAGCTTTGTGAAAATTCAACCGTGTTAGAAGATTAGTTGTTATTGAAATTTTGTTAGCTTTATTAATAATTATTTTCATATAGCATGTCGGGGGGCACCGTAGCTCAGTGATAGAGCGCTTACTTCTGATGTGTGGGGTCCTTGGTTCGATTCAAGTAAGTTTATGATGGAAAAGTCGTGTCCGTGGGTTTCCTGGAGGTACTCCCGTTTCCTCCCACATTCTCATTCCACGAATTATTACATCATCATCATCATCATCATTCACTTGCCTTAATCATCGTCTTCCTTAGCCTAAAGAGCATCATAACCATGGCACGTTAAACTGGAATATTTCATTCCATTTTTCCAAATAGCATGTTGTTTACTTGGTTTAAAAGGAGGAATGAGCAAATTACATTCATGATTGTGAGGTCGTATACTCAGAGAAGGATAGGTATCCTATAGTACTAGTCTTGTATGCGTGTTTTTCTAAGCTCTTTGTACCTGAGTTCTTACGATCTTATTTATTGCAAGTACTATATAATTGCTAACTTACATTTATGCAAGATTTGAACGTAACCGAAATCCATTTTGTGTCCTGTTTCTAGTGAAACATGAAATGTAACAGCACCTCATGGTTGTTTGAAGTGATATGGTGTTCATGATCTCTGAATTTTATGTTAACACGTCAGACAAGATAATTCTATAAGGTTTCCGGATGTTATTTCGTATACATAAGTGCCTAAGGGAATTTTTGTCAGCTCATTGGTATTATCTTTCCTTTTGGCGAGATATTTGAGTTGTGTTGATAAAGTTCATTAGCAATCAGCATCTTTGAATATTTGTTTTAAAAGACAGAATTAAGAAAACATATTAATTATGATTCGTTTGCTCTCATAAAGACATGACTCAACATTGACTTCAATTCGTTTGAAATTATGTTAAACCAGCGTTCATAATGTGCTCATGATGAAACAAATTAGAAATGAAATACAAAACTACTTTAACAGTATAACTCATTTAAACACAATGTACTTTGTGGAACAATCTGTTCAGCCCTGGCTAGCCTCCACCCCAAAGGAAAAACATTACTTACTGTGAAATGCAAATTCAATGAAATAATATAAGGGGACCGCGGTGGTTCAGTGGTAGAGCGTTCAGCTCTGGTGTTTAGGGTCCCGGGTTCAAACCCTGCTCCCGCCAAGTGAACTTTGTGATGGACAAACACCGTGTGCGTGGGTTTTCTCGGTGTTCTCCCGTTTCCTCCCACTTTCTTCATTCCACCATTTCATTCATCTCTCATCATCACCGTCTTTTTTTAGCCTAACCGGCATAAACGTGGGACGTAAAACTCAAAAATTTCATTTCATTTTCAATGAAATAACATGTCATATGTCCAGCCGTCACTTGAACTCCAGTTACTCAAATAAAATGAAACACACCTATTGTGGAAGAACATTGAACACATTACGCTCGTTTAGAATCTATCTGAAACTGTAGACCCGGATTTAAAAAACCCTTAAAATGATAAGGTGAGTCCATTGGACACATCTCAGAAAATATGATGAGTCCAACTCGGACTCATATAGATGAACACATTTTGTGTCTCGTGTACATTTTTGTTTACTATAATCGAAGAACTCAAGGTAATAAACACGCGGTCCTTGATGCATGTGGAAAGTTTATTACATAATAATAGGTTTAAAATTCAAAATAGTACAGGAAAAAGTTGAGTCCAATGGACTCAACTCATCATGCTGTGTTGCAAAAAAGGCAAGGGGTCATTTTAAGGGGTCAATATAAGCTTAGTGCTCAAAAATGACAGTAAAACTAAAAAAAACATCAAAGTTAACACCTTCCAGAGTGCTACATATTAGATTATGGAGTAGAAGGAATGGACTCACTATATGATAGCTATACCATAATTGATACTGCTTGTCTTTTCTGATAGCTCACTTGGCGCACGTGGCGTTCAGTGCTGTGTTGCCAGTTTTTGCATCAGGTGTTGTAAAACGAAATTATTTACTGCAAAAGCAAATCTCAGTTTTATTAAATTAAATGACACAAAAGAGAACTGAAAAGAATGCTTTCAATAAAGAGCAGTTTCACTACTCTAGTTGACATTCGGCTAAAACAATGTGCACTTGATTATATTCAAATTGGCAACGTGCGAAAAGGGTGGAATGTTTACCATTGCAGAGCGAGAGAAATGAGCCATTATAATTGGCTGAACGTGTTGTTGCCATAGAAACAGTTCTTCTTGCCTGATTGTTATGATCAAGTGCAAGAAGGAAAAAAGAGAGGAAAGCAACTGTCAGAAGGGACAAGTTGTATCAAATAGACTGTAGTGTACTCATTAATAACAAGATAAATATTTAAAAATGAATTACCATAAATTATTTTAACTAATATAATTATTTACGAAAATATATTGTATCTATAGTGTTCAGGAAAAGGGTATCAAGTCCAATACCTACATTTTTAGATTCACAAGTTTGAACATTTTTGCCCATTTTGCAGCTAGCATGTCCTAATAATAGAACACTGTTCTTGAATATTTCCATATCAAATATTAAGGAGCAGCTTTCTATTCTCAGCACAATTTAAAAAAAAAAAATTAAAAGTTTTTTTTTATCTGAAAATGGAAGTTTTGAACTTACTTCTCTTCTTCCCAAAACCACAGACATATGCATAATTATTACAGTTAAACATTATAATATAAATAGTTATACTTACGCAAGGAGGAAAATTAATGACACGCAACCTTTTTGAAGATACATAAGTTCCTCAGGTTTACCAACATTAAAGAACTGTAGTAATCACTGGAGAGGGAAATCTATAAAAATAATCATCAGAATAATAATAATAATTTAATTTAATATTAAAGGCCGAAGAAGAGCGTTAGTTATGTAAAGAAGTATAAAGTATAAGCTATTGTGTTAAGTACAAAACATAAGCGCGGTAGTAAATATACAGGGTGAACCTGAAAGATGTGCAGAAACTCCGGGAGGTGATTTCTGACATCAAAAGAAGACAAGAAAACAAAAAGCCTTCTTACATATTATCGAATTACGCGTCGTGTAAGAGTGACAGGGATGCCAACTTGGAACCGAAAATCGAATCGTGACAATTGCAACGGAACAGAAAGATGTGCACATAGTTCGGGAAGTGATTCGTGACATCAAAAGAAGAGAAAAACTCGTCTTGCGTGTTGTCGAATTTCGCGTCATGTATGTTGTTCACATCTTTCTATTTCAATTGTTAGGATTCGAGCTTTGATTCCAAGTTGGTACCCCTGTGATTCGTAAACGAAGCGGAATTCGAGAACATGCAACAAGACTTTTTGTCTTCCTTTAATGTCACAAATCACCTCCCAGAGTTTGTGCACATGTTTCATGTTCACCTTGTATAACAGTGCAAAAATAAACGTATAGAAAAAAAATAAAAAGCGTAAAATATCTCTAGTTCTCAGGATTAGATTTAAGTAATATTAAAAGATAAAATGTGTATAAAAGAGAGTAATTAAGGTACCAAATGTTTATTTTACAAGAGTCTAATAGTGCAGTAAATGAAGCTCAAATTTTAATGAAAAAAGGAACAAATTAGTAACAAGCTAAAACTTGGTACAGATGTTGGAAATGATGTTTAAACAACATGCTAAAAGTCCCCTGAAATCCCACATGACCTCCCCCCATATTGGAAAATGGCCACTAGAAGTGTCAAATGAACAAATCAAGTTAGAAATAGCAATATCTTCGCTATGGTAGAACATAAAGAAATGAAGTTAGTGTAATTTCAAAGAACATAGGTAACACAATATTTTTATACAGAAACATTTTTTCATAAAAGCATACTTTTAGAAATATTTAGCTCTAAATTCTAAAATTACGAAAACTACCTTCAAACTGATTTAAAATTTTATTCAACTTAAGAAGTAATTATTAACAAGTTAAAATTTGACATGGATGTTGGTAAAGATTATTTAAACGACGTACTAAAATCTCACAATTTCTTCGTTCGCCATATTGGAAAATGCCAAATGTCGGAAGTAATTGAAATATATTTTGTTAAGTGAAATACAATATACCGGGTTAAATATTTGAGAAACTGTAAATGCAGTCGATTCGGAGTCAATTGAGATCAATGCTGGTGCGAGGGGGAAAACATTACGACGTGTTTATGGTTGTCGTCCGCCATCTTGATGACCTCCATCTTGGAATCAACTTGTTTATTTTAAATGTAACATGGTCAACATCCTCGTTTGAAGAGAAACCCAACGGTAAGGTAATTTTTCCTAACCCTGCAACAGGTTTGAAGTTTTGAATAGATTTAGGATGTTACGTGTGAAATGCTGTGAAATGTGCTGTGCAAAGTTTCGAATTGAAGGATAAAGTAAAATATAAGCTTACGTATTCTTTAATAACCACGGAAAAACAGAGCTAACACACATGAGACAATTACAATATATGACATGTTCAAAATGCCACCGTTGTGTTGTATGTACATCGTTAACCGTGCGACCCAGTGTTTGTCCACTCTGCGAAGCATAGTTGGTGATATTTGTTCACTGACCGTAATGATTCTCCTTTCCAAATAGCTAATGTCAAAAATTTTACATTGGTAGCCAACACCTTTAAGGTTCCCCCACAGATAGAAATCCAATGGAGTTCGGTCCACTGAACTTGTCCATGCCGACCTATCCAGCAACCGGAAAAGTGTTCATTGAGCCATCGATTACATTACGACCATAATGCGGTGCTGTCCCATCTTGTTACACACTATGAGATAAATCCTAGGAAATATCTTAGGATTTATCTTTGAGAAAATGTTACGACATATCTCGTAGGAAAACATACCCTTTTGCGGCATATGTGAAGATTTTTCCTGTCTGACCGAGTGACGACGAGATGTTGATGCTTAGTGCATTGCGGTAAAAAAATGACATAAGATAAATTAGCAAAACATATCTCATCAGTCCCTTCACCATTCTTCATGTTGTCGAGTATTTTTCCTCTTTCACCCACATAATTTGTTTTCACTTTCTCTCATCTGATGTCGCTTAAATCCGCTTAAATCGAAATCGTACTAATTTTCTTTCCTCTAGAGCGTGCTCTAAACAAGAGAAATCTCATAGGATCGTTCAGAACACAGGAAATGACATGTAAACAGATGCCATACACGTTGAGATTTTGACTCTAGGGAAAATCGTAACTGATTTCCTAGGACCTATTCTATAGTGTATGGCAGGCCTAAGAGTGCAATTTTTGGAAACACTGAGACACACGTTTTCTTTTGTTTAATTAAGAGTTTCTAGTTCATATTTCACAATCTTAAATGAATAATCACATTGGGCAGTTATGAGAGAGAAATTTGGATATTAAAGTAATTCCCCCTCTCCCCCCCCCGAAGGAGTAGATTATTGAAAAACGACAAAACAGGTACTCACTTATATTAATTTGAGAGTTTATATATCGAATTAACAAATATTCCCATCACAAGCTTACTTAATTCATGAGGCTGACTTAAATGTAAAACTTATAACTGTACACAATTCAATTTAGAGTCAGGAAATCCGTTTATTAAAGCACAATCGTCTAATGATTACTCGAATACACTAAACTGTTAAACCATTATTCGAAACCAACTACATAAGGTAAAAATAGAACACCTACTCGTATTTTTGCTTACAAACTTTCACTTTTTAATGAACCTTTACATAAAATATAATATCCGTTTGTAAGACCTTGTCATAACTACACAAATTGATGAAGTACGTATATTAGACCCAAATTACACTGAGCATGAGGATAATTTTTTAAATGACCAACCATATCCTATCGGGTAAAAGAGGTATATATTCTTTTTTAAAAAAAGTAACTTGAGGTCGGGAAGGGAAGTAGAATAAACTGCTTCTAGAATTGTTGTTTAAAATATTGAAGAAAAGGCCTTTGGGTACATCGAGAATAAAATGGAATTATAATATAGAGACGAATCGGAGGGAGATGAATCCTAGATCTGAAACTATTGGAAATTTACGTGGTACGAACTTTTGTCTCATATACCTAACCGTTCCTTCAAATATAGATTCAGTTCGTTCAACACAAAGTTTGTTTTTTCCATTTGACAGAAATAATTGTTATAACTCTATTGGACAACAGGTTGGCTCAGTGGTAGAGAGATTAAATCTTGCACACGCGGTCCCTAGTTCGATCTCGGATCAAGCAAGCTTGTGATGGACAACATCGTGTCCGTGGGTTTTCTCGGGTTACTCTTTGTTTCCTCCTACTTCCTCATTCCACCAATTTTTCCATGAGCCTTGACTTGCCTAAATTATCGTTTTCCTTATCCTATAGTGCATAATCGTAAGACGTTAAACTGAGAGATTTCATTTTACTTAAATCTTAACTTGATTCTTTCTAATTTGTGGTTGTGTCTAACAATCTTAATTTTAATGGTACCATTTTACTAGAAGATTACATTTTTTTAAAAAAACTTTCATTGCTTCCAGATTTCATGAACTGCATTTTGTTTAGTAAACCATTCGTAAATCAACAAATTGACACTTACTTGAAATGCTTGACTAAAGAATTAGTTTCACTTATTCGTACCTGTATATAGCTTACCATACAAAACGTTGAAACCGACGTATCCCATCATAATTAGTTAGTATTGATAGGCTTAGTTGTTATGTTGCACTGGAAATCAATGGATTAAACAAACAATTGAAGTAGTTCCATAATACACGTATGAGAGTATCATTAATTATTCCAAATGATTAGTAACGTTAATCGGTGAATTAAGTACGAGGAAAGGATTTTACCCACAACATTCGTATTTTGTCATTACTAGAGAACCAACCATCCGAATTAAATGTTGCCTTTACCAAAATGTTTCCTTTCTTATGCACTTTAATTTCAGGTGCTCCGAGTTGAATGCTCCTGTTTAAAATTTTAAGGATTCAGAACATAGGAAGTTTCTACGCGTCACCATAGCACATAAATATTTCGCTGTATACTTGTTATGTTTCCTGCAATCAGAATATTAATGTGATTTATCATTAAACGAACTCGCTACTTAGAAAACAAGATGTGTAACGTAATTACATTTGTGTCATTACTAGAGAACCAGGTATCCGAATTAAATGTTTTCTCAACCAAAATGTTTCTTTTTTTTTAAATTTTCTTTAATTTGAGCTGTTACAGAATATATGTTTCTATTAAAAGTTTTAACGGCTGGCGGTGATGGGGCAGTTGAGGAAGGTTTTCACGCATCATCAATTTCATATACAGGATGTTACAATTTTTTATTTTTACAATATTCTGAAAATGGATTCACTGGTAACCTCGCATGAGCTCCATTTGTATCTAGTGTTTCTATATGGACACGATTTGTTGTTGGGTTTGATTCTATTATATTTTTCCTCTGGTGCTTGGGGTCCCGGGTTCGATCCCAGCCCCCGCCAAGTGAACTTTGTGGTGGACAAACACCGTGTGCGTGGGTTTTCTCGGGGTTCTCCCGTTTCCTCCCACTTTCTTTATTCCACCATTTCATTCATCACTCATCATCACCGTCTCCTTTAGCCTAACCGGCATAACCGTGGGACGTAAAACTCAAAGATTTCATTTCATTTCTATTATATTTTTTAGAAGCTAGAGCATTAAGACGTGAAACCAGTTTAACGTGGGATCCGAGCGACACCAGCTCTCACCTGTAATTGAACCAGGATTTCCCATGCCAGGAACAAACTTGTGTCTGCTTGTTGAAGATAGCTTTGGCGAAGATGACGCCTACGGTTCAATATTTTCTAAACATTGCTTCACTAGTCGGCAAAACAAACAAATGTGATTGGTAAAGAGCTATAATGTGGCTTCCAAATAAAGATTCAGATTTAAGATGACATTTTGCTACCCTCAACACGACTTCACGTCACTTGCAGCTGAGACAGCACACTTCGTCGGTTTTATATTTCCGATACAACTACACAAGTGACAAGAGACCTACCATTGCCATTTGAATAGAAACTGAACAATTTTCTGTATTTCGAGATTCTTAACTAAGGCAACTCCATTTTGTGATAAACTTTTAGTAAAATCATTAGGTCTTGGAACATTAGTTTTACACAATCGTTGTTAAACGAGTTCTCCTTAGCATAACCGTAGCTAAGTCGATCCCTAGAATGCGGAAAGGAACGATTTCACTCAAATTAAAAAAAAAATTGAAACAAGGAAAAACGTATTGAAAGACACAAATACTTTACTGACCCTTCTTCGCTGTTGGGGAATTGAGTCTCTGATATGATAGTCTGGAAACACTGAGATTCCAGTCAAGAGACTTGTGAAAGTTTTGTTGACAAATGGTTTTGTACTTACTGAGTTAAAAATATACAAATATAAATGCAAGCACATTTACAACTGTGCGAAGATTTGAAAATAACCTCTAATTTATGTAGTTTTTACTATGTTTAGTAGAATACTTAACATATGATGTTCATAGGTCTAGTACGTCCTTACAACTGTTCGTAACATATATGAGGAAACTTCTCAGCTCCATGTAACATTGAATAATTATCTGTCAGTACCTATGTTTGATTTTTTCTCTTCTTTCTTCTTACAAGCTAATTACTTGAGTACAACAATAATAACAAACGGAAATAAATATGTTTAGAGAACGGCTCTAGAGATTTTGTGATTGTTACTTATGCATCAGGAAGTCAGCATCTGTACCTGTTTATACGGAAATAGATGGTATACACAATCATACCTGTTTTTGTAGCTATACTATAATATATATCAAACTGATTCACACAATTGTCATGCTATATTTCAAGTGGATATGTGTTATTTATTAATATGCCTTATCATCGCGTATAGTGCAGTGAAAAATTACAAAAATGTCAATTCTAGATATACAACACAAACATAACTTGACACAAAGATAAGGGAATCATTAATAACATGTGTATGTTTCTTAATATCATTAGTTATTGTTTGTTTTTGTATGGCATTAGAAAAAAATAATGTATGTGTCAATGGATCTTGTTTCTCTCTTGTTTTCTTGTTCTTCATATTTTATTCTATATTACGAAAAGCGTTCCCCTCTGGTGCACGGGGTCCTTGATTCGATCCCAACTCGCGCCAAGTGAGCTTTATGATGGACAAGCACCGTGAGTGTAGGTTTTCAATTCTCCTGTTTCTTCCCACTTTCTTCATTTCATTATTTCGTTCATTTCTTATCATCATCGTCTCCTTTAGCCTAGCCGGCATAAGCATGGGACATAAAGATGAAATATTTTATTTCATGTTCCTCCCTGGTATGGGAAATCCAGGTTGAATTACAGATGAGAACTCTTGTGGTTCGGATCACACGTTAAACTTTAAGCTCACGTCTCATATCATCTCGCTTCTGAAAGAGATACTAAAGTCAAGCCCAACGATAAATATGGTCCATATAGTAACACATAATAGAAATGAAGCCTTCTCGAGGTTACCAGCGAAACAATAACTCATGTCCAAAATGATTGTCGCATATCTATAACTGTCTTCTTGTAAGAATATAATTTGATAATAATTTTGCATGGTACTTTTAATACTGATACTACGTGTATAATCGGGAAATGTATATTTCTGGTAAAATTCATAGGAAAAGAATTGTAAATACGAAAATTAGAATGAGTAAACCAAAATGTTGCCAAATGGACAAGAAAGTTTTATTTTCGTTTTATTGTTCTTATTTACTGCTCTTTTGACATGAAATTAGCCACATACGTGTCTTTGCCGCTTATACACATACTAACATTATAAGAAATACCGGGCGAATATGTTATCAAATTATATTCCTACAACAACATGTTTATAGACATGCAACAATAATTTTGGACATGAGTGTTCATAGGTTACGAACTTTCGAACTGAAGACATTTGTTCCTCTTCAATAGAATTCCCTTCTTTTCTGTTAATTAAATATCTTTCTGGTTTCTTATCCTCTTTTTATGCTTTCTTTGCTTTCGTGATGACTGTTTCCTTTCCTCTTAGCCTGTAATTTGGGTGTCATTTCTTTTGTGAAACTCATCCATTGTCCTAGTTGCCCAACTTCGTCTTCATATATTTTACGTGATTTATGCTATAACTCGTAAACCTTCTGTGCGATTAATTATAATGTAATAGCTCACAGAACGAAAGATATTTAAATTTAAAATATATGTTATAATAATTAACTGGGAAATTGCACCCACAGTAGGGAAATACCGCTCAACCTGAGTGTCATTATCCCGTAGGCGCCACATTATATTATTTGTATTTTGCCTCATGAAGAAGGTCAAATGTTTGGCTCATAATTATGAAGAAATACACAAGGGTCATTCAAGGTTGACCGGGACTTTTATTCCTTCTGAGGAAACAGATAGCACAAGAAGCGCCAAAGCTTTTCAAAGTATTCTCCATGTGCGTCTAGGCACTGTTGCCATCGTTGTAGCACCTCCCTGACTCTTTTGGCGTAGAAAGAACTTGAATGTTGTCGTAGCCACTGGAGGACATCGTTCCACAGTGTTTCATCCTCCCAGATGGTCTTTAAATAGTGCAAACAAATAATAATCACTGGAGTCTAACTCTGGATGGGGCAAAACTTCCCAGAGCATTTCGGCTGTTCACAGACCGTCATGCGTGTCCACTTCTGATCAAATTTTAGATGGTGAGGAAACCACCTTGCACAGATTTTCCGGAAGAGAAGTTTTCGTGAATGATTGCCTCAACACTCCCGACACTGATATTCACCTCGGCAGCTTGCTGTTACTCGCCCTTTCTCAAAAATCACTTGCTAAACACGTGCAATGTTCACTGGTGTGACTACAGTCGAGTGAATATGTCCATGCGCTTCATTTGTCACCACCTCCCGTCCTTCGCGAAACTGTTCACGCTATTCGTACACTCTTGTCCATGACATCGTTTCTTCACCATACTTGTGCTTGCAATCTTCTGAAAATCTCAGCTGGTTTAACTTTCTCCTTCAGAAGAAATTTTTTTACACACCGCTGCTTCACATCCACAGACACAGTGCTTACCGCCATGTTCGCTTCAACCGCTGTGCATGCGCCAAAAATGTTATGCCGGACGTTAGTTTCTCGAGAAGGAATACATTATGTCATCCGCAAGTTCCATCATGATCCACCTATTCATCCATTATTCAGTATGTCATTCACACCCGCACGCACGCACGCACGCACGCACACACACACACACACACACACACACACACACACACATATATATATATATATATATATATATATATATATATATATATATATATATATGTGTGTGTGTGTGTGTCTGTGTGTAAAAATGGCAATAGTATATCTTAAAAATTGAACACACTTTTCTTGAACTTTTTGTATTGTCAAATAATCCAGAATTTATTCTCAAATAAATTATTTTATAACAAATAATCCAGAATTCATTTTTCTCATGTGCTTCACATACGTCAACTCCACATATACCTTACTTTTTTAGTGTCTCTTAGCACTGGGTTCTAGATGTTAAAACATGTTAGATTCCAATACCACGCTTCATAACGGCTGCGCTATTAGCCGACTCTCCCTCGATGAAATATTACTTAGTAATAAAGTGAATGAATTGAACTTGATTAACCACTTAAATACAGGGTGCGGCAGCTATTTGAGAACACATAGTTAAGTGACACAGTATCTTGTATGCCATGTAGGCCACGAATTTTCACTACAACGTCACCCCAAACACCTGCGCCCCAGCTCCCTTGATGTCAACCCTTTGGACTTTTACGTCTGGGGCATCGTTGAGAGGGCCTCCAATAAGCATCTACACAACACCGTTGCTGCTTTCAGGGCAGTCATTGTGGATGCCATGAGAACGATTTCCAGGACCTCATTCATGCCTGCTGACGGTTTCGACGCCGTTTAGGGTGTGTTATTGTGGCAGATAATGGCTTAATTAAATGATTTCCTGCATTATGTCTGTCTTCAAGTGTACTAGCATTCAATGGTAATTGAAAGCTCCACCTCCGTATCTGCTCCTTTTTTCCGCGGAAGTTATTTTGTTCTCAAATAGCTGCTGCACCCTGTATGTAACTAGTATTACTTTCCTTTCAAACAATACAATCAGTGATTATGAACATACAAATTCACCCACTTTTTATGGTTCTTTTAAAAGCTTTAATGTTATCTACACGTATAAGAACACAATGATTGTTGTAATATTAATTTTATTTAGTGCTTTTAAGTAAATGAGCTTTGCTTCAAGACTGAGCCAATACATTAATTAATGTCCTCCTGTTTTGGTCACCAAGCGAATTAACGAAGCGAAATCTTATTCATACTTAAGAAAATTCTAAGATATTTTTTAAATTATGAATTGAGATGCAAATTTAAAGTTGCTTCGCAAATTGCTACGAGAAGAAAAGAAAGTTTCAGGACATTTACTTTTGCACATTGTATCAGTCAAACACGGTACGGTACGGCAGTTTCTTTAGCGGAACATTTTTTATTGTTAATTAGCTAACTTTTAAGCATCAGTCAACTTTTTTTGTTTAGACTCATATGCGATGCATTATCGAGAAATTGAGTCTAAGCTGGAACTAATGGGACACTTGTGTTCCAATGTCCGCTCCCAATACTTTTGTTATAACACAATATTCAAGGAAATACTGTACTTCTCAAGAGTTTCGTTGCAGTTGAATATCGATCAACTTGCTCTAGCAATGATCAAAGAGAAGAATGTTTTTCTTTCCTATATTTACAAAATATGCCTTTGACGTAGCAATGTGTCTAGAAAATGTCGTTTAAATTTACAAACATTTAGTTTCAGTAACTAGAATAGGCAAAATGTTATTTTTTGTATTATCATATCAATGGTTTCGAGATGTGAGTCTGTCCTCCATAAGAACAGGTACTAATGTAGTACTGCAGAATTTAGTAATAACGCATTTACAGTATATATATATATATATATATATATATATATATATATATATATATATATATATATATATATATATATATATATATTTGAAATGGACGAATGGATAAATGAACTAGATAACAACGTGATTTTGTTATCTATCTCAACAGTCATTCTAGTCTTCTTACCTATAGGGTGGTCCAAAATGATAGAAGCACCCAAATAAATGGCTGTATTTTAAAAGAATTGCAAAGTAACTCCGTAGGTTAGTTAGTCAATGGTCGCCATCTTGAAATCCGCCATTTTAAATTCACTTTCATTTTCTTAAATTGAAACTATATGTTATGATATCTTGCACTTATCGAAAACTTCCTTAGGAATGTAATGCTGTGTTTGGTTTTGCTTCATCACTTATCATAACGAAGTTATGACAGTTTATTGGTTCTCGAAACGTCAGTCACATATTACACATTACTTCCGATTAAAGGACGTATTCGATATGTTGTTCATTCCGTTCTATTATTTGAGTCTTTCTTTTTTCCCATTCATTCAAAAAACGTACTCAAAGTGCTTCTAGGCATGCTTGCTCAAGCGTTTGTTATGCATTCTTTCAGGTGCTCAATATTTCTAGAGTTTTCACTGAATACCCAATGGACTTGAGGTGTCCCCAAAGACAAAAATCAAGGGGAGTGAAGTCAGAGGAAAGTGGTGGTCGCTCCACATTACTTCTACTGATTCACGAGTAGCGAAACTGGACATCCAAATATTACTGAACACAATTTTCATAAGGCGAAGGGACACCACTATGATGTTAGAAGAAAAGAAATGTCCCATCTTCAGATAAGAGATATGGCACGGCATCTTTTCCCAACATTCAACGATAGAAGATTGCTGTTAAAATACCATTGATGAACAAAGGATCGACAACACGGATTCCTCACACATCACTCTTCACCATCGCTTTTCCAGGAATACCAACAGTTGCTTCACACCAACGGGGATTGTTATCAGGCCAGTAGCGAACATTTTGTTTTAAGACCTGATCTGAAGGTTAAAAGTTGGCCTGATCAGTGAATAAGACGTCGTAGGCGAAACAGTGATTTTGGCGTATTTTCTCTGTTGTCCACTTCGCGAAATTCGAACGCCGATTGGAATCATCCTCTAATAAATGCTGATGTATTTGTAGTTTGTACTTGTCCACTTATGCAGGGATAAAACACAATGATGGATGTTCGACTGACACCACTTTCCTGGTACAAACGGTGAGTGCTTCGATTCGGACTCTTGCTAAATGTTGCCAACACTGATATTGACGTTGTTTCGTCAGTGTCGTGCATGACCTGTCTCATTTTGGTTTGTTGGCCACGAACCGCATTTCTCTGAATTTCTTGATTGACTAGCTTACTGTTGTTTGGCTAACGGGTGCTCTATCTGGGTGATTGTTGTTAAAATTATCGGTAACTATCCTCATGCTTAGCTCTTCTGTCATCAAAAGAATGCCAATGCTTTGTGCCTGCGTCACAGTCATGTTATCTTAGTCTCTTGAAATGATACCAAGAAAAAAACAGCTATAACTTCGTTAAGATAAGTGGTAAATCGAAAGCAAACGCAGCATTGAATTCCTGAGAAAATTTTAGATAAGAACATGATACCATAACATATGATTTCTATTCAAGAAAATGAAAATAAATTAAAAATATGAGATTTCAAGATAACAACCATCAACATTACATATATCACATATCATAAAAATTTTCCCTCCACCTGTACTACTAACTTACTGTGTTACTTTTTCAATTCTCTTAAAATTCTGCCTCTTATTTGGGTGTTTACTTACTTTTGTACCACCCTGTATATCACACACACACACACACACACACGCATGCATATTATATATATACACGGTATTACATATATATACAAGGTGGTAGGAAACTCCACAGACAAAATTCGGGAGGTGATTCCCAACACCGAAACAAGAAAAAGTCCGTTTGCACTTTTCTCTAGGACACAGTTTCGGAGCTACATGGTGCCGAAAACGTGGCAAAATACATTTTAGAGCGCTATATCTTTTCTATTTCGAATGATAGAGGCAAGGCGGCATGGTCACCTCAAAGGAACAAAACCCCCTCTATTCAAAGATGGGTATGTCGCAATCGTGAAATCAGTACACAAGGGATTCCCCAAAGGAGCGTAGGTTGTCCCGGAGAAACTGTCAGGTAAAGATACGTCATAATAGGCGTAAATGGGTAGGAATCCCACCTGGTAACCATAATTAGTTGTAACCATGTCGAGATCTCAAACAGAGACAATTTGATGGACGCGTCTGCTTTGTTTCCACTTCGAACACTGACCTAGCATAAAGAAAGGCATAAAGTTTATATATTTGAAATGCTAAATAATTATTGTTAAAAGTAAAAGTAAATAAACGGAATTCGTGAGAATAATGTTGTTTAATTAACGTAAGCTTAACTATAGATTACAAGTCATCCTTTACAGTAAAACATTTCTATCAACTATATGAAAACATTCCTTGAATATGTCTTTTGTAAGATAATATACAGAAACAACAATGTAAAATATAAAATACGTCTACTTTACTCTCAATTTCCTGTAAATCTAAAGATAAACAGTCACAATATAGTTAAAACTGCATTGTAGTTATATTTTTAATACTAGTTAGTAACACACCAAGCCGTGAGAATAAATATAATTACAATTATTGAGGATTCCTTTCCAACTGCAATTTAAGTATTTTTTTCTTTCTAAATAAATTCAATTGGAGAAGAACATAAGGAAAATTAATGATTTTTAAGGTACTCTATATGTAATAACTTCAAGTATTATAAATATATTTAATTCTTGCACGTACATGCTTTGATATGGAGAAGTCAAGCACATAATTAATCAGTGAAATTTCCATATACTTTTACGTATTATATGGTAAGAAACATACTCTATCTGGTGATAGTCACACTCACAGACATTTGTTTCGGTGTTAGAAAACATATATTTTTCGTTGAAAACAATTTTGAGTCAACAAAACTCGTTTTCCCAAAAAAAAAAAAAAAAAAACCCGTACCATATAGGGTTGTTAGCGGCTGACTACGAGCGAAAATTCTATGAGGTGTGTTTAAAAGGTAGGTTTACACAAATATATACATATCCTAGCTGTTAATCTTATAATATTATACATAAGAATTTTTGATTTAATAATTTTCCACATTGACACCACTCTATCTATATTGTAATGTCCAACGTGCTTGTGTTCCTATTTACACAACATGTGTTCCTATTTACAAACAACAACCAGGTGCACCTTACTATGGAGTACAACAGTTGCAGTCGACGGAGACTACAACGACACCACGAATCATATGCCGACGAGGGACACATCTGTACCACCACCTCATCTAGGGCGCCTATATAACCGAGATAATTTCAATGACAGCTATCAGCTTAGACTGGTCGACCCTTCCTCTAGCTTGCTCTGGAGCTCTAAAACATACCGAACCCAAAGCCTCTGGTGTGTTTCGGAACTCTAGGCCTTCCTTTATCCCGCTTAACTTGTTACGGAGCTCTGTTACTCTTAACCTCCTGTTAGCTTGGTTCGGAGCGTTGGAGATTCCTAATCCACTCTAGCTAGCTTGTTTCGGAGATCTATGGACATCTTGCTATAGGTTGCTCGGGCCTTGAGTCACCTTTCTCCATCTTGTATTAGAGAAGTTACATTATTGTAGTATTTAGATAAAATATTGCTTATAGAGGATTTTATAATAAAAGCTGGTAGTGGGAAATGATTCCGGACGGTAATTTGCTCTATCTACTACATAAAGAGAACTTTACAATACATTCTTTCAATTGTACTATCAGCAGTACGACTTGTATGTTATAGAAGTCTGTTCTATCCTTGTAAATTTTCTGCCTAGAGTAAATGCATTTATCTAAATTCAGAGTAATCACTGTTCCATTTCTGGTGTGCCATGATAAACCTACATTTCAGCATCCCTCACAATGTGGTGTAGGAAAGTATATCAATATCTTTCATAGGGTGAAAGAAACTTGGTCATATCTCTAGTTCATTTCTAATGTGTATTTCGGTTATTTTGTTGGGTACCTATTTCTCTTTAATACACCCTAAGCGTTGTGTTACAACATAGTACAGTGTGACATGATATTGCCCAGACATCTAGGGCAGACTGAGATTAGGGACGGATTTCTGGAGGGACGTTTGATTGTAATACTGCTACTTAGAGCTATTTTAAGAGCTTCAAACTCTGGGACGGGTTTTATTTATGTATAAAATAAGTAAGGTTCCTCTTCTGGGGAGGTGATCGCGACGATCGCCCCCATGGATCCGCCCCTGACTGGATACAGTTGTTTTGTCTTGACATGAACGGATTTTCTCGTGTCGTCTTTGACGGAATATTGAATGGACACTGATAATTCATACACATCTCATTTTCAGAACAATCAACTCTTACATTTTAACACGGAGGATGGCGAAATCTCAAGACAAATCGACAACAGTGCTGCTGCCTGATACGTAAGGAAAACTGTGCTAGGGTTACAACCTTTTACTTTAAGGTTCGCCTCGTACTTCCCATCGAAGCAGCTTGACCAAACACTAATTCAACCAAAGATTAACGGAGTATTCATACGAGACATTAAATTTCATCTTGTCTTATTATTAAATAACAAATAATTAACCATTATTAACATTATTTCACAGAACTGGAGGCAATGCAATTCTGTGTAAGTTATCACAAATAATTCTTATATATTCCCGACCAAGGGAACATATAGAGTACACTTCTTTGCTGCTGATTACACTAAACTGCTGATGAACAAATATATTGACGTATGATCAATGCTAACACATCGGAGGGAAGTTTCTGCTTTACCCATATCAAACAAGATTATTAGCTTAGAAATTGGCTAATTTTTGTTGTAGAATATAATTTCTATCTACCAAGTATTTTGCCCAATAGCCAATGACGTAGAAAAGAAATATCCCAGGAAACAATATCAGTGAAATTAAATCCAATGAAGCGTTTGGATAGTTCTTCCATGGCTGAACCATCGAATTAATTTTCCTCTTCAGTTTGAAAGTTGTCGAGATTTTTCTTTTGATTTTCTGTAAGTAAATGAAAAAGAAAACTTATGAAGTATATATATTTACACTCTTCCAACAATTTTCCAACTTTACGCATACCTTACTTTTTCCAAAAGTTTTATAGTAAGTTTAATGGTTTGAGTTTTAGAGTAAACAAAACTTTGTTTTTTTGGTTTAAACACCCTGCTAGGTTTATTCGTTTATCAACTTTATCTTTGACAGCCAGAATTAAATAACACTACTTCTATGAATTTTAATGTCACAGGTTTTGCCTCCGAGTTTTACAAAAAGACTTCAATGAATTACACGCTCAATAACAAGAAAGCATACATAACAAGTTGAGAATAGCACTGTGCAGGTTATCGGTGAAATAGAGCGTAGGTAGCTGGTCGCTTGATTGTGAGTTCAGTGTTTCTTTTGAGCATTGAGGCTATATGAGGCGTGCATCTACAGTTTAATGTGGAATCCAAACCACAATAAGTGTTCAAATTTCAAGGATCTAAAACCAGGAATCAAACGATTCCGTGCATAAAAGACGCGCGGGCTAGCCCCTAAACAAACTGGAAGGGTAGAGCGTAGATATAAAATTCTTCTATTCATTTCATAGCTAGGAATTTTATGAGATATATTCTCTAGTTGTAGAATCGTGTGGTCTATCGCATACTTACTTGGACGGGGATCGAATCAGGAATCCCACACACTAGAGGTAAGCGCTCTACCACTGAGCCATCCTGCTTTCCTGTATATTATTATGATGAGCTTAAGGAAGACAGATATAAGGATTATTAAATAAATGTGATGTTAAATAAGTGTATGTGTTCTCATAAGTTTATGTGTAGTAACTACTCGGATATTTGTGCTAATAAACTTTGACATGAAGAGATATATTTGTTTATCGAGCTCGGATCCTATATGCATTGTCTTCTGGATCTTTCTTAAAATAAGTAAATGTGTTCGAGGGAATGAGCCTAAAAAGCATGCCTTCTTTAACCTACAAAAATACGTGTTTAATAGAAGTTGCAGTTTCGAAGCTGTTCAGAAAAAGTAATTCCTTACGCGGTTAGCTATCTTTTCTAGCAAGTATAAGGTTCTTAAATAATATGGTAAAGTTCCACGTGTTTTCACACCATGGTCGATGTAAGCATGCGCTTTTAATACATGTGATTGAACTAAACACTAATCAGACTACATCTACGAAGAGGAATGTCGTCCATCACCGCCAACGATCGGCAAATGATGGAGATCGACGAAGGTAGCCGAGATTTTAGGATAAAAGAAGAGAACACACCGTAGCAGACATCAATCTCGCTCGGTTAATCAAACCACTAGCTCTCTAAGACGCCCGGTCATTGAGAACTACCCTTCCTATAAGCTCTAAGACGCCCAGTGATTGTGAGCTACAGTTCCTATAAGCTCTAGTAGGCCTGGTCATTGAGATCCTTTCTACCTCTCTAAGACGCCCGGTGATTGAGAGCTACTCTTTCTATACGCTTTAGGACGCTTAGTCATTGAGATCTTTTCTACCTCTCTTAGTCGCCCGGTCATCCAGAAGCACCTATCCAATACGCTCTAAGGCGCATGTGCATTGAGCTCCTCTAAACTTCACCAACAAATATTCAAAGATTAGCAGAAATTTACTATTCTAGAGGATAACTCTTATAATAAAAGGTGATGAGAAAGTCCAAACTCCCGTTCACAATCTTTTGCTCTACCCTGTAGACAAGAAAATTTTACAATATTGTTATTTAGACTGGTCAATAATGTTTCAGATATAATAAAAAGATTCTGCTTATCCACAAAATTTCTTTTTATACAATATTTTGAATTTTGTCGGTTTTCACGTTATATTAATATTCAATGTTCTAGTTAAAATGGAAAATCAGAGGAATAAAAATATATTTCATTCAAATCTATAATTTTCTGGTTTTCGGCTCACAGAGAATTAAGGAAAACAAGATAACTTTTCTAATTGAGTCTGTGTGGTTAGCACACCGGCTTTGACTACAATTATCTCTGATTTTATACACAGGGTTCGAAACATATTAATTCATTTTCTTCACCAATTATATCAACTGAACATTTCGTATCAAATTGGAATCGTATCAGGGAGCGCGTATTAAAAAAATCAAATTAAATTTTGAATTTCACGTTTCACATTTATGCCCTTTAGTATAATGGTGTCAGATGATTACTTAAAGTGATTTAAGTGGGAAAATGTGGGTATGAAGAGACAAAGAGAAGATTCAAGTAAGTCAAGGACACGATATTTGCAAACATCTCACATGGTCTGGAATTTGTAGCAGAGGTTAATAATGTACTACTGAGTCACTGTTCCGGCATGCGTACTAAAGGTAAACGATTCTATTTATTTGCACGGGAATACGACTTAATAAAAGTCCATACTCTTTTGGTAAGCAATCATAAAAATGTTAGTTGTAATAGTATAATTTCTGTCACTTTACAGTCATTTTCAATGAAGTTTTCCTTAAGAGTCAATATAAATTAATCCGCTTGAAAATAATTCTTCTAGTAATAGATAAAATGCTTTCTATTCTTTTACTTTCACATAGGGGCCGCGGTGGCTCTGTGGTGAAGCGTATACTTTTGGTCTGTAGGCTCCTGGTTCGATCTCAGTTCGCACCAAGTGAACTTTGTGGTGGATAAACGCCGTGGGCATGGGCTTTCACGGAGTTCTTTAATTTCTTCTCACTTTCTTCATTCTATCACTTCATTTATTTCTCATTATCTCCGTCTCTTTTAGCCTACGTTGTAGGTGAAACTGATATTTTTAAACTTCCAATTCCTTATATTAACCTATTATAAGTGTCAGCTATTTGTCGACAAAAGGGGATCAAACAAAATATTCCCCTTACATTCTTTGTGATTGAAATAGTACATTTGGTCTGAAGTGAGCTCAAATTCACTGTGCTACCAAACTAGATTTTCACTTTTCTGTGGTATTTTTGTACTTTTCCATATACTCAAACAATAAGTACCCTTTTGGTCTTGTGATCTCCTCCATGGCTAAGCGGTTAGCGTACGCATGTTTGGCGAGGGGAACCCGGGTTCCATTCCCGGCGGGAGCTCATGTGCTTCGGATTCCACGTTAATCAGTAGGTCTCATATAGCCTTACTGCTAAAAGGGACGTTAAACTCAAAATCAATTCAGCTCAACCTTTTGGTCTTGTTTTATGCGAGTAATTGAATACAAAATTATTATTACTTTTGAAGGAAACTCTATACTAGAACACGGATGGTCCACACCAAAATAAAAGAAAGAAAATAACAATGTTCATACCGTTGTCATCATCTAACTTCTTGAGACTATAAAACTTAGATGGCTTAAATATGTTGAATAAATATCTCAATTCAAGCCATATTTTCTTAGTTTTCTTACACGTATAATTCTATTCATAACAAATCCCATTGCTTCTGTTTTATATGTCCGTCTACTGCACAGATTGCACTCTTTCGAACCATAGCCAAAAGGAAATGGCTACTTTGCCAGGGAACATTTAGAATTCTCCATGTAAATTGTTGTTTCTGAAAATTTTCACATCAAGAACCAATGAGGTTTGCTAGACAGTAAAAAAGGATCACAGCTAAAAGTTTGACTTTTATCTCGTTAATATCTGCCGCTGGAGGATAATTGGTACTATCTAACGGCGCGCTGTGTAACTTATCATTGTGTAATTATACACCTCTGTTTCAATAGAAGTAAATGATATAAATAGTCACTGTTAATGTCAGCGTGAGAAATCTCCCGAGATAATCAATTTATCTATCTATTGCAAAAACAGAATTCAAAAATTCGTTTCCGTTCAAGATTTAACGTGTGGAGTAACGGACTTATGCATGCGCTAAATTGCAATGCTATAAGTTCCACTTGACTGACCGTAATAACAAGAATGCATTCTAACTTCCTATACAAATGACGTACGAATGATTATAATTTCAGTGTGATGGCGCAAGGATAGGCCTAACAGTACCCTTTCTTTAGTCCGTGGGAAACAGTTCTGGGAAAGATAGTTTATACAGCACATTCAGGTAGTGAGACGTAGACTAGCAAACAGGAAACAAAAGAGCATTTATCGCTATGCCTAGTCAACCTCAAACGATGCAATATAAAAAGGTGACTGGATTTGTCTGTGTACAAGAAGGGGAATTTTCTGTGGGGAAATTTGTTTCCATAGTGAGAATGTCTTCATTATCGAGACACTTTGCTGAACTAAAGGAGAGAAAAGAATTGTATAATCGGACAGCGGACGTTCAATGTGACCACACAATCGAATGACTAACATTTTTTCCACGAGACAGTAATGAACCTTGCAGAATTTTCCATAGCGTTAACTCAACAATAGAGCATAGTAACACACACACTATAGGTGCTGGCTAACCTGCGTTCACGGCTCAATGATGTTTGCTTGCACGCTGGACTGATGCCAGATTCACCTTTGTGTGGGCTTGCGAGACCGTGAACACTGTCGCTGACATGCTGAGTGTCCGGAAGTCTCATTTTTCTAAATATCTTACACTATTAAAAACATACGCATTGAACAATGTAGTAGTGAGTGCAATTTGACAGTGTTTATCATCGAATGTCATAGCTACCTGCGGTAGATGTTATTGTGAGACACTATAAGATAATATACGCAATATAAGATAATATACGCAATACTGACTACTAGTCATTGATCATAACCTCATTAGTAACTACTACATGAGAGAAGTTTAAGACGCCGAGGTTATATCCATACCTGAAACCACTCTAGGCGTATATCCATGTACGGAAGTACAAGCTTTTTTCGAGAAACGATGGATGTTACTGCTTTCCTGGTTGCAAGATCATGTGACATGTATTTCATTTAACATGTATGGGATATTGCTGATCGTTATCTTGTTGACTTTGGTTCTCTACTTGATAGTAATGGTGTGTTTGGACTCACATAAACGAAGGTGTCATGCAATTCATAGAGAAAATCTCCAATCTCTGTTGATCCGATTCCGTGACATACAAAGACCCTGATTTCAGTACGTCAAGGCGTCAGAGTAAAGTGATGTACAAAGGTTTGTTGTGTTCAATAATTCTTAATTATGATTTAGGAATTATATTTCTGAGCTTTCAGCATCTAGAGCCATTTTAACCCATCACGTATGAGGGATGATCTGCCTTGGCGATCACACTATCAGGAGATGTGTGCAAGGAATAAAGAGGATGGAAGGATGCGACCTAAGTCTTTTATGTTAGTTACCATATCCATGTTTGATTGTTGTAAATCAGGAAAATCCACGAAAAACTCGCTCGGGATGGCTTGCCTAGAAAGGCTTTTACATTTTTCCGACTGTGTGTACCCACCGAGAATCGAACCTGGACCCGTTCACATCGAAGGTGAGAGCATTAGCTACTACGCTTCGCGGACACCCTTGAATAGTTCTGAAACTGGGCTGTTAGTTGGTCCTTATAGTCACATAATAAAATTTTGGTTAAAGAGTATTAAATTTCATTTCAATCACACATTATGTTCTTGGTATGGCAAGTTTCACAAACAGGATCATATAATTGAAGTAAAGCTTCTACAAAAATGTTAAAATGTTGATCCTAACAACGTAGTCTGCTGCATGATTGTAACAGGTTTGAGTTTCAATGAAGGTTATATGGTTAATTTACGTACGCTGAAAAAGACACGGATTCTACTTCAAGTGGAAGCTTATATGGTTTAAATTCTACCTTAAGTTATAGGTTGACGTCTTACGCAGCCAAACTGTTAAAAACAGATATACGACTTTTAAAAATAGATCCAATAACTTAGCAGATTCTATGTAGGCATCTAAAATAAAAGGACATTTTTGTCTCTCAAATACTGTATTGTAATGTTTAGTCTTATGTCCTATCTTCATACGCTTTAGGTTATAGGAGAGGATGAGACGTTATGAGACAAGATATAACACCCAAGACCTTAGTGAGGTTTGACTGCTACGGACAGGTTTTGTAATCATGAATTTAACAATCATGGAAAGATTATTTTCAGTGAATTATTTTTATCTTTCTCCTTAATTTTTCCTGATTTTCTATTCTTATTCTATACTTTTACTTTGACCAAATTTGTCCAGAAAATGAACACGGAAACTTTGGAAAAAATTGCCGGACTCGAACGTAATAACGACACTTACGATTTTGCTTGGGGGGACAGGGGGCGAGGTTATTCGACATAAATAGATAGAAATTTTTTAGTTTAACGTCCAACCACTATGCCCTTTTGATTGAAGGAGACGATGATTAAAGGAAGTGAATGATTATGAAAGAACAGGTGGAATGAAAAAGTGGGAGGAAACGGGAATACCCCGAGAAAATCCACGAGCATGAAGTTGTCTACCACATACCTTCTTGAACAGAAATCGAACCAGAGACCCCGCACACCAGAGGTAAGCGATCTATCACTCATCCAACGTACTCCCTGAACATAAATAGAGTTTCATGTATTTTATTAGTATATTATTATGATACTGATTAAAGTTCACATATATTCCAAAATCAAAGGTGGAAATTCCAAATTCTAAAATTAAATTTCATTCATTTCTCATCATCACCGTCTCCTTTGGCCTAACCGGCAAAAACGTGGGACGTAAAACTTCGATTTCATTTCAGTTTCCTCTACTATAAATCGTTGTATGGGAAACGGAAGCGTGACCAGTAGAACACTAACCTAGGAATGCAGAATGCCTGTTTAAAAGAGCCTGGTAATATGAGACACACACGTATTTACGGGCACATGTATGGCAATTTTGAAACATTTAGTATTCAAGAAGCCAGCTTCTTAACAGTGTAATCCATTTGATTAAAGTTAATAATAAACTCTTACCTGTTTCCTGTTTGAAGATGAGCGAATGTGTTGCCGAATAGTGAAGACTCTTCCTGGCAATGGTTCCACCAGATTAATTTCTGCAATATTTTCTGATTTTGGAGTATTTCTCATACTAAACAGAACAACAGCATATTCAAGGAAGCTGAAGAACACAAAGGCTATGCACACGATCAGCCATTCCTCGATTGGCTTCACGTTGTTCGAACGAGGTATCTTTTGTCTGAAAAGAAATTTTAGTTAGTTCAAATTAATATGAGGCATAACAAGAATGTACTTTCAAATTATGCAACTAATATTTAAATGATACCATATAAAGATACAAACACAGAACATTTGTTAAATGATGATTGAAAATGATACAAAATAGTGCATGATAGAAGTAAGTAAAATATCTTTAACTTCATAAGACAACTTAATATGAAAAGTCTTGAGTGTGATTTTAAGAGAATGTAACTCCGTCACTTCGATCTGAAATTTAAAATTGTGTAGAGGAGTAGAATATCAGAGAATAAGAGTATGATACGTTATTTGATCAATAAGAGACCACACAAAGCGTCCAGAGTGGAAGTCAGTGAATGTGATCCAGAGAATCTACTAACGCAACCTTTACAGTCACAACGTCCTTATCACACGACGCCGTGCTTCTCCTGGCAGTGGAGCGACAGCTATCTAAGTGAACATGCGCATTAGCTGTTTGGCGATTTCTGACTGCAGTGAAGGAATTGGGTGATTAAGGCGCGTGTATGGAATTTTGAAATAGACTTGGAAAAACTACGACTGAAACGTGGTAAACATGACAATGAAGTTTCAGCGAATAGTGCGTGAGTTCGCATCAATATTTCCAGTGTTACAGTCAATTCAAGTTAGAAGAACATCACTCGATGAAAATCTCAGACACACATCGAATTATGGTCTTCATGATTTAGTTCACCTAAATTGGTGTTATAACATAAGAGAGATTGCGGAAGATTTGGATCGTGTCAGACAATTTTGATCGAAAAGCTGAACATGTATAGAAGTAAAGTTCATGTCACGTGTGTTAATCGATAAGCAAAAAGAGAACAGAGTGACATGCAATGAGGAACTGCCTTAGAATGTCAATTATGAAGGTTTATTTTTGAATATTGTGATTACATACAAGACCTGGGCTTACGGATACAACGTTGAAACCAAGAATTAGTTATTACATGGGATGGAAAAGCTGCAGCTAAGCGAAAGAAATCTCGGATGAGTGGATCAAATTTGAAACTGGTATTGATGATTTTCTTTGAATGCCAAGGCATGACCACGCGGTAAAATAATAAATCCGGGAAGGAATCTATGTGCAGGAAGGTGCCACATGGGGCTGAGGCTGAGCCCGCTGCCCGAACTCGGGCCTACAAAGTATTTACCGGGACGGACACGAGCAATAAACTTTTAAATATACAACAATATTTCTCGGGCCTTTTAGGGAATAACTTTGTAAACATACTGTACAACTATATTTATTGAACCGTTCTTTCTGGAGAACTTTTAAACACAAATACAAAATCAAACTTCTAGTTGCTGTTAATTAAAAATACAATTTTGCTTTAATTATTAAATTTCTGTAATTTGGGCTAATTTGATTATCGCAAGAGCTCGGGCCTAAATGTTAAAACATATTTCAGACTCGGGTCGGTCATCATATTATAAATTCACGGGCCGGGCCTGGCCCGGGCGAAAAATTCCGACCCGTGCAGACTTCTACCCATGTGTGGTCGAGCCAGATTAAGTTCTTGCAGCACCAGAATGTGGTACTCATCCGTCGATGCTTATTCGAGCTTTGAATAAGTTATGTCTGTGACATACATTTTTCTAATTACAACCTGATCCTTTTTTAATCAAACCTCATATGTTACAGCAACCTTTGCCTTTTATTAAAACTGACACTTGTTTAAACTTTAGCAATATTAAACATTTATTTTAACTTCTGACTGAGCTGCTATTTGAATTACAAGACAACGGAGTAATTTTCTGTTGTGGTTCAAAAACAAATTTTAGAAAAGCAGAAAAATATACGGAAACTACACCGTGAAATCTACGGAAATTATGGTGACACATAATAAATTTTAAACACATACACGTATATTTTTTTGTATATAATTAGCATATTATAATTTGTATATTATAATTAGTCTGGGTTTCAAATATATTGTATTACAATTTCAATATCGTTGTTACCTATTGTTCAAGTACCTAACGAAGAATATTCTGCTTATACACCTTTGAAACGAAGCTGACAAGTCAATGTGATTACATTCTTAATGTAATAGATTGTGCATCTTACATACTGTCAAACATGCACCATTCACAACAGAGGGAGTTATTTACCATTGATGCAGAATCCTTGCCTTTAATTTGTACACATTGCAGTACACAGAGGTACCTACACTCTCTATATTCTTTTGGAAGTAAACTGGTGGGTTGGAATACAATACCAATACTGCAGAAAGAGTTCAATTACCTAGGAATCAAAGAGAACTAACTTAAATCAGTTCCAAAGTAACTAACACATGAACTAGTAAGGTGTTTTTGTCCACTTTGTTCATGACTTTTCAAGAATAATATGCATTCTTATTGTTAATGTGAAAATTTAAAAATATTTAATAGGCAATAGTAGGCATTACACTTTATGTACTGTTTTGTTAAAAGGATTGCCCTCAAAGATATTACACGATTTGTGAGGTTTTGCGAAAGTACAACGATTTGTTATGTTTGTTACCGTGTGCATAACGTAAGTACGTATATGTAAAGCGTTCAACACTTTTTATTCTATCTTCAAACCAACAAACCCATACAATATACGAATATTAGAATATACGTTCAGCGAAAGAATCACACAATATTTTCAAACATAGTTTTTAAACATTTTTTTCGAGTTTCGTGATTTAAAGCTCTGTGCCAAACAAGATTATGTCCTTAATGAGATTAACAAACGTCAATTTCACATTCAACATTATTTTCAGTATTCTTAATACCATTCCGTTTTCTAACTACACCAGTTTGTTATTATATTTCATTACGAAACTTTATTTTTATATATGCAGTACTATAAGCAGTTATAGTACTATAACAAGGGTATGTGTCAAATATAAAAGTAGGAGGAGAGAAAATAGAACAAGTTAATAGTTTTCGATATCTGGGTAGTATTCTTAGTAATGACATGAAGTGCGAACGTGAAATAAAAGCAAGGATAGGAATGGCGAAAGAAGCCTTTAGAAGGAAGAAAAATCTGTTTTGTGGGAACTTGAAGAAAGAGTTGAGAAAAAGACTCATAAAATGCTTCCTGTGAAGTGTTGTACTGTATGGGTCGGAAACGTCTACATTACGTAAAGGTGATGAAAATCGACTGGAAGCTTTCGAAATGTGGGTGTGGAGAAGAATGGAAAGAATTAGTTGGGTCGAGCGCAAAACGAATGAGAGAGTGTTAGAAATGGTGGGTGAGAAAAGAGCACTTTTAGATATTATTAGGAAGAGGAAGAGAAACTGGTTGGGACATTGCCTAAGAAGAGATTGTATCATGAGGGACGTCCTAGAGGGTATGGTGGCGGGAAAGAGAGGGAGGGGCGAAGGAGACTACAATTAATGGATGATATAAAAACAGAAAGATCATACGCGAAGACGAAGAAGTTAGCGGAGGACGGTGGAGCATGGAAGCTTCTCAGCTGCGACAAGTGGCCTGTCAATACAGGCAGAATACCTTTGATGATGATGATGATGATGATAAGAAGTTATACCTGATGATATTCTTACCTTAAATCATTGAACATTGTGATTAGTGTCAACAGTGTAGTAACTAAAAGAACCATTCTACCGGGAACCATGTCAGGGGAAATAAGGAAGCTCCCCCACGAGATGATAACAAACAAACCGCTTGGGATGTACGTGACCATCACATGGTTTTTCAGGTTGCGATGCAGGACCATGCCGAAAGTGAGACACCGATGGTACAGCTTTGAGTTCTTACCTGGAAATACAAGTATCAGAACAAAAACGATCAATTTGTGATAGCTATAGCTGTCATAGCAAAGAACTATTTGCAAATTAAACGTAAAATGTACAGTCAGCAACAAAAGTTCTTTCCGTTTGATGAAATTAGTTTCGTAAATAACTTCAAACTGGAAGAGCAATTTGCGCACAGTTTACAGTAAATTAAAAAGGATGTATTTCCTGTATGTTCCAACCATACCACCATTTGTTCCAAAATAAATGTTACCAAACAGAAAGAAATTTTGTAGGTGACTGTACACTTATGATATTTCGTTCCGTAATTGAGAATGGAGCAAATGGTCAATGAACGCTGAAACACAACTTGCGAAATGAGGAAATTTGTCGTAAGCGACTTCAGATATATCAAAAATGGATGTTATGTCACTACTCTGCATTTACGTATTACTTGCATTTACTGTGTTATCAGATGGTATTCAGTGCCATTGAATATAAATTACAAGGTGATCATTAAGAGAAGTAAGTTTTGTCACATGTATCTTAAAGATGTTAAAATATTGTAATGACTTTGGTAGAGTCAATAATGGACCGAGATTTATCCCTTCATAAATTTTAATATAAAATTAAATCTGTTGTATCTATAATACAAAAGTTCTGACAATAAAATATCTCTTCAATGACCAAGGTTATAGGTTATAGTGTTCTGTACGGATAACTCCTTAGCTTCAGAGCAGCCTCTGGGAGTCTCAAGGATTTGGTTTCAGGAACCTCCGCTCATAGCAGCCCTCACGAGGTATGGTATTCAACGTGATCCCCTTAGCTTCATAGCAGCCTCCAGGGTTTAGGATAGGTTACGATCAGTTGGTCGACTGATGGTGGGTCCCTCGGTGTTCCGGCTTTTATTCGTCCTCTTCGGGTTCTTCCGTCAGGTCCGTCCTCTTTCGGCGTTCCTCGGCGTCTTTCGTGTCGGCTTCTCGTCTGCTGTGCTGTTTACAATCAATAGCACGAGTTGTGTTGACATGTGCTCTTGTCGTGATGTGAGGATCCTTACAATACTGATGAGGGCATTGTTAGGAATAGGAATAGAGAAAAAAGTTAAATTAGGTGAAGTATAC
Source organism: Thermobia domestica (assembly GCF_964235325.1). Taxonomy (NCBI): domain Eukaryota; kingdom Metazoa; phylum Arthropoda; class Insecta; order Zygentoma; family Lepismatidae; genus Thermobia; species Thermobia domestica. The sequence goes on from NC_137456.1 coordinate 5,327,081, forward strand.
ATTGGAAAACAATTGTTTAAGATTGTTAATACACAACACCTCGTACAGAACTCCCAATCATATATAATTAATGATTAAGAAGACACAAACATGAATCCATGAGATTTGCTAGATCCTTAAATATTGGTATACGGTTCAAGTGAAATGTATGATGAGAATATAAGCTGAGGGGAAATATATGTAGTAAATTAATAGTATATTATATGAAGTAGTATTATTTAACAGCATTATGACTTTATAACACTTGTCTACATATAATTTTATTCAACACTGTCGACATAGTAATTTGTCTAATCTGTTTACAAAGGGTAACATAATTACATACAACGCTCGTAAGCTGAATAGTGGCCACAAGGTACCCTTTCAGCATTCTATCAAACAGCTCTGTATTATTAGAGGTGTAACAATACAGATACACTTCATTAATTAAATACACTTCATTAATTAAATACACTTCATTAATTAGATACACTGTAAAATTAAATCAGTAAGACGTAATTACTAATATAATTACATCTAAATATTTCTAACAATTCTCCTAGCAAGATAACTTAGTGTAATTCGTGTAATTATTAAAAGTGGAACTTGTATAAGTAATGATTAGTTTAAAATATTTTTTCCAGTGCATTATGGAATTAATATCAATGAATGAAATAATAATAGAAGAACAATCCAGATTTCCCAAACATCCACCCGCTACTACTGTACAATTTAGTGAATGTTATGTAAGAGTTGTTATTACATTTCAGAAAAATTTTATTCGATTTTACATGAGAAAAGTGAGTTTTGAAATTGATATGACAAAACTTGAAACCGATGACGTCCTTTAGCTATTTTTTATTTATAATTTTATTCTGAAAGCTGAACAGTTCCTCATTACAAGTATCCAAAAGTGTGAGAACATGTTCCCCAATATTGATCATATAATAAACTATTAAATAGTAAAATAAATAGAATAATCCTATTTTAAATTGAAATGGATTTAACAGTTGAAAAGTATGGAATCTAGACAGTTTTTCGAATTTTACTGGGTATAGGTAATTTAACATAGTATTCGTCATAGAGTTTTAAAAATTATTTAATGTGTTAACCTGATAAAATATCTATGCTATTAGCTACAACATTATTAACTATGCATATCGTTAATCAAAAAACTATAAATTTTATGAACTCTTGAATCTTACCATACTTCATACATTTCTTACTGCCTGTCCTAAATACGATTCTGAAGTTGGGTAACTCCTTATTGCATACATTCCAGTTATTATTTTCACCAAGAGGTTTCTCTGCCCAGTGTAGCGTTAAAAATGCTTCAGTGTGTTCAACTGAAACAAAAGAAATAGGAAATATGATTCTTTCTGAAGAAGCAGGTTATGACGATTATACAAGTAAGATTTCTAGGATTGTAATATTAATACGTCCGCTATTCCACATGGTAACTCTTAAACGAAAGAATATTTTTGAATTCATTTCCTGCAATGGATAACTAGAGATTATATCTCGGCCAAGTTTGTTAATAGAATCAATCCGCTACCACAGGGGTTCTGAAACTTTCTGCACTTGAGGCTTTTGCACTAAAATCTGAACGGGCCTTCCTTGTCAAAAATGAAATGTGTCAACGACATAAATACGGCATCCGTAAAAGAAAGACTATCACTATGATAATCTACGTTTCATTTATTACTCATTAATGGAAATATCTCATTAACACAGATGATCTACATTGTACACACTGACTACACCTTTTAATGTTATTGACCGGTGTTAATAATTATACATTGTGGTAAGATAGATATTTATGTTAAAATTGAAAAATACGAGCAGAGAGGGAGTTTAAATAATAATAACCGGCATACTTAAATGTTGAATGTTGCAAAGTCAATGGGATGTATGACTTTGTTGGGTCACACTATTTATCAAATCTCGGCACATATTCTGAAATGGCAAGACACAAGACGGCTGTGACCAATGAAAATAAAACAAATAAGAAAATTCGTGAATGGCGGTAGTACTTCAGAAAATATTAACGCTCTAGAATCGTTCCAAAACTAATAACAGAAAATTAAGAGCGGAAATATTAAGCTAACATGGCATCGCGAGAAGGTACCAAAGGCATTTAAGAAGACACGCTATTCTACAGAGATAAAGTAGAAGATTATGTATTGGCCATCTGAGAAATATTATACATGATTAAACCAATGGTGAAAGGATCATCCTGCTCGTATGTGGAACAGAGGTGTTATAAAGGCTTAGTGCACTATGCATTACTAAGAAGAAGGCTGAAGACTTAAATATACATGTTGCATTTGTAGGATCTTTTTTTCAAAGTCCTCGTGCCTCCCCTGACAACATCGGTGCCTTCCTAGGGAAGCGCGCCGCTCAGTTTGAAAACCCCTGTGGTACCATCTTCACGAGTAATGGTAACTTTAAAGGTAGCCCTGCATATACCACTTTCTACTATTAAAACCTGGATAATTATAGAATGATGAAAGTTACACATCTTGCCATAGATGGCGACAAACATCTCGCAGCGGTTGATATCTATCGGACAAAATAGAAAGTTCGACTGATTTTGGTTACTGACGTTTGCATAATTTATTAATTTTAAGATGTACTCTAGGAATAAAACTCATTATTCATCATTACATACATCACATTAACAGTTTTAGACTTTCCGCTTCTTGAGATAAATGCTAGACTTTCAGTCAAACAGCTACTGCTTCCTTACGTTTATTGTAGGATCATGGTTCATGTCTTGTTGTCTTCAGAATAGAGCATCCTTTCCAACGGGAGCACTTGCTTATCCGCATTATACGCCAGGAATGGGGAATCGGAAAAACCGGAAAGTTTTTCGAAAAAAATCACACTTTTTGTGGCCCTTTGGCCCTGGGTTCACGCAGGGACCTGAAAATCTCTTGAAAAATACATAATATACACAATGCGTGTACAAAATTTCAATCAGATATTTTGAAAACAAAGGGAAGAAAATGGCGTTTGAACCATGATTCGCCAGTGCAAATAGTAATGATTCAGTAAATTTTTAGAATATATACATACATACGCACATGTATTCTAAAAAATTAAAAATTACTGCATCGTTACTGTTCGTCCTAGGGTCTTAGTTCAAACGTCATTTTCGTCAGTATAACCTGCCCTTGGTACTACTCACATGTCCGCATCGTACACCTGAAGCGGGAAATTTGGGAGAAACCTGAAAATTTTTCTGAAAAGTTACCTCCTCGGAATATTTGCGCCCCTCGGACCGAGTTCACGTAGGAATGTCAAAAAATTGAGAAATACTCGAAGGTGCACACAATGCAAAATTTCAATCTTTTATCTTGAAAACTAAGGGCGTGAAAAATTTGTGGAATTTGCCTTAAGAAAAATATATCACGCCCCTCTGCTCCCACTTGGTGCCGAAAACTTCACCATCCGGTTCCAAATGCATCTGGGGTGTTCTTTGGTCTCCATGCTTCACTCACGTGCCTGTTATAGAACCTAAATAAGCGGTCAAAACAACACTACGTTATGATATCAAAAGTTGCGACAAATCCTTAAAGGGATTAAGACAGACCAAATTTAGGAAGGGCATAAGAGTTGCAAAAGATACGTGGAGTCAAGACTTTACACTTACTAGATTTTCGCTCATGGAGGACATGCTATAGACAGCACCGCAATCCAACCGTCTTTGCACCACGTGTACCTACTTTTCAGACACTGCGTGAGAACAGGAGACTAACTAAACTAGGACAAAACGACAAAAAGGAATTCCCACTATCAGGAAACGAAATGAAGACGCCCAGTTACTAGGCCATCTACTACACCATTATTGCATAAATAAAATAAAATTTGCATTTAAAGAGAGGATGCATAAGCAATATATTAGCTTAATAGAAACTAATTATGGATATCCTTCATTATCCTTATCTCATTCCATTTTCATTTTTATTCCGCTTCAACATTTGAGGATTGATGTTGTTATACTACCCAAAAACTGATCTACTTCCCATATTTTAGCAATTCATACTCCACAACAACAAAAATCTAAAGTTTAAGTTATCCACAAAAATAAGGCCCTTTTGACTCTTTCGTGGATGTGGGAAACCAGCATAGAAGGCGAGTATCGTAAAGAATTGTACCATATACATTACAAAGAGATGAGGGGTAATAATTTATTTAACGTATTATCTGTAATCGAAGCGGAATTCAGTTAGTTAAGGATACCAGCACTAATACAGGTATATACTTGACTAAAGGAAGGAAGAATAATCTAGAACTTTCCAGGGCTTTCAAAATATGTAACAGATATTAACAGATTGGAAATGCATAGCATAAACAAGCGATTGGGGAAAGTTTTTAGGAGAAAGCCAAGGCAGACAGAGAATACCTAAGAAGGACCAATATAATTTATTAGAAGCAACTACAGCATTTAATACATTCACTCACCAAATTAGGAACCATGTCATGGGAGGATAGCAATTTCAGAAGCCGCGTTTGCCCATCAGTAGACCACTTCAACATCATCTGACTAGATCATTACTGTACTGTTTCGTTGCTCAACATACTTGGATCATTTTTTGCCTTGAAGTTTTATTCAATAAAGAATGGAAGAGTAAGTTGATAGCAAGAACATCACATAATTTTGGAGTCTCACTACTTAGTCTCTGCAAACCAATAAGTGTCATTACTGATTGTTACCTAAATATATTTTGTCTTACCACCTAGGTACTATACCGGGGAAATTCATAAAATCATCAAGAAGAAATAAAACTTGAAACATATCATTGTAGTCATTAGAAATGTCATATATTGTGAACATCTCATCCCGTATATGGCCATTTTAGCATTGTTATTTCCTTTGTTTCAGGTTCTGTAAGAAGATATGGCGGAGGATCTAAGTAAATTCGAGAAGAATGAGCTTCGCAGTGTCAAGTTTTTTGTGCTGCAAGACAAATCATATATGGAAATTCATAAAACTTTGCAGGATACTTTGGGGGAAAACGCTCCTGGATATACAACAGTAGCGAAGTGGGTGAGGCGTTTTAAGACTGGTCATCGTGAGACTGAAGATGAACATCGTTCAGGCAGGTCTTCAAGTGCAGTGACCACGAAAAACACAGACAAAATGCATGACATGATCAGGGACGATAGGTGCATATCGATCAAAAACATTGCTGCGTGTGTAGGGATATCGCGTGAGCGTGTGGGTATCATAATAGCAGAATATTTGGACATGCGGAAGGTCAGTGAAAAATGGATCCGAAAATGTTTGATTGCTGACCAGAAGAGAACACGGGTGCAGATCTCACAGGAAACTTTGCAAAAGTTTCAAAACCCTGGTGAGTTCTCGCGCAGTCTGATGACAGAAGATAAAACGTGGTTGCATTACTATGATCCAGAGAGTAAACAGCAATCCATGGAATGGCGCCACAGTAGATCTCATCGACTGAAGAAGTTCCAAAGCCGAAAATCAGCTAGGAAGGCGCTTGCATCTGTGTTTTGGGATAAGGACGGTCCCATCCTTATCAAATATCTTAAAAAGGGTGAAACCATCAATGCTGAGGTTTATTCCAACTATTTGATTGAGCTGAAGGAGGCTCTGAAGAAAAATCGTGAGCAGTGGTGTTCAGTTTCTCCCTTTCACCCCCACAATGCACCCTCCCACAAGGCTCATCAAACCATGCAATTGCTGGTGAATCTGGCCTCACCTGTGTACCTCACCCACCCTACTCACCTGATTTGGCCTCCTACGACTATCACCTCTTCCCACATCTCAAAAAACATCTCAAATGCTAACATTTTCAATCCGATGAGGCACTCATTGTGCGGAGGTGGAGGGCTGGTTTGCACAGCAGAACAAGACCTTCTATTTGTAAGGGTTAGGAATGTTGCAACATCGTTGTGAAAAGTGTATTGAGCTTCGGGGGGATACATTGAATAGTGTATCAAAATGGTTCTTCCAGGTAAATTTCTTCTTGGTGATTTCATGAACTTTCCACTTCCCCTCGTAAGAAGTGCCCTGGTTAGAGAACATTGACCTCCAGGAAAGACAGATTAAACTAAATGTTAATACCTCGTTTGTTTCAACTCTATTGCCATCTACCATAATTGTTTAGTAGGTGCATTGAAATCTTCACCTGATATATGAATCACATCCAAAGGCCAAGAAAATGAAAATTGCAATACCTGGTTAGTCAAAACAGTTTCCACTTGCCGCAGCACCTTTTCCGCGCTCAACTAATTATTGGATTCCTGGACGATAATATACAGAGTAGGCGATACGAAGATGCATACAACCTGATGTTGCACAACCTGGTTAGCAGGCCGGTTCTTTATAGCACAGAAATGATAAAGATGTAAGAATGGGTTATAAAAGATGAGGGAGACATGAGAAGAATACAATGTTGAGAAAGAATTTAAACTAATGAAGAAACGGCACCGTTTCCTGAGGACAAATCAGTGTGTATTATTGTCCTATATGTAGATATCATATCTCTTTACTATTGGTGGATGCTTGCAGACAAGTTTGTGGTGAGTTCAACGTAGTTCAGTACTGTAATTGTCCCCAGTGATAATCGCCTCGAAGTAGAAAGATATGACTGATCAATCCCACCATCATACCTGCAACAACACCTTCCGCGGATGGATGAGTGGTTTGGAAATCGTTCTGGATGTTGAAAAAGATTCTAGAACTGTCTTACCGTTTACAATTATCGTAGCACAACAATTTTTCATCAGAAGTGGCAATCCGATACAAGAAACCTCCCCCATTATTTCGTACAATTTCAGAACTGCACACCTAAAGACGGCGAAGTTGGCCTGTATAAACTTGTGTGACACTGATGAAAGTTAACATCTCTCTTTCTGGATTAGAAGGATATGCTAAAATAGAGTGGTAACTAGTCTGCGATTGGTGAACACTTTTCGAGGGTGCTGTTTCCAAAATGTTTCTGTATAGCTCATCAAAACGTGTTGCTAGGTGACGCGGGCTTATTTTGAATGCTGGTCGAAATTTGACAAACCAAATCATACAGTACGTTCATTCACCACTCTTGCACAAACGCACTCCTTGTGTTTTCATGACTAATTGTGCAGAATATCACAAACTGATCTAAAGGAAAATCATCGCAATGGTATGTTTTTAATGGTGAATGTTCCCACGATTTTCTTAAACAATAGGCTATTGCTCACTAATGAGACGCCCATACTGTTTTCTGAATATGTGTGGAGTTTGTGACGTCATACACAGAATTTGTCTCCACCATTTGAATATTCTGTTTGTAGAATATTCGATCAAAAATATCCCTCATTAAGTATCGTGAGTGTTTCAAGAAGATAGTACATGCTGTTCCAAAATGATAGCGTATAAGTTCGAAATGAGGATAGATAGAAAAGTGCGGTTTGCGGCATAAGGTTTACATATCTAAAGTTTTACTAAATGTTTAACAGAGTTCAATGCGTACGCTGTCTGTCGCACGCAGGATATCTAAGCGATATTCTAGTTCCGCCCACGTCTGGTCTAGCAAGTACTCCCAACATATTTAAATGCTGCGCGGATGCGAGCTCGCAGTTCCTGCAGGATCTACATCGTTGCAGGATCTACACTGGGGTTTTGTACACCACATACTTCACAAAACTCCAAAGAAAAAATCTAGTGAGTAATGTTCGGAGCCCTTGGAGGCCAGACAATGGGTCCTGCTTGACTTATCCAGCAACCCGGAAATGTGTCGTTCAAAGCCTTCTTAACGATGACGGCCCATTGAGGAGAGGCACCGTCCTGTTGTAGCAGGACGTCAGGTTGCAGATGTTCAACCTGTGGAAATGCAAACTGTTCCAATATGTCCAGATAATCAGTTACAGGATTTACGCCGCTGCAAATAAAACCGGTCCAACTACGCGGTCATGAAGCAGACCACACCACACGTTCACCTTTGGGCTATCGTGCTCAATTAACCTGCTTGTTGGGGGATTTTCCGATGTCATATCCACATATTGTGTCGGTTTATCGTACCAGACACATGAAAGTACACTTCGTTCGAGAATATCACCTTTGTCAGAAAGCCTGTGTCTTCGTCAGATGGTTTCGATGTGATTCAAAGTCTCAACTGTAAATGCTTTGCTCTTTGATCTGTCGTCAGGTTGAAGAACGTATAGCAGCTACAATTTGTAGGTATGCAGCTTCAGTCAATTGTGTAGCACCCTGTATACCGTGGTTGGTGGTAACTACAACTATCAGTGGCGGACTGATTTGGTTAGGCTTTGCAGAAAAACCTGTTGCAACCGTTTCGATCTGCTTCAATCGTGCGCAGATATCCAGAAGTCATCTTTTCATGACATTTTAGGTTTTTCTGAACCTCGTGTATTATTGCCAAATGGTAGAAAGTGATAAGGTGTGGGTATATAACGTGTGTGGAAGTTACGATGGATTTGGGTACTTGAGTTGATCCCTATCATACACCTCCGCACATTGTACCTTCCTGTAGAGTAATTATTTTCATCAACGCCTCACCTGCAAAGGCAAAAACAAAAGAAATTAGCGAAGAGAGATTTTTTCTAAGTATTGTTGCAGAACAAACTTTTAGATGTGTATGAACATTATGCCGCAAACCGTATCTTTCTATCTACCTTCATGTCTGACTTATACGCGATCAAAGTTGGAAGGATAATTTTGAAATACCCTGTATTTTGAAAGAAAGCATGTCCTTTAGAGGGACTAAAATGCGAGTGTAAATAGTGTGAAAGTATTGACTTCTGAGTCGTTTGGGAAGAATATGAACACAGGGAGAGTCTGACCTTCAAACGCTTGCCTTATACATAAGACATTTACGTGAGGTGGATTGTAATCAATACGTTTTTATGTTGACTATATTTATAAGTGTATATTTTCCTTTAAAAATACACTGTATATTTTAGTTGGACGCATATTACTTTCCACACATTTTTCAATCTGATATGTATCTTCATTTGTTGATTCAAAAAAAATTCAATATAGTTAGAAAGTCTTCTTTATTCTACAGGAAATCAACGGAAACTATCCCTCTTTCAGATTACTAATCGATTCTTTTACGTTTCTACATGTGTTTTTGTTTATATGAAACACGCACGTACGTCACAAACAGCTGAAAGAATTTGTATATGAATAAATCAATACGGAAGTGTTACTATATATCATGTCAACCTAGAAATCTTTTCGGTGAACTTTGTGTAGAATGACATGACCGCTTTCTAATAAGTCTCCTTATACAGGGTGTTTAAAAACAACACCGACAACGTTTGGAAGGTGATTCCTGACATCAAAAAAGACGAAAAGTATAGACCAACCTTGATGCACAAATGTTTCCTTTTGGAGTTATAGGCTGCCGAAAAAGTGAAAAAATGAAATTTAAAGGTACATAGCTCCGAAACTATTGGGCTTACCGTAGTAGGGGACAAGGCTTCACTTAGGAACTAATATGTGCTCTAGCCAAAAATACATGTTTCAGAATCATAAGATTCTCACGCAACCATTTTTGGAAAGGCAGTTTGGCTACTGGCATATAATTTGAAGTACTCACCAACTATCTCTATAAAAATTGTCGCGGGAGTACGGCAGTATTTTGAAACATAGACATTTGAATAGGGTACATACTAGTCCTAAATAATGTCTTGATCCGACTACGATAGGTCCAATAGTAGTGGAGCTATGGACCTTTAAAGTTCATTCTTTAATGTTTTCGACACCCTATAACTCCGAAAAGAAGCATTTGTGCACCTAGGTTGGTCTATACTTTTCGTCTTATCTTGATGTTAGGAATCATCTCCCAAACCCTATCGGTGTTGTTTTGAAACACCCTGTATATAAGGTGTGATCCAAAAGTACGGTGAATGTAGTTGCATAGCGTAATCTATCGATGTTTTATACATTACAACTAATAAGCCCGGTAGCTTAAACCTTTGGCACAGTCAGTGTCGCATTTGAACGAGTTATGACAAGTTGGTAGCTTCCAGAGGCAGAAGAGTGACGACGCCTTAAGGATGTCAGTCACGCGACAATATTAAGTTTTATTTTCAGCTGCAAAATGTGCCAAAGAAGCTCATAAAATGTCAAAATCGGTGTATGAGGATGAAACGGTGGCATTAAAGACTGTTTACGAGGGATTGAAAAGTGGCAAGGAGTCGATTGAAAACGAGCAACGATCGAGACGTCCTTCAACGCCAGAAATAAATGAAAACTTGCAAAAAGTGACACAACTGATTTGTTCAAACAGGCGAATGACTATTCGAGATCTTTTCGAAGAACTAAACATTTCGTATGGATCCGCGAAAAGCATTTTAACCACCGATGAAATTAGCAAATTGGTTTATTTTTACCACGAAAAGGCGCTGTCCCATATCTTGCTTTCGATCCGCGAAGTTTCAGCAAACTGTCCACATTCGCTGTGCTCTCCAGACTTTTGCTGACTTGTGGTAGCAACATGTGACTTCTGGTTCTTCCCAAAAGTTAAAACAATGCTTAAAGAGAAACATGCTTACACAATTTCTGACATTGAGAGGGCAACAACAGAGCAGCTTAAAGTCCTTACAAAAGAAGGCTTTGAGAAATGCTGCCATTCATGGACGCAGCGTTGGAATAAGTGCATTGTTAGCCAAGGACAATATTTGAATAGATTAAATTAAATTCCATCATATTGCTTTGTTTTTAATAAAATTATTCACCATAGTAGTTTTTGATCACGCCTCATAGAAGTAACAGAAATAGTCGGTTTTCGTGTATGAGCAAGAGAGCAATATCGTGTAAGAAATATAAAAACAAATTCGCCTATATATATAACTATCCTGCCAGGGCTTGTTTCCATATTGTACTAAAACACAATAACACACCGAGGAAGTCTATGTGATATATATATATAAAAACAATCACGTAACAGTTTCAACACAATAACTGTGTCTTCATCAGACTTCCACTCCTGACTGCTTGGGAGTTGGTCATCTCATATACAGTCTCCGGAGATCAACTTTTAATTATGACAAGAAAAAAGAAGATGGAAGAAAAAATTAGACAACACAAGGATGATGTAAGATTGAAAAGGGATAACAATGCGATATATAAGCATTAGAAAGACAAAACACAGAATAGGATGGGAAGGAGCAGAGGTCATAGAAGTAGAGAAGAGAACTTTGGTGAGAAAATGCATGAAGCCAATGAGATTATGAAGGTAGGAGACAAGGTGATGAATTGGAATGCAGGATTCTCGATAAATAAAGAGTGGAAGATTCTCCTTAAAGAAGAAGAAATGAAATGGAAGAAGAAAGAAAGTGAACAAACTAATTAGAAAAGTGAGGATAATTAGAGGACAGAATGTATACAGCGAAAAATACTAAAACTTTTAATTGTACATGTGTGCAGGTAAAAAGTGAAAGTGAAAAACACACAAATGTAACATTTAATGAAAAGTTGATCTTCAGTGACTATATAAGAGATGACCAACTCCCAAGCAGCCAGGAGTGGAAGTCTGAGGAAGACACAGTTATTGTGTTGAAACTGTTACGTGATAGTGTTTTTTTTAGATATCACATAGCCTTGCTCAGTGCTCAGTGTGATATATATCGCACACCTGGTGGAAGGGTCTTACAACTCAGAAAATGGAAATTTTGGAGAAAGAGAGAAACGAGCCCAACCAGCAGGTATTTTCACATAACTAAAGAAATTGGTCTCTAGATGACAGAAATACCAATATTGCAGGGAGCGATTTGAAGAAAATAACAAACTTTAAATGTCATGTTTCCACAAAGGTGTAATATTGACTCGTAACAGTCTTTCACCGCTGTGCGATATAAAGGCTCCTTTCTTACCGGAAGTTTTAAAAATGCTGAAACACATATAACCTTATTTTTAAGTAAGAGTTTGCATATTGAAGTTTGGATCTCTAACATTCGCGAATCATAACATGTCGCACTTTCTGAATAATGAAAGTGCAGCATGTTATGATAATAATGAAAGTCAATTTTGGGTATTTTAGAAATGTGTCTTCTTCCTCCCTTACGAGCGGAGATTTCGAAAACGTTGAAACAGGTTATTCTCTTGTTTTTAATGAAGAGTTTGTATGTTGAGTTTTATCTTTGTAACTTCAGGGTTTCTTGGGATACTATTTTTGCGAAACTTTTGAGCTACCTTTATACTCTTTAGAACAAATATTTCCAAAAGTAATCAGTGTTCCTTGCTTCCATTATAAAACTATTTTTTGTCTAAACTTCACGAACGTTCCTATATAGTATAGTCTGGGTAGTGATGAGTAACTCATTTCTATTATTTTGTGTTTATATGAGGATGGGAAAACATGACGTAGACTTGAAGATGGATGCAAATTTCAACATTGTGAAATAAATCTGATATACTTTCAGTTCACAAATGAAAACAAAACATATATTAGTAATTAAGGGATTCATAATTAAACCATTATCAACTTTTTCCAGCATATACATCTCAATCTGACCAAGTACCGGGGCGAAAAGCAGAATGAGACAAGAAAGTGACATACTCATATGATGTTTCGCCATCCTTATATTGACTTTATGTATAAGGTTGACATTTTTGTTTAACTGTACAAATCCACGTATCATATTTTGCAATACTTGTATAGATATAATAGTATAATTTTAAATAAAGTGGCTTAAAAGAGGTAAAGTACTGCATTATTGAAACAAATGGTTACGTGTTTCTGTCGTTTTAGTTTGATCCACCTTTGCTGGTCTGTTTCAATGGGTGTTTTCGCGTCGAGTGTTTTGAAAGTGGAGCCTTCTAAACACTAGAAACTTATCCAGAGTATTGTAAATAGGGAAATGTAATGAAAAAGGAAAAATACTTTTCTGATTACTCTAACACTTCAGTAAGCACTTCGGTAGAATTTTGTACTCACAGCTGATTGATTTGACACTATAAAATTTGAACGTAATACGTAAAATTTGAACGTATTTTTTTCAGCACTCACACTGACTATATATGTCTCTGCTTCATCGTACAAGGTGTTATCATCAGACCGGTACCCAGCCTAAAAATATAGTGGGGGGGGGGGGCGGTAGAAGTTAGTGGGGGCCGATTCAACCATATTATAGTTCATCACCATATTATAGTTCATTTGCAAGCCTACCGTGCAAAATTTAGGGGGGCAGTAAGAACATAGAGGGGCTCGTTCCCCTTAGACCACCCTGGATATGGGCCTGGTTAACACTGTATTGAAATGTTAGCATAATGATTATTACAGATATTCTAAGGAATTTATAAATATTAAATAAATAAACAAGAACTCATAAGCATTTGCCACTCCATGTTTATTGTATCAAATTATAGTTAACACTATTTAAAGTTACCTGAATTTCCAATTAAATTGTTGGAAACTCTTTTAACTTCTAGAAATAGAGTTTTCGTACTCTTACACTATATGGTATCTCGACTTAAGGAATTATATGCTTTTAATAACTGACCATTGAAAAACCTAGTTAAGTAATATCTCCACTGGGGAGTCTCTGGTTCAATGGAAAAGGGTTCAAATCTGGAGTGCACGATCCCTGGTCGAGAGCAGGTCGTGTGAGTTCATTGTGGACAAGATCGTGTCCGTGAGTTTTCTGGGAGTTCTCTCGTTTCCTACCAGATTATCAATCCTCTAATACTTAGATAATAACTGATTACCAGTAATCATGCATCTCTTTTAGCCTAAAGCGCATAATCGCGAAACATAAATCTAGAAATTTTACTTATTTGTTTAATACTAGAACGGCGGCTGGGTCATTTTTGACCCATTTTGAACTTTACGTTTTAACATCTTTTCTATTATCTTACGAATCGGATCGAATTTTGTGACTTTTACTCCTTCTCTTGAAGAAATATTTGTACTAAGTATCACTCTTATCCACACTTTGCCTTTCGAAATAACAAACAATTATACTAGAACGGCGGCGTGGGTCAATTTTGACCCAACTCTTTTGTTGCATTGTAGCAACATGCTGGCTAGCGTCTTTATCTTGCGACCGTTCTTTCTCATAATACTCTCCCATTCCACCTCGTGTTCAAGACCAGGTTCTCAGCAATTTTGTCAGTTTAGTTGGAGTTAGTAATATTTTAGAAAGTCTGTTGATTAGGAGAATCTCATTATTTTCGGACTGATGTGCTATTTCAAACACTCATTATGAGCAAGAAACTGATGACACTGGATGAAATACTTGCAAATTTCAATGATATAAGTGAGGCCGAGTCTGACGCTGAATGCTTTGATATTTCTTCATATGAAGAGTACCTGCCGAATAACAACGAATATGATGATTCGGATGAAATATTGAAAGAGGAAGAGATAAGCACAGAAAACCATACTTCTGTAAATAAGCGTCGTAAAATAGGTAAGACTATTATATTATTATTATTATTATTATTATTATTATTATTATTATTATTATTATTATTATTATTATTATTATTGTTATTGTTATTATTATTATTATTATTATTATTATTATTATTATTATTATTATTATTATTATTATTATTATTATTATTAAATACAAATTATATGTATTACATCGTAACAAAATATTCATAATAATTTCAATCATTTTAACAAAAAAAAATACAAACAATTTGCATGTTATTGTGAAAATATATAGCTGTTTTTTTTCTTTGGTATCACTATGTTGAAATGTTTCATGAAAAGACGTTTATAGCACAAATAAATAATAATAAATAAACCACAGGCATATTCGATCCACTATTGGATGAGGCCTCTCCTCGGAGGGAGGACTTGGTCTACTGCTCCCACGCTGACCAGACGGGTTGGGACAAGGTTCCTATATACCAGACGGGTTGGGAAAGGAAAGCCGAAGTTCTCACTGTGATCGCCACTATATGACCGCCCCGCTGGTCTAGTGGTGAACGTGGCTGAGCACGGATTGAGGGATCCCGAGTTCAATTTCCGGCGCTGCAAAGAATTCTTAGACTACTAGCCTGTGGCGTAACCAGAAATTTCGAAGCTACCGAAACCAAAAAGTTAGAGGTCTAAATGGGAGACAACTTACTTTCTCGTATGTTTCGATAAATTATATTTCTACCAAAGAAGTAGAATCTCTAACAGAGTTGTTCGAAAGAAAAGGTAGTTTACCATTCTTTTCATGTCAGAGCTTTCATGATTAGAACTTAGCATATCTTATTTATAAAACAATCACTCTATACTGACTTTTTCTGGTTTGAACTACTGCAAGTTTAGGACTGTGTATGCTATTTTAGGTTATGTGTTTCCACAAATGCTAAATAGGGAGAGGAAAGTTATAGAAATGCATAGGTGCGTATTACAACCATATTAGTAAATATCTTTTGTGTAATACGTCACGTTTTTATTTGTGAAAAATGTTTTTGTATGACCCTTCTCTTTGTAGAGGAGTGACTGAACTTTATTCTGTGTAAGACTGCAAGTTTAGATGTGTGTAGATTATGTTAGTTTAGTTCAGTTAGGTCATGCGCTTGAACAAACTATCTAAGAATAATAACTATGTAGGAATTAGAATGATATATAACATTACTATAAAATAAACTGACATTGTATATAATACATTTAATAATATCATTCTAATAATATTATATTCATAGAAAATAGCATGTTTCATAAATTTGTATTATTGGCAAAAAACACATTGATCAATAAATATTAAGCTCGAGTTCAAAGAAGTTTTTTGTTTTATTGAATGAAAGTCACGTTTTATTATGCAATATATGTTAGTGGTTTAGAATGCAAATATTTAATAAAAATGGAATGGGTCATTTTGACCCACTCCCGCCGTTCTAGGGAGTATCAAAAACACCGCCGTTCTAGTGTTAAAGTATCTCTACTGAGTTAGTGGATTACGTAAATAATATGAAAATGTCAGAGAGATTTCATTCCAACTATCTGGTGCAAGGTCTAATGCCCAAAATTGTGTTATTAAAGATGAATTTCTTTTATTTATTTATATTATGTTTATAAAGATTCAGATATACGAGAAACAGTCAAAAACTTCTCGGAATGTTGTTGTAATTTTGGAATTTGTGATCTAATTACAATGAATCTTGCACAGCACTGTCCAGAATTTGTCTAATTATGAATCTAACAAGTGTCACTCGTAACAGGTAGTGTACGAATAGTGTAGCTGAATGGTGGAGGATGTAGTGATCAGTTGGTGTAATTTCAGAGATCAAGCAAGCAACGGTCAACAATCATGTGCAAGTACAAATGTTGGAAAATTGGTTTCAGAGTCTCTGATAGCCTTTAAAATAGTTCAGCACCAAGGGATGTTCGGCTCTTTCCAGAGTTAAAAATGGTCTTTAAGTATACCCGTCAAAGAAGAGATGAAAACGAACGTGACGGGCGAACTTCGGAAGATACCAAAAGAAGATTTTCGCCGGTGTTTCCAGCAATCGAATGATCGCTGAAACAAGTGTGTCTGTTCTGAAGGTACCTCCTCCTTTGAAGGCAATTAAGTAAATATGTACTTATATTGTGGTATTAAAGAACAACTTCAAAATTCCGAGAACTTTTTCACTCCCCTCGTATGAGATTTCCAACCAACATGTAACAACAGGAAGTACTAAATCTTTAGTAATTCTAACGTCTCTAAATGCTTTCGAATCTTGCGCTCATATCAACTTAACACTCATTTATTCTTAAGACACTGTTTAAAATATAAAGTGATATGATATGGTTAATACTTCTTTGGTTTGCTTTGTTTTCCGTTAGGCATATGTTTTCAATACAGAGTCTGTATGAAACATGGACTTACAGTTTAATGGGAGATCCGAGCTACATGAGTTCCCACCTGGGATCGATCGTGGGTCATTCGCGCACAAGACGAATATTCTAGTCATATAACCATGAGGTAATTCGTCAATACTTCTATATTCAAGTAGGTTTTTACTAGTTTTATAACAGTGTCTAACCTTTGTATACAAACTGCAATGCCGACCGTAATGAAGTGCAACAGTATTAATAGTAATTATAATATGAATATAACTTACCTTATTTGCGTAAATTTATCATCTTTATCTTACTTGAGTAAATTTATGTTCTCATTTATTATCATTTATCATAACTTGAGTAAATTTATCTTATCATTTATTATCACTTATCTTACTTGAGTAAATTTATCTTATCATTTATTATCATTTATCTTACTTGAGTAAATTTATCTTATCATTTATTATCATTTATCCTACTTGAGTAAATTTATATTATCATTTATCATAATTTATCTCACTCGAGTTAATTTATCTTATCATTTATCATCATTTATCTTACTTGAGTTAATTTATTTTATCATTTATCATCATTTATCTTACTTGAGTAAATGTCCCATGAACATTCCTGTATGTCCATTGGAAATTCATCAAACTTCATGGAACAGGACAGTATTAAAGAAGAACTGAAATGAGAAGCATTTACAAATTATCGAAAACAGACAGAAAGTGTGCTATATAAACGAAAATTTCAAAATGTATTAAGAGTATTTCAAAATCATAATACATACTCGGAATAAAAATAATTTGTTCTTCTCTGTAACAAATTTGTGCATTGATTCGTACATTTACTATAAGTGTAACATTTTTTATCTGTGATTGACAACATATTGATTAAAACATTAGTCATTACAATTCACAGTAATCATGGAAATGAAGTACAGTAAACAGAGCTTGTTCTTGGCATTCCTAATAGGTTTCAGCCAGTAGTATAATACAATAATATGAAATTGCAGGGTGATGTCCATGCACAGTTAACAAATTATCTCCTGCTCCTTCATGGCTAAGAGGTTAGTCTACACGCCTTTGGCGTGGGAGACCCGGGTTCGATTCCAGGTTCATGTGGTTCGGATTTCACGTTAATCAATAGGTCCCGTTTCATATAGCTTCGCTGCTGATAGTCACGTTAAACTCAAAATCAACTCAACAAATTTTCTTACAAGACATGTATTGGTAGGATCATTCTTTACTTTAACCAGTAAAAGAGTAACAAAATCTTGTATTCACATTTATTCTTATAGAATTTATGATTTAGATTTCTGAGCTTTCGGTATCTATAGCCATTTAGAGCGTCACGTATGAGCGATAACATCCCTCGGCAACCACACTATCCGGGGAAAGGAAAGGAAGCGGCCTGGGACCTATAAGTTATGTACCATCCCGACATTTGCTTGGCGTGAATGAGGAAAACACAGGAAAACCTCATTCAGGGTGGCTGGTCTGAAAAAGCTTTTTACATCTTTTCGACCGGAGCGACTACACGACGCGGAGCCACATTTATTCTTATAACTTCAGCAACTAAATTGTGAACGGTTACAACATTCAGTGAACTCTTTCTTGTCAAATTTTGCACATTCGTCGGTTCGTAATGAATGACCGTTACGATATTTGCCAGTTCGTGAAAATATTGACGAATTACGGAGAGATAGAAAGCATCAACAAGGAAACTTTGTAATCATTTTCAACTGTTAGCAACTGTTTATTTCTTCTCTCTCTGAAGTTGAATCAAAGTGTTGAAAACGAAACGACGGAAAATTATACATAATTATTTTCATCATTTATTGATTTTTCCTGAAAAATAAAGCACACTTTGAGTTCAACCAAATTTATCGAATCTGGAACAATCTTGGCAAGGTGGTAGAACTTGACCGGTTATAGAAGATTTTGAAATATTATGGTGTAAAGCTTGTTGCTTTCAGAGTTGTAAACCATAAAATTTGACATCTCAGTTTGAAAGAAAGAAAAACATTAACGGAACTTGTCCAATTTGAATCGCGTTTAGAATAAGGTAGATCTTTACTTGCTGTATGTACATGTAAAGTATTGTAAAGTGCAAGCTGTTGGTTCCCGAATTATGGGCATCAGATATAGGCTTACTGAAAGTTTTGAAACTCAATTTTTGAGGATGATTTGCTTAAGAGTCTTCATCCCGGCAAAATTAAAATACCGCTAATTTTACAGTAATTATGTGATATCTTCAACTAGATAAAAGATAATCGAAATGTGGAACAAGAGCGCCCTAGACAATATTATTTTACATGAGAAACCGTTATTACGACTCACTTATCTGCTTTCGATTTCGAGCCATTTTGAAAATCGGCATTTATTTTCGCGTTTCTAAACAGCTGAAAACGGAAAGCCACTAGGTGACTTGTGATAACGGTACCTCACACAAAATAATATTGTCTAGGGCGCTCTTGTTTCATATATTAATTATCTTTTATCTATTTGAAGATATCACATACTTACTGTAAAATTAGCGGTATTTTAATTTCGCCGGGATGAAGACTCTTAATAAAGATCAATGAAGGAAGACTATCTTCAGCAATTGACAACATAAAACTTGGTAAACCAGTTCTAGTGAAAAGTAAGTGGGAGCCACATTATTTATTTTAGAAGTATTATATTTTAAGCCAGTTTGTTACAATACTTTCCCATAAGTCTTTGGTTTCCTGAATTGCCGTCTGATCTTCTTTACTCGGTTTTACTAAAAGCATAAAATGAAATGAATTTTTTTAAGTTTTACGTCTCACGTTTATGCCAGCTAGGCTAGACAAGACGGTGATAATGAGAAATTAATGAGATGGTGGAATGAAGAAAGTGGGAATAAAAGGAAGAACCTCAAGAAAACCCACGCACACGGATTTGTCCACCACAAAGCTCATTTGTCGCGAGCTGGGATCGATCCAAGGACTACCACTGAGCCATCGCAGCCCTTTAAAAACATAAAGTACAGTTGCATATAGTACACATTAATCCTTAAGTATCTACTTCATAAGGCTGTTGTTAATGGTACTATGACCCACTGTTAATTCCCCAGTTGACCTAGGGTTCTTTATTAAAGTATATTGTACAATTATATCCAAAAAGTTTTCTAAACAATAATATTTATTTATTCTGATCTTCGTAGTGGATTTACAACTGTCTTCAACAAAGTTGCGGTACATCAATTTAACTATGTTTTGGTCATACCTTTTCTGGAATGTAAAATGTCATACTGCGTAAAAACACGTCAGGATTTCTGAAAGTTTTATCAGTTTAAGGGACAATTTTTCAGTATTTTACTGAACTGAACTGGCGTATTAAAATGAGTATTATAAGCATTGACTTAAAGTATTGACATTAAAGAGAAGGTTTTTCAGAATTCTGAACGGTGGAAATAGATTTCATGAATATTTTCCAATCTCTCGTTTCTTACTACATTTTTCTTTCACTAATTCTTATAACTTATCATTTATTTTCCTATCTATCCCTTTTTCTTTAGCCTTCAGAACATAATTGCGAGAAGTGAAAGTAAAGATTATATTTCATTTCGGAAACTGAATTTTATAATTTACGTAAAGTAAGAAAGAAAATCTTATACTTAAAATCTCAGATGTTGTCTAGTCACCAAATTACTACAGAACGAAAGAGATATTTATCACTTACGCTATGCTGTAATGAATGAGGTTGTCCAACTTCCTGTACATTTTCAGAGAATGGATCTTTGCCATTCCCACCATCATTTTCATAGTTTTCATTGGCTCAAAGTGGACGCGTGGAATCCAAATCATATCAACAGCAGAGTTATTGAAGAACTCAGTGTCTTCTACGTCGTCGACGTTTTTCAGAGGAAAGATGCGAGGATCCTTCCAGTAGAAACCTATCATGACATCCAACGACATTTCCTAAATCAAGATATACGAGCTACAATAAATATGTGTAAAAGACAGATTTAGTCTGTACAGTGTTGACTAGCTGTTTAAGATTTTAAAATTTAATAATAGTAACATAAAAAAACTTCATTACCATATTGACTTCGATATTGCACCATTATATACAGAAGATCATTTCAAGTTTGTGATAACGAATTCCATAACTAGGTAGCAGCCCACATTAATAGGTTAATGCGCTTCGTTTCGAAAGGTTTGTGATGAATTTTAAGGAGAACAAATGTTGGTTGTATCACTGGCCATGTAGTTACGAAAGTTACGACTTTGCAAAAGGCAACATTTGTGTCTTTTCCGATATTGTTAATACAATATGAAGCCTCAAACAATTGGAAATTTAAATGTGCTCCACGCCTACATCTTTGTAAGTAGTGCGGTGAGACAGACATCGCTATTTGTAGCCTCTAGTCATCATGTAAAGTTGGTCGGAAGATGATCATGCTGAGCTCCTTCTGGCTAAGTGGTTATCGTACGCGCTTTTGGCGTGTGAGGCCCGTATTCGATTGCCTACGGTAGCTCATGTGGTTCGGATTCCACGTTAATCAGTAGGTTCCGTCTCATATAGCCTCGCTGATGAAAGGGAGGTTAAACTCAAAATCAACTCAACTTAAAGATGATTATGCTTTAGATGTAAAAGCTTTCTTCAAGAACAACGATTCTGCTACTATATTGCATCAAGTTCTCCTATAACATTCAGAAAAATCTGCTTTAGTGAATTCCAAGGAATTTCGTGTCTTGTGAGCGAGCACCAGCCTGATGGAACCACACGATGCATGTGCCACACATCATTCAAGAAGCTCGTCATTGAGAAATTTGCGCAACCGCAGCACATATCGATCTGATGTGATCGTAACGTATCGACCTTATCATTTTCATGGAAGTAGATCCCGACCTTTTCCTATACATTAAAACCACACCACACTGTAACCTTTTCATTCTGCAGTGGATTCTGATGCAATATACATACATTGTTATCTGGCTAACATCTGAAGTTGTGCTTGTTGATGTATCCGTTTACAGAAAAATGAACTTTGTCGGGCATTGTTAGGTACAGGTACAGCATAAATTACCGGATCTAATGACTTATGTGTCAGGACTACTTTTACAATCAATATCATTTATGAATCAACCAAAGCCTCACCCTCCGGTCCAAGCAATACGGGATTAGCTCTCTTTTACTAATTGAGATACAACGTTCACATAGGGTGTTAAGGGCTCTTTCTGGACCTAACTGCATTTATAAGTCACAGATTGGGAGAACAAACGTGACTACTACCCTCCCTTGGTAGGGGCGACAGAATTTTAATGAGAGCCTTCCTCTAAATTGTTGTAGTCGTGGGATGCGGACAAAATCTCGCGACCGAAACCTCGCCGCCCAAAATCTTGCGTGGCCACAATCTCGCCGCCCAAAACCTCACCTGGTCAAAACTTTGCCGCCCAAAACTACGAGGCTAAAATCTCGCTGGGCCAAAACACCGCGTGGCCAAAACCTCGCCACCCAAAACCTTGCGTGGCCAAAATCTCGTTGCCTAAGATCTCGCGTGGCCAAAACCGCGCCGCCCAAAACATCGTTGGCCAAAATCTCGCCTGGTCAAAACTTCGCCGTCCAGAAACGTCGCGGACCCAAATCTCATTTGGCCAAAACCTTGCGGAATGAAACCTTTCCTTAAAATTTACCCAATGAGTTTCATATTATGCAATTCCATATTACAAATAATAATAATAATAATAATAATAATAATAATAATAATAATAATAATAATAACAATAATATAAAGAAGATGAAGAAGATACAAAATATCGTGAGCGGGGGTTTTCTCGGGGTATTCCCGTTTCCTCCCACTTTCTTCATTCTATCATTTCCTTCATCTTGATCATTTTTATTTCCTTTAACCTACAAGACATAATCGAGGGACGTTAAAATTCAGATATTATTTCATACTTTCATAAATATTATTTTTTAGATTTTGTTAGAATTTCCTAAGGTCACCGTCTGAAAATTTGATCGAGACCACTCGAGTGGTTCAAAAGTTATTAAGTCACAAAAACAGACACTTTCATTTTTACGTATTTCTATATGTCTCACCCTTCCAGTTAAAATGAAACGATATAAACCAATGCAAACTCAAACCTAATCTGTGTGGCAAATTAGATCGAGATTGGTCTCGTGGTTCAAGAGTTATTAAGTTTCATTTATTTTTAAATATCTCCCTCTTCCCTTCGTTGTGACGTCAAAATGAAATTGTAATATACACCACAGGTCCGAACCCCATCTATGTTGAAAATTTCATCGAGATTGGTCGGGTGGCTCAAGAGGTATGATGTCATAAACATAGTCATTGTCATTTTTATATAGGATAGATTATCAAATCACGCGTTATAATTTTTCTATTCATTATTTTGATGCAATTATGTTTTATTACAAACTATATACATATAGCAATATATAGAGCATTCTACTAGAAAGAATTGGTCGTAACGATGTTTCATACTGATGACATTTCTTCCCAGGTGAGATTACGTCCCGCGTAGTTTAGATCAGGCGAGATTCCGTGTAACTAGATCAGGACCGCGAGGTTTTGGCCAGGCGAGATTTTGGGACGCGATGTTTAGGTCCGGCGAGATTTGGCCCGCGAGTTTTTTCGACAGGCGAAGTCGGCGCGGCGAGATTTTGGGCCACGATGTTTAGGGTGGTGAGGTTTTGGTCCGCTAGGTTGTCACCGCTAGGTCTTGTACCCAAACCGGTAGACGTTACCGAATCCAATGATTGGTGTAAGGTGGAGAGTACATCAGAAACCATAACTTTAGCGGTAAGTTGATCGCTCACGTGCTTCTCCTGGTGGTAGAAGGTTTTGATGCAACCGAAGCCGTGTGAGGGGTTAACAAATAATAGTCCCTCCCATGGGTTTTCCAACCTTTCTTACTGAGGTCGTTAGAGAGCACCGTCGCCAATCAGTAAGTTGACAAAGGTTATCAGGATGCGTCTGGTACACAGTTGGGTCTCCACCACATTTTCCCATATGTTCCGTGTATCTCTAGGGTAGTGCTTTGTCTTTGCTATTTCCCAGGATGATTCAATTTGAGTAAGACGTACCTTCGCTGTTACCAGGGAGCCTGTGTACATTCTGCTTTTGGTTCTGGACCACTTGGCGTGACTGGTCAGGAATTTCTTCACAGTGAACTTTGATTTCGCTCAGAGGACGCGCTGGAGTGCATGGTAAGGTATTAGGTTCTTTCCCCAACTTACTAGGTTCACACTGGTTGAAGCGACCGACGTTGAGCTCTCTACCGGATCTAGGAAATCTAATTATTACGGTTTCACCGAATGTAATGGACTAAGCCCATCAAGCTCAAAAGCCTGCAGTTTATGTACTAGTCTCTTCTAGCTCCTCGGGCAGCAGGAGTCTCTAACATCTGCGTGATGGTATCCGAGCATTATAAAGCCAACACACCTCCCCGTCTCCCACGTTATTCCATATGCTTAAACAGTAAACTACCTTTATATGTTAACCATGTAAAGGTTGCACGGGTGCTACCGGACCCAATGGAATGCTAATTATTTGCAGGAAAATTTGGCCCTCTTCTCAGCAGGAGATTATTTTGGAAGACAGTCAGCTTTCGTCCACGTTTGCAGGTACTATCCCGGTATTCATCATCTGAGATTAAGGAGAATACTGAAAACCTTAGTCCAAATGGCTAGTAATTTAAGCTACTGGAAACTTCGATTCGCAAATGGCAATATCAGTGTTTTACTTATCGCTCGGTCTGATTATCATCCTATATTCGAACGCGAGATTTTCTTGTACCATTTATTTTAGAGTAATTTGACCAATCAGAGCAATGTATTGTTTTCATTGAAAAAGAAATATAATTAGATGGCCCTTACCGAAACTCAAAATGAAATTGGTTGAAACATTCCAAAATTATTTAATAGAACAAAGTCTACACGGGAGAAAGAACTTTTGCATCAACTCTACAATTTCAAATAAAAAAAATGTATGAAATGATATCCCTCGTCTTACCCCTTCAGCCTCCATGATCACTGGGCTCCGAAGGAACGACATGTCCACCTCAACATCGGCTGGAGATCCTAGAAGAGTAATAGATTGAAGTTAATACAATATAATTATAAACATTTATGAGTTAAAGATAATTTCAATCTGGATTGCAATGGATTAGGAATACATTACATGTACATTTACACTTTAATGGAAGATCAACTCACGTCATAAAGGTTAAATTAAAAGTGGTTGTTGTCAATTTTTGAAGTTTTTTTAAAAATAATTTTTACATTAATTACTTTAGTTTGGTCTCTGTTCCTTTGTGGAAGTTTCTTACTATCAAATCAATTTCAGACAACGAAACTATAATACACATAGCCCTCGGAAGTTTTATAGATTGACTGTATGTGCTTGTTCTTTTGTCTATCAGCAAATCTAAGAACAAAATCAATAGGAGATCAACATGAAATATTGTATTCACAAACTCTATTCTTTCTATGCCTTAATGTACCAATACATTTATAAAGCAGAAGAAGATTATTGGAACCTCGCTCAGAATAAATGGCAAGAAATAGCAAGAATTACTTAATACTTGAAGTTGAAATGCTCTTTCTTCCCTCAAGCAAATTAAGTTTTTGAAAGTATTGGGACATACTTCCCCCCTTAGCATACGCATTTTAATGAATATATAATAACACAAATTCTCTTGTTCAGTTTGGTGTTTATTTTGAACTCTCTACTTGTTGTCCAGTTCGGGGTACGTGATAATTATAATTACATCTAAAAATTAATTTCAAACTGTTTACCTCTTTTCTCGTGGAGTTCCTTCGTAGCTAAGCAGTTACCGTACGTGCCTCTGGTGTGGGAGACTCGGGTTCGATTCCCGACGGGGCTCATATGGTTCGGATTCCATGTTAATCAGAGGTCCCGTCACATATAGCCTCCTGCTGAAAGAGACGTTAAACTTAAAACCAACTCAAATCAACTCAACTGTTTTCCCGTGATACAGTCACAAATACATAAATAGATAAATACATAAATAAAGAAATTTAAATACATGACTAGATAAATATATAAATAGATAAATACATAAATATAGCAAATATGCGAGAAATGAGGCAGCTTGACTTTTTATCGTGACTTAGTTTTTTGTATTTCTTTCAAAATACTCTGTTAATAATCATATAATATCTATACAAACAAATTATTTTTACAGAATCGATAAAAAACATTCAAATTGAAGAAATAGTGTTAGCAACGTAAATTACTTTGCACTTCTTGAACAGTTTGAATTCTTTGTGTTGATCAAGTATTTAAAATTAATTTAAATAATTCTGCATGTAGGGCACATATTAAATTATGATTATGCAATGTTAAATTTATTATTATTTTATTCTGTAATACTTGTACCTCACATCAGAATTTAAAGAATGTCATCAACCTGAGAAAAATCACAGGAGGGCCACAAACCGGGCGGGGTAGGGTTTTTGTGGGAAAGGAGTGCAAATCTGATTTCGCCACAATTGCCGGTAGCATTCCCCTCTTGCACAACTCTACAGTCGCTACTTTTGTATATAATAAAAATGTATTATGTAATAAATACAAGAATAAAAGTTGTAAATAGTTTTCTGGAGATCGCCAAGTCACTTATTGGTATATTAAGACGAGGGTTCAGAAATTGGTTAATAAAACTGTTCTCGTCTGTATATCATTTTTTAAGTTGTGATGTACGAACTGTTATAGCCAGTGATAATATTTAGCCGGCTCGATAGAACCGGTTGTTAAAATTTTTCCAGTTTGCAGAATGCTTTGTTATTTCCAGACATAAGAGAAAACTTTACCCAGTTATACCCAGGGACAGTAAATTTTACTTTAACTATCTTTGTCTTTTTTAGAAATTCTTACAGCAATAGGTTAAACACAGATCTCTCACAACACGGTATAAACGTTTATTTCTTAATGCCAAATGCTCAGGTATCAAAGATGAGAATTGAGATCACATGAGTGTAGTGGTGAGGGTAATTTATGTTTGAAACGAGTATATACCATTATCAATAATAGTTGATCCATTGCTGGATTAAGGTCTTTTCAATTCTTTTTGACAACCATCTATCTTGGGTAATTTATTTCCAAGATATTCGCAGTGCTACCTAGTTTCGTCACACCATCTTGCAATATTAGGATGCTGTGTAGGTTGCTACTTGTTACTTGTGGTACCCAGTAAAAAATTTGATTTTGTCTACCTTGTATGGTTTGTTTCATAAGAGAGTTATATCTGTATATCTATCTAGTTATATCCATCTATTATATCTATCTCTTTATACAATATATATATATATATAACAGGTTGCTAAAACATTAGGATAACACTACTAATTATAGTAAAGCATAACTTGCTCTTTTTTTCGTCTTGCGTCTTAAAGAATATGATATTCATCTGATAGAACTAAGAAGCTTGAAATAAATTCAATAGGAACAATGTAATGCATATTTCAAATTTGTGGCATACCTATTGCAAAGTGTTGTTTATTGCAGTTGAACCTTTGAAGTTAGACCTAGAATTATTAAACCCTTAGGTTTACCTTCAAGGACATACTGAAACACAAGTACTGGTATTGTCAAAATATCAGAGACATTTGAATACTTTCTGTTGAAAGATTCGCATGTTGCCAGACATAAAGAAAGAGTGAAGAAAAATCAGCAGCAATGCATAGAAAGAATCAACTTTCTAACACAATTTCAAATTGTTTTAGAAATTGTAACACACTGACCAATGGGAAAGACGGAGTCAATTTATTGATATTTTCTATTATATATTCCAGATCGTAATTTATAGTTTTATTTAAATCAACTTGGTACTATTTTAGCTGATGCAAGAAGCACTTAAATACGAATTGAGTAGGAAATACCCAACTTCATACATTTAAAATAATTTTAAATTTAGAAGTTAGATAAATAACATGAATAGAGCTTTCTCGTGGCTAAGTGGTTAGTATACGCACCTTTGGCGTGGAACATTTGTTGGATTCCCGACGGGAACTCATGTGGTTCGGATGTCACATGAAGCTGTAGGTTCACCCTACCTGCTTAAAGAGACGCTAAACTCATAATTAAATTAAATATCATGAGTAAATTAAGAAAATACAAATTTGTTATTCTCCAACCTTTGATTGCTGGTGCATGCTCAATGTCGTATCCTTCTTCAAAGAGAAACCATTCCTTTGGTTTACAAAAGCAAAACTGAAAACTATTAGAATATACATTAATTGTTTATATATATTTATCTTTATATTGTTTATAAATACACTGGAATATACAAGTATGTAAAATAATTTGTATGATTTAAACTCGGTATAAATTTGACATTCTATATACTTGATAAAATATTTCTAAGAAAATAATGCAAATATGACCTGAGCTGAATCTGAACTCATAGCATTGGACTTGCGAATGACAGATAATATTATTACAAGCGCAATTATATAATTATCTTAGCGCAAAATGTAAGCAAAAAAGATCTAACTGGATGGAACTAGATGTAAAACTGTAATACTACATATTATAACTATTCCTTCGATAAATAAAAAAAATAAAAAATAAAAAAAAACTTGATGAAGGTTAGAACACGGACTGACTGATATGTAAGAACCACATCACCAAATATGCACGTCTCGCACTCCTGCTATAAGATTAACATTCAAATGATTTCTATACTTCAATTGTGTGGAACTCAACATCCGTGTTTCATGTTTCCGTGCTTGTTGCACTATTTATAATTAAGTGTTGTGTAAATTGCATTTATAAAAGTAATTTATCATGTCATTTTACCAAGATTAATAACTTTAAAAGTTTTGGTGAGTTAATTAAATGATAAAGTGAATTGATTTTCTCTTACCTTCCATTACCACAGGAGGCAGGAAATACTATAATGTGAAAAATGTGCTTTTTTTTATTGTGTCAGATATAATACCCTCGAGAGTTAATGTCCAACATCTTTAATGAAGCGCAACTTCCCTATATCGTGCCATTTGGTCCTTGTTTTACAGCAGTTTTTGCACCTTTGGAACACAGTAATGACGGCAGCTAGTGAACGCTCGCCAAATCACGCTGTGTCCTAGATGCTTATTCTCAATCACCCGGCAATCACACTCTGGATTCTATCAAAGTCTGATATATCACCGGCCTTAGCTATTCTATACACAAGCACCAAACTAAGTGATCGAGCAAGACCGCGGTCACCACTTGGTGAACAGTTCTGTTAAATCCAATGACTTAAGTCACACTAAGACTAATTTCAAATGCGTGTAGTCATAATGTATGATAATTAATTAGAGTAATTAATGAGTAATGTATAATATACTATATACATCAAAATTTGTAAGTACAGAAAAAGACTTTTCGAAATTTGTAAATACTCTTTTACGAATGCAATTGGTTGAAAAACTTAAAGAAACACATAATAGTTTGAAAATTGATATCAGCGCGATTTTAAACCAATCACTCATTAGGTGGAGTTGTTTAATTGGTTTTTCGTAATTAATATTTTATGAATATGAATTTAACTCTAAGCTTTCAACCAAGATTTAGAGATGACAAAGATTTCTTTTGGCATAATAAATTCAAAATCGTCTTTTTTTTTCAATCAAATATTGCCAGAATTTTTACTTTTCACAGTACTTTAATCAAATTAACAGATAGCTGGGGACGAGGTAGCACAGAAGAAAAACGCTTACATCTGGTACTACAGGTTCTTAGTTCTATGTCAGGACAAATTTGTGGTGAAGAACATCGGTTTCTATGGAGGTTCTAGAGGTTCTTGCATTTTCTCTCGTATTGTTATTCTAGAAGACCTCCAGAATCATTCACTTTCATTAATAATTCGTCAGACTTAGCCAGCAGAATACAAACACGCACCTAAAACTAAAAGATTCTGTGTTCCTTAACACATGGTTCTAACATTTTCCACGCTTGTTAGTTATTCAGTGAAGAACTGATTTAATGTTCACAAAGTTTTTATGAAATATGTATGGGGACTGATATATCGAACTGAAGTAATATAGTACAAAATTCCATTGAGGTTTCTAATGATTCCCCCTGGATGTAGTTAAAACCATCTAGCTTGATCCTAAATTTAATATGTAAACTAATAAATTTAACAGAAATTAGATACTCTATCCACAACTTTAAGACAAATAAGAGCGAACTTAAGAATACACCTAAAGCTACTTCCAAAAGTAATTTCCTTAATCGGGGAGAACTTAATGTAAATTTATTACAACAAGTAATACAACTGTTGTAAATTATTGCGTATGAATTCTTTTGCTTGTTTTCTTCTTTTCGCTTAAAATAAATTCAAGGACTGGTTTTCCTCTCTATCTGAAAGCTCTAACTTCATATTCGAAACAAGACTGCTATTCAGCTAATACTAGTTTTGCTTGTAAGAGTCGTCTGCTGGCAGAACTCACGTGAAAATACTAGGTTTCTCATACAGTTAAATCAAGAAAACAGAGTTGTGAATATGTTCCATCTCTCACATGACTTGAAACACAGAATTCTTTCAAGTGTGGTTGTATAACTGAAAAAGTGTCATACATAGGTATGCACATACTAGATATATTATTAATAAAATATGTTATCAACGCAGGTCGAGATACCAATAGATCACTACAAAAGAATAAAAAGTTGAAGTAAAAAATACCTGATTAAAATTTGCAGAGTTAGTAAATTGTATTTTGATATCAGGTTGTAAAACCACATTTCAAGTATTGTTCGGCATATTTGAAAAGAAAGAACAGTCACACTTCTTTCTGATGCGTCCAAGTCTCGAAACCAATAGAGAATACTGTCTCTATCAAACTAGAACCTACCTTCTTTTGTAGGAAAATGTCAAGGCATCGATTGGAGGCCATCTTCAACAAAACAATCTGATAACATATTTCCATTTTCATATAGACGTTAGTTAAATGTCAAGCAATCCATTAAAAGCCGTGCATACTAACGACCCCGTTCAATTTCTCATTACCTAACATCCAGAACACGCAATTCTCTTTTGATTTGTAGTATTCATCAAAAATATGAAACAGTATGAAAGGCCAAAGTGTTACTTCCAATTTATTTAAGATAGCATATTATGTAACAAAATGTCTCCTATCATTGTCTCCTATCATACAAGTATATCAACTCTTTCCTCACACACACAAAAAAGTGTGTAATGAAGTATCCTATAACAGTTTACCGTCTTATTTGCTATCTAACAAAACTCGCAATCGCATGTGCATTCTCGTATCAATTGCAATTGAATGTCACTTCACAATATGAAACTATATATAGCATACTGTACTATGCAAATTGAACGTTAAAGCCCAAAATACTATAGTAGATACATTAACATCCAATTGCAATTGAGCGATAAAATCTAAATTGGGGCCTATAGTTGTTGTACTCTTTGAAAGCTTTCAGTTTAACGGCCAGCGACGTATCTAACGTCCCGGGCGCCGGATTAGGAGGGCGCAAAATTGGTCAAATATTTGGGGGAGTGTTTTCTTTGGTTTGTCGAGGGGGGTTAAGGCGAATTCTTGGCCCGGGCGACTACTAGCGTATAACCAAACAAGTTTCAAACCAAGATGCGCAGATAGCTGCGGAGCACTTCGTATCCCGCCATTCTCCCCACTACTCTTCCATCCATTGCTATGGCTTTGAAAGTACCAGTGATACTAACTCAGCAAACTTATGCTACAACAATATTACCTGCTAAAAGAAATGACAAATATTACCGTGTAGCGTTACAGTACCGACTCGTAATTCTCATATCAGTGGTCCATTTCATTTAATCCCGCTTTTGAAAATGCGCTGCGGTGGTAGCTCTTCGTATTCTACGGTAGTATATTCGCGTATGTTCTGTCGTAATTGGGAACATTTAACGTCCGAATCTTACTTTTTTAAGTAGGTAAGCAACCTCATGATAGAGGACAGCACGAGCTCGGGCCTTAGGGCCGGTCCGTAATTTATTTTAAATAAACGATCATATTTCTCGCGCCTTTTTGGGCGTAATACAACGATATTTATCGGACCGTTCTTTCTAGAGAACTTTTAACGCACACCTAAATTTGTAAGTTGAAGCGCCCACACTTAATATCACTGTGCAATTGAGAGAAAAGCTAACTGTATAATAATAAAAAAAACTAAAAGTAACAGAAATAAATACGCTTAGCTTGTCTGTGAGTGAAAATACTGCTTCTTACACTGAATGAAAGGAACAAGAGCATTGGAAACAACCTGGCTTGGTTTTTTCTTCAAAACAATGTCAGTTTATATTATATAAGAATTTATATAATGACTTTTTTATATAGAGAACTCCTAGTTAACTAAATGTAAAGGTTAACCTTTATTTCCTTGTTGTCTCTGAATCATGAAAGCTTTTAAACTGCAGGATTAAACATCTAATTGTTGCAAATAAAAAATACAATTTTGACTTAATTATTAAGTTTCTGTAATTTGGGCTATATTTCGGGCTCATTTGATTATTACATGGGGTCGGACCTAAATGCTAAAACATATTTCTAACTCGGGTCGGGTCTCACATTATCAATTTCGGTCCGTGCAGACTACCTCATGGATACACTGTAAGCAGTGACGGTTTCCGACGGGACGATCCCTTCACACCTTCTGAAGGGAAAATTTCTCTTTTTTTTTATTATTTTGTTATGAAAGAAACGGACTTATGGATGAGCGTGTAGATGAACTGATAATTAGACTTGGTGAAACCAATTCAGACTCAGATTCATCGGTCGATACAGACTCAGATGAGTGGGAGAGTGAAACTGAAGGAGAAATGGAAAACATTTAGAAGGTGAGTTCTGTTCTATTGTTCATTTATTTTTCATTAAAATTCATTGCGAGCTTTTCCACCGTTTTAATTTATATATTACGATGGTAAGAAATACCCCTAATCATACTTAATTCATTTAATATTCAAAGAGAAAATATTAAAATGCGTTAGGAATTTAGTGCAGTTAATATACAACATTTACACTCAAATGTCATAGAAAATCCTCAAACTATTCCGCTCCCTCCAGATTGCAACACTGCAAAACATCGTCGCGGAGAAGGGAGTGGGGAAATGTAGGATTAGGGGCGCAACAGCTAGGTTGCAGCGTTCTGTTTACAAACTTTTTTACTTATAGGTGCGTCCACTGTTAACGTCTTACGTTTATGCCCGTTTTTTAGGCTAAAGGACATGATGATTAATGCAAGTGAATGCTGATGGAAGAATTGGTGGAATGATAATATTGGAGGAAACGGAAATATTGCGAGAAAACCTACAGACACGATGTTGTCTACCACAAACTTACTTAGTCGGGGATCGAACCAGGGACATCAGAGTTATTCCACCTGGACGAGGAAGGTCCATAAACCGTGAGAGTTGAATTTTGATTAAAATTAGTGACAAGATTCAGATCAAGTTGCTAAGTAACGTAGTAATAGTCACTCGATGCACACATGCTTCGTTGAGCTGCTACACCAACGCCATCTTGCAATCTAGTAGGCAATGTCCAAGAATAGCCTTTTGGCACAAAAATAAAAAAGCTTTTGGTAGATCTGACTTCAGTATTGTAAATCAAAGCAGAACATCTATATGTGGGAGTATTTCCAGTGCATGAACGACATCTTCAAAGGCGCCATATTGAATCGCGGTCAAATATGATAAATGGCAAGGGGGTCATGTGAAGTATCAAATAGCACTGGCATTTACTCCTGAGTCCATTTCCGTAACCAGTGTTCACATATCTTTTCTCACTCCAGAGTAAGGAGCTTTCACACTCAGAGGAAGATATGAAAACTGTGCGAGTTAGATTTCTGTTATGAAACAGGGTCGTGCGAGAACTTGCAGGGTTTTAATTAATGCAATAGTAGTCACTTGATCTACAATAGCCACTATACCAATCAGATCTTGAGCCTAGTGAGAGAATCGGTAATTAAATTGAAATGTCGGTAGTGAAAAATGGAATAGCAGCATGCTACAAATTATAGCTATTTCGAAGTACGGTGGAATAGACTGGTGGTCAATAAAACACATGTTTAAGAGTACTGACGATCAGAGAATATCAAAGCGTTTGTTCGGATATACGTTAGAAAAATGATATAAACTGGTGCGTATTAGTTGAACGACCAAAATGGTTTGGATTCCACTTTAATCAGTAGGTCCACGTCTCCTTTAGCGTAGCAGGCATAAGTGTGTGACGCTAAACTAAATCAAACCAAAAATCTATTTTAGACAAATTTACATAGTCCATTGTAGAGTGTTAAGTTTTCTTCCCCAATCTTGAAACTTTACGCAAAGACCCTCATTGTTGCAGAATATTGCGTTCTTTTTCAATACTCATATTTGACAACCTATAATTTACCGTTCATATTACGAAGTTAAAATACCTTAATGTATTTATTGTCAGTTTGTCTAAATACAATCGGTTTATTGCTTACGCATTGAACAATTAAGGGGATTTAAATTATCAGTTCACAGCCTATTCTTAGAAGAAGATACACCTGAAAACTTAGAATTCACTTTTCTTGTTTCTGTTCTATTATTAGTGAAAAGATAATGCATACACACCTGCTAAGAATAGATAGCAACAAAGATTATTAAAAAATTCAATACGAAGTTGCAGTCCAAAAAACAAGCTTATTTCTTGCTTTTTCTTTCAATATTAAATGATTAAATAAGTGCATCTTTCCACCTTTAACGATAAAACACTCGCTTATAATAAGGGCAAGACAAGTTTTCATATCAAAACTGTGATAAATAACTATTTGTAGCAGGTGTTCCGAGGAATTATCTATTATTTAAATCATGTACATGACAACGCAAGAAATTCACTTTGGGGCTTGTTTATTCATGTGCTTTATCACTTACAATGATATATATATGGCTCATTTTTGTGTTTGAAATACTCTATGGAAATGTGGTGAATTTCCCCAATATTGTACTCCGTATTATTAAAAACTAACAAAGTAAACTTATTAGTTTAAGTTAACTTAAACTTAAACTTATTAACTTATAGCACGCAGAATTTAGTGTGTTTTCCTACAGGCAATTGCAACATGGGTGTGCAGTGATGTGTATGTTGTTTGTCTTCGAATGGCAAACGGGAGTAATACAGTAATTTTGGTGCGGGAAGGAGCCCGAAGTTTGGTACGAACGCATTTGTTGGACTAGTGAACATTCGTTCCGTGCATAAAATGCGAAGAATTAATCCGATAAACGTAGTCAACTTATTAAATCAAGCAGTGGTGAATACATATAGTGTCGTGAGACTGGGGTAGAAGATAAAACATTTGCAGATACATTGCTTGCAATGATAGCAAGCAAATATGATGGTGACGTTTCTCTAACTGTTAGTGACATATTAGATGTAGACACTGACACAAAGAGTGAGCATGAAAATTCGACAAACGAAATTGATTTGGACGAGATAACTAGTCCAAAAGTTAGTGACAGTGAGCCTTCTACGAGCGAGTATGAGATGTCATCTTTAAACAGGACAAAATCTGTACATGTATCAGAAGCTGTCGTCAACAAATACCAACAAATCAGGAGTACGTTGCATTATTGAAATAAAATGGGAAACGTAACACTGTTGGAGCTGCAGCGAAGAAATTCAAATGCAATACGGCGTTGTGTATAAGGCTTTGAAGTTCCATAACAAATCACCTCACTCTCATGTCATTTAACTACTAAAATACGAAGTACTAAAAACATTCAACATTTATCCCACTAAAGGACTTACGGTCTATGATTATCATTTAAAAACATGGATGTTACTGACAGCGAGGAAATTGAACTATCCATCCCGTGCTTCCCGTGGTTTCATTAACAAATTTAAAAAAAAAGAGCACAGGATTCACTCATGAACGATTACTCAATTTGTAACGAAGAAAGATGTTGAAAACGAAGGTGAATTACTTGGTAATGCCCAAAATTTTGTGATTAAAATTAACCAAATAATACATGAGAAACCGTACAACAGTGAATGCATCTTTAGTACTGATCAGTCTAGGTTTGAGTACGAAATGACCTCTGGTAGAACTGTCAAAAATAGGTGAGAAACATACTACAACAGTCGTTCAGTCTTTGGCCTCAGTGTTCCACGCATATACCATCCAAATTCACATTTCCCAAGTATAGCTAGGCAAACTCATATGTACATATATGTTTGTAGAAGCCTAAAGCGTTTTCGGACCCAAAGTGAAACAACAGTTAGCTAGACAGACACCTTCCAACATTGTTATTGATGCGAGCAGATCAGGTAAACTCACTCGCGAACACGCCAAACTGTGAATAAAAGACGTGTTTATTTCTGATGAGAAAGAGGATTCTCTGCTGTTGGTTGACTCGTAGATTGGACAGACGGGTAAAGACGTGCGAGAATTGTTACATGGGAAAAACATTCGTGCTGAAGTTATATCCCCAAACACCACCTAATTTATTCAGTCTCTTGAAGTATACTTTTTTCGGCAAAATAATCTGGTAATTCTGAGACTTGAGGATTAATTTCGACATAAATTCATTGTTTGTGGTACACCGAACAAGTTATATGACAGAATGTTCATAATGAAAATGCAGTTTGTTATGTATCATCAATTTTGTGCGCCAGTCCTAAAGGACATACTTGCATATGCGTGGCAGAAATGTGGGTATGTCAAAAGAGCAATAGTTGGTTCGTTTACGAATGTTCTGGAAACTATGTTGCAAGGAGAAAATAGTATCTGCGGTCATGAAGATTGTGACGAAAGTGCATTTGCTAAGTGTTTGTACTGCTCCATGATGCTGTGTGCTAATCACTTAGTTATGGATCTCCATCATCACAACTGAAGAGCAAGAGGCTAGTAGGTTAATATTTGCTTATGTGCACCAGTTAATATTGTTTTTCTAATAATTTTTCTATTATTTTTCTATTAATTTTCTAATAACTTCAAGACATATCCTTGCAACGCCATATGTGCCGTTGGATCTAACTTGTATTACTGCATTTAAGTGCTATGCATAATCGCAACACGCAAAGACTCATATATATAGCACACTTTGAAGTAGGTATATTATTTACAGTGCTGCTCTTCTATTTTTCACTACAGACATTTCAATTTAATTACCGATTTCTCTCACTAGGCTCAAGATCTGATTGGTATAGTGGCTATTGTAGATCAAGTGACTACTACTGCATTAGTTAAAACCCTGCAAGTTCTCGCACGACCGTGTTTCATAACACAAATCTAACTCGTACAGTTTTTACATGTTCCCGTGGGTGAGAGAGCTCCTTACTCTGAAGTGAAAAAAGATATGGGAACTTTGGTTACGGATATAGATTCAGGAGTAAATTCTAGTGCTATTTGATACCCCACATGACCCCTTTGCCATTTATCATATTTGACCACGATTCAATATGGCGCCTTTGAAGATGTCGTTCATACAATACTGAAGTCAGATCTACCAAAAGCTTTTTCATTTTTGTGCCAAAAGGGTATTCTTGGACATTGCCTACTGATTTTTCAAGATGGTGTTGGTGTAGCAGCTCAACGAAGCATGTGTGCATCGAGTGACTATTACTATGTTACTTAGCAACTTGAACTGAATCTTGTCACTACTTTTAATCAAAATTCAACTCTCACGGTTTATGGACACTCCTCGTGAGTCACCGTGCCTCCGCTTTTTTGGTACTGAATCAATATGAAAATACTTCTCGCTGTATATTATCGTTTTTCCACTTGCTGATCTTTTTGAGACCGGAAATTATGGAGTCTTATAATTTCTTTTTGGGGTAAAGAGATAGAAGTCGAGATGTAACATACTCTTCCCCATCAGGATCTTGCCGTCTACAGTCGGACAATTTGTCCATGCCGATCTGATGCCGCGGTCTGATCGCCGGCGCCGGACACCGATGTCTTTCCGCGCGATTTTCGACGGGGACGAATAGTTGCCTTGCCGAGCAGTCGGAAAACAGCTGGAAATTAGCATTAAATTCGCCGGCGCCGCCGTCGGAAAGTTGCCTTGCCGAGGAGTCGGCAAAGAGTCGTAAAGGCGCAGTAAATGCACCGTCCCCGCCGTTGAAAAGAGACCGGCATAAGGAGTCGGCAGAGGGTAGGAAAGAGGCCTTTCCGACTGGTTTGGCGACTCTGATGGTCGGTAACAGTCGGCAAAGGACATTTTATTTTACGATTTTCGACCGCTTGCCGCCTCGGCAAAAGGTCGGCACCTTTGAACAAGTAGATCGTCGTGCCACCGCGGACGGGCACCGAGCCGCCTACCGTCAAGGGCGGCAATTCCTCTTTCCGACCGCGACTTCCTGATGGGGTTGGGACGCTCATTTCACATCTGAAGTTATTTCTCGCTATCTGTTACGTTTTCCCTATGAAGATCAACATTAAAATTGGAAGTGATGGTAGATTCTTACCAATTTCGGTTATAGTAGAGAATTAAGGGTAAAGATGTAACATATTCATGGGACAATGAATCGACTGACGGGCGAACAAAGACGTTCTATAAGAACTTCCACATTTTTCAGATGGGAGGTCACGTGGTGCGGATCCCACATTAATTTGTAGGTTCATGTCTCATATAGCTTCGATATCAAAGGGACTCTAAAGTCCAGATGAACCGACAAGTCACCTAACCAATACTTCTCATGCTTCTGCATAGCATAGTTTGGAAGCCTAAGAAGTTCACGTTAACGACACTACATTTACACTGCCAACAAGGGCCAGGAACTGGAAAGATTGCACAGTATTTTCTTAATAGTTCTGACTTGTAGTCGCTGTTCATAAAGACCAATTTCGAAATGAAAGTTTTCAGTAGAACGTCCCATGCTTATGCCCGTCAGGCTGAGAGACGATGATTAAGGCAAGTGAAAGGAAACGGAAGAATTGATGAAATGACAAAATGTGGGCGAAAACGAAAGGATCCCTCGAAAATGCACGACACGATGTTGTCCAGCAAAAACTTACTTGGT
Source organism: Thermobia domestica (assembly GCF_964235325.1). Lineage (NCBI taxonomy): Eukaryota > Metazoa > Arthropoda > Insecta > Zygentoma > Lepismatidae > Thermobia > Thermobia domestica. Next base: position 5,365,800 of record NC_137456.1, read on the forward strand.
CGGCGATCGAACCAGGAACCCTCACGCACTACAGTTAAGTGCTCTACCACTGAGCTTTCGTGTCTCCAATTTCTCGACCTTTATTGTCCGAAAACTTAATTTCGGTTTCTTTCAGTTTTTTAACATTTCGTCTGACTTCAACCGAATTTCGCATTGCCTCCTACAAACAAGAAAAATGAGTGGCTCCGGCGAACATAATAATACATAGTGCCACTTCTGGTGAAATTGGGTTGGTATCTGAAACGGGTGGTGGTCAAGCAGCAGAAGAGTATGTAGGTAGTTTAAGTTAGAAAATGTACCTCTAGAAGATGAAGGAGGCTTGTTTGGTATGTGTCATTGCACTAAATAGCTTGGAAATGACCAATCTTCTTTTGGAGTTTACTCGAAACTTAGAAAATGTGACATATCTATTATATTCGTCCGAGCTACTCAAATATAGCTTGGGAGGGAGGCACGGTGGCTCAGTGGTAGAGCGTTCATCTCTGGTACTTGGGGTCTCGAGTTCGATCCCAGCCTCCGCCAAATGAACTTTAGACGGACAAACACCGTGTGCGCGAGTTTCCTCGGCGTTCTCCCGTTTCATCGGCGTTCTCCCGTTTCCTTCCACTTTCTTTATTCCACCATTTCATTCATTACTCATCATCACTGTCTCCTTTAGCCTATTCGGCATAATCGTCAGACGCAAAACTCAAAGATTTCATTTTCAAATATAGCTTAAATGAAAAGATGTCTTTTAGTTTAAAGCCCCACACTTATGTCCTTAAGGCTAAGGTAGACAGATAATTAAGACAAGTGAATGACGACGGAAGAATTGGTGGAATGAAAATGTGGTAGAAAAAGGAGTACCCCGGGAAAACCCACAGAACCGATGTTGTTCAGCACAAATTTACTTGGTCGGGGATCGAAGTTTACTGGAGGATGAAAATTAAAAGAAAGTGCGACTTTCTCTCAATCAGATGTAACGATTTTGTTTATCTACCCATTCTTTTATACAAATGTATGTATGAACGTTTCAGCCTATTTTTTCAAATGCATTGAATAATTTCAATCAAACTTGATACAGATAAGGTAAACAAGAACGTTCTGTCGCTTTTTCACCCATCACCTTCGAACATCAATATGTCACCAAAGACATACTTGGAAGATCAAAAATAGTTTCCATCAGCATCGACGACCATATGCAAACGTTTTGGAAGGCCATGGATTGCATCGCGGTAGAACTTGGTGGTCCGTGAAGCGAACCAAGTATCAAGTGCATTTTGCACCTCTACTAGGGATTTGAACTGGTGTCATCTAAACTGATTGTCCAAGGAATGGACAAGGTGATAATCGGAGGGTGCAATGTTCGGAGAATATGGCGCATGTAATAGTGTTTCCCATCCAAGGCGTAGAATGGTGTCCCTGTTCATCCTAGCCACGTGGGGGTTAAAGGTTTCCTGTAACAGGAAGACCCCTTTGCAATTCAGAAGTGCTGTCGCCAGAGTTTTGAGTTTTTCTTGAACACTCCTCAACTGCTGACAGTACACAGTTGCATTGATGCTCAGACCAGATGGCAGCAGTTCCTGATGCACGAAGCCGTGAGCAGTTCACTAAACACACAGTAGGACCTTCTTCTGGCGCAGTGCTGGTTTGGGTGTTTCGGAGTGTTTCATCATCGTTCCTAAACTTGTTAAACCACCGCTGCACTGTCCGCATAGTCACAACACTCTCGCCAAAGGTCTGACATATCTTCTGCCCCGCTGCAGTGGCGTTTGACCCCAGTTTGAACTAGTACAGTATACACGTACTTCTGACGCTCTGTGGAAGTTCCATATTCACTCTGTCCTTACGCAAGGTCACGTTGTAGCTGCCTGAACGTCCACAACTAGGTAGTACATATTGGATATACCCACACGAACAACTGACCTTCGCCTTATTTCCATTCGCATTCAACTCACAGTGTGAGAGCCAATTGAACATATCCCTCCACAAAAAGCGACTGAACTTTCTTGATTGCCTTTATATATATACAGGGTGTTTCAAAACACACCGTCAACGTTTCGGAGATGATTCTGTCACCAAGGAAAGACAAAACAGTATAGACCAACCTGGGTGCACAAATACTTTCTTTCGGAATTATAGGCTGCCAAAAGCATGAAAAAAAATGAACTTGAAAGATCCGCAGCTCCAAAACTAGGAGAACTACAGTAGTCGTGTTGAGACTTCACTAAGGAACTAGTATGTGCCCTATCCAAATATTTAAGTTCCAGAATCCTTCCAGAACAGTTTTTATAGACGTAGTTGGTGAGTACTTCAGATTATAATCACGTGGCCAAACTACCTGTATAAAAATTGTTGCATGAGTACCTTATGATTTTAAAATATGTATTATTGGATAGCATACATACTATTTTCTAAGTGAGGTCTTGACTCGCCTACTGTAGGTTCCATAGTTTACGAGCTATGGCCCTTCAAACTTCATATTTCATGTTTTCGGCAGCCTAGAACTCGGAAAGGAAACATTTGTGCACCCAGCTTGGTCTTTACTTTTTGTCTTATCTTGGTGCTAGGAATCACCACACAAACGTTGTCGGTGTTGTATTGAAATATTCCTTGTATATATAACGCACAGTGTGACAAAAATACTTTGGTGTAAGATTCTCGTACTACCAATAAAGTGGAAGTTTATTCAAGGAACGTTCAGTACCTCATGTAAACAGATACACGTGGTAATTGCTTCATTTTATTGGTTCAAGAGCCTTGGAACATCCATGCGGCAGAAGAAAATAGTCCATTGTCAAATAAGCTGTTTTTCAATGTTTTTGTTGCTTGTAAGGCTCATTACCAGAAATGCAATTTCCTTACACTTATATAACAGAAACAACACGGTGTCTGAGAACTAAATTGAATTAATGCAATAAAAGAGAACGCGCATGCGCAGAAAGTGGCTTTGACCCACCTTACGCGCGAATCACGGTTTACACTATGGCTGCGTGCGAGGACTATGTAAAACGCCGACAGGGTACAAGCACGTGCTTCTCGAAAGAAGCGGTGACCGATAGCCAATCATCCGATGACTGGCGGAGTAATACCATTCTGTAATGTTTACGTCAGGATCAGAAGGTTCATTGAATGAACTTTAGAAATCGAAATGGAAAGAGGTGATATGTAAAAGAATTTAAAATAATTCATTTTGTGTCAAATATATTATTTTTAGGTTTGATGTGTTGAACGGTGACACTTCAGGTGTAGTTTAAGTGGAAGTTTAGTAATATTGGCATGTGGGCGAGAAGGGGTGAAAAAAATTAATACAAGGTGTAATCAAAATGTACTGTGAATGTAGTCGCACAGTGACATTTATCGATGTTGTATAAATTTCAACTAATAGCTTAAACTTTTAGTACAGTCAGTGTCGAGTTTGAACTAGTTCTATCGTGTTAGTTGGCTTCCAAGAGGCAGAAGTGTGAGGATATGTTAAGAATGTCTGTCACGCTCTAACATTAAGTTTTGTTCTAAGCTGCAAAGACGTACCTAAGAAGTTCAATAAATGTCGAAATCAGTGTATGGCGGTGAAGCGGTGGCATTGAAGACTGTCTACAAGTGGTATGAGCGATTCAAAAGTGATAAGAAGTCGGTTGAAAAAGAGCAACGATCGAGATGTCCTTCAACGTCAAAAGCAGATGAAAACGTGCAAAAAGTGACACAAATGTTTTATTCAAATATGCGAATGACTATTCGAGAACTTTCCGGAGAACTAAACATCTAGTATGGGTACAGGAAAAGAATTTTAACCGCCGATTAAATGAACAAATGGCTTCCTTCTTCTCCACGAAAACGCACTGTGCCATACTTTGCTTTTGATCCATGAGTTTCTGGTCGAAAAAGTATTCTCCAAATGTAGCATCATGCGACTTCTGACTCTTCCCAAAAATTAAAACTGTGTCAAAAGGAAAACGTTTTAGCACCATTCCTGACATCGAGAGAGCCAAGACCGAGCAGCTGAACACCCTTCCAGAAATGCTTCCAGTCATGGATTGAACGTTGGGATAAGTGTATTGCTAGTACTTTGAAGGAGATTAAATTAAATTGTATGTAAGCTTATTATTTTGTTTTTTCTTATAAAATTATTTATTTATTTTTTGATCACACCTCGCAAAATGACGAAAAAATGACTGTCGAATCCATAGATCTCGGGCCATTAGACTAATTGATGATAGTCTGATGTGGCTGCACTGAGCCATAAGTTCCACGTAATAATGTAACTGGTAGCATTGAGGATCAATACACACGTGTGAGTACAATAACCCAATTACCACACTAGTTATGAAACATACTTAGCAAAATATGAAAGAAAATTTGTTTAACTGCAATTTTTCTATAAAAGACTTCTTACCAATTAAACCCAAAATTAGATGAAAAATAGAAAGAGACAAGAGAAAAATAAACAGTTCAGAAGAGACACTTATTGATATTTTAAACATTAAATAGAATGTTATGTTTACCATAATTTTATGACTTCATTTCCTCAAGCGAATGAATGGCTACTTTGGTAATTTTCCTGTCACGTGTTCACTAACTACATGTGTAAAGTATTACTGACATTAGTGTATTACCTTGACACTCGCAAGTAATGAATAAAATATTAATTATTAGTTTCTTTTGTAAGCACCTGAAAGTAATAATGTCGAAACGTAGTAGTTACAAACATCTGTTTTCTCCTAGACTATTTTGTGCCTTCAATGCGATGGATGTATCTGTTAGTTTCATTTAAGATCTCCACTTAGAGGTAAGTGTAGTTACTAAGTTGCATCACAACACTAATGTTGTAACAAAACGACCCCGAACAATAATAATTGAAGGTATTTATTATAATAATAATTGCTATTAGTCTGTTATATTATAAATAATTGAACTCGGAGCAGAAATTTGTATATTACGAAAGAGTATTGAGAATGTAAGAAAGCGTTTGGAATCCGAGTATGGAGAAGAATAGATCAAATTACGTGGTTCACAACTAGAAAAAAAAAATAACGTGGAAACATGTCCAAAATTTAGTATACCGGGAGTACTTCAGACTTGATCACTCTATAGGCTAAAAAGAGACTATAAAGTAAGAAATAGTGAAAAATAATCTTTCTGGAATGTAGTTATGAAGAAATTTTTGTATTAGGGATTGGAATTGTTCGAAAGCTTATCTATCTATCTATCTATCTATCTATCTATCTATCTATCTATCTATCTATCTATCTATCTATCTATCTATCTATCTATCTATATCCTTCTATCTATGTAAAAATGAAAGTCATTATGTTTGTGACTTCATACCACCCAACCAATCTCAATCAAATTTGCCACATGTCTGAGGTTCGAGCCTGGAATGGTTTCTATCATTTCGTTTTGACAATGTAACTTAGGGGAGAGGAGGGGGATATATAAAAATGATTGAAAATGCCCGGTATTAGTGTTAAATCCATTTCTTTCGGGGTCACGGAGATGAAAAGTGACACTTCCACTCCCGTTTAAATCCAAATTCAACCCCGCACCTTGAGGATTCGGAGAGATGGAGAGGACCCCTTGCTTCTCACACAGACAACTTTATGTGGCAATGTCTAGAGTTGGAAATCTCGAAAATTTATATGTTCTGCTTGAAGAATGCAAGACAAAAGAACATCGTGTATCAGAGAGCGCTTAAGTAATAGTAAAAGGTGACATAGCGGAACATATTAGTAATTTTTCTTATTTTAATCGAGAGAAGCAGTTAATTGACGCTACTGATCTGTATTAGAGGAAAATGTCTCTTTCTTTGATTTTAATGACTACTGCTATTCGATTGAACGGAGAAATCATTCTTTTATTTTCAAGATCGATATATGCATTTGGTGTATGAAACGTTGAAACTCTGCAGGGAAGCAGGAAGATTCAGGGATGTGATGCTAAGAGTTTTTTGGTAAGTATTACCGTGATCTTAACTACGTGATATTTTGTTTTCAAAATACCCTGTTTCTTGTCTTAACTACGGATATATCGATTACTTTTTAACACTTTTTGTTGCATGCGTTTTCGATAAATATGAATGAAGAAATGGACTTCTTTGTAAACCGTTACGAAAACGCTTTAAATGTAGTTTAAAGGTTAAAGAATTTACCTCCGTAGTTTAAAGGTTAAAGAATTTACTTCCGTAGTTTAAAGGTTAAAAGAAGAGCCTATATCCGCCCAGTATACACTCATTCTTTCGTAAATTTACAGTAAGTATACGGTGGACTATGAAAACATTGTAAAATATTGTACAAGATTATTGTACCAGGACTTGTTTCCATATTGTTACAATAACATAACAACACTCTGAGCAAGGCTACTGTGATAATAATATAAAGCACAACCACAAAAGAAGTAAAAGCTATAAATATTAGATGTGTATAAAAACAGCTCTGCAAACACGCAACATGCACGAGCACTCTTTTATAAACGAAAAGTGATAATCCAATCGATTTTGACACCTCATTCCACACTAAAAGAAGAAATAATCCAAAAAACAGATTACGAAAGCTAAAATGTCTAATGCGCATTATTTTTATCTGCTACCAACATCACTTTCAAGAGCTTCTCTATGTTTGATACTACAAACAAGAAAAGTTACGGACCAACACCTTATAATTTCTCGTTCCCACTCCTTAAATTATATCATGTTATGCTCAGGGGCGGCTATATGTGCAACAAGTGCATTTGCACGATGCCGCAAAATCGGTCATCACTGTATTATTTAAAATACATATTTCTTTTTGGAAACAGACTTCATCATGACGGTAATTAAATTTACTAAGTTGACTTTCTATTTGAATACTATATTCATAAATCATGTTTGAATCGCATTGGTTTAAGGTCAGATAAACAGTGCTAAAGCAAATCGTCAAACAAGTCCCCGCATGAATTGCTTGATTATTATCAAATACAAGAACTCAATTCTCGAGCAGTAGCGAACATCTGTTCCATTTAGTTAGTTATTACAGTTTTGATGTAAAAACTAGTACTCATTTTCTCAAAAACAATTTTTTCGTCATTCAGGATGGAAACAATTATTTTTAAAATTTTTTGACAGATGTAGAAGAAAAATCAAGAAATAAAGATAAAAGTGCTAGTTACTCTGGAATTGGAAACTAATATATTGAGATTGAAGCACGATATTGAATTCTATAACAAGATTTACCATCGCTGCAGGTGTGTTTGCTCTGCAGGTGTGTTTTCTTTATCTTTCACTAAGATAATAGATTATTATTTAAAGAAAATAACATACGAAAGGAGATTGTTATGTTTAGAGCTTTCTGAGTGCGAGTGACCTTTCCCTTCCCTTCGTTGTTCATGATAGGGTATATTTAAAATCGTGGCTGTGTAGATTTGTTCTGGGAGAAATGGGAGGCGGCAAATAATGCCATTGCACGGGGCGGCAAATTGCCTAGGGCGTCCCTGGCTATGCTGCAATTATTGCTCAAGTATTTATTAATCAAAAAATCTTCAACGGTAGATTAGATTGTTTTCTTCCGAAGAAGTTTCCAGTAAACGCGTATTATAATTTGTTCATAAATACCCATAAAGATTTTTCACGAAGAATGACTTATGACATATTTAGTTGTTAATAAAATAATTTATAAACAAAAGTATTAGAGCTATTTACGAGGAGTTATCAATCTTCTGACTTCCATCCCCTAGTAAACTCACTTTGATTATGAGGGATAAGGGAAAACCTTACCCATCCCACAGTTTAAAATCCTTCAAAAACATTAATTTTAAAATTTGGTTTAGATTCTTTCAACAACGTAGTGTAGGTACACTCATGTCCGAAATTATTGTCGAATATCTATAAATATGTTGTTGTAGGAATATAATTTGATAACGAATTCGCCCAGTATTTCCTACAATGTTAGTATGTATACAATCGGCAATGACATGTATGTGGCAAATTTCATGCCAAAAGAGCAGTAAATAAGAACAATAAAACGACAATAAAACTTTCTTGTCCATTAAGCAATATTTTGTTTTGCTCATTCTAATTTTCGTATTTATAATTCTTTTCCTACGAAATTTACCACAAATATATATTTCCCGATTATACACAAAGTATCAGTATTAATAGTACTCTGCAAAATCATTATCAAATTATATTTTTACAAGAAGACAGTTATAGACATGGGACAATAATTTTGGACATGAGTGTACATCGGAAGGATCTGACGGAGAAACATCGGAAGAGACATCCAAAGATAAGCTTCTTTGGGGGGGGGGCGTGTAGGGGTAATCTATTAAAACTTCGAATTCAGTCTACGAGGCACGTCAGGGAAAAGTAAGTACTGTTTTGAAAATAAAAATACTAACACATGTTCAAACACTTCTTATAGCGGGTGTTGAACTTGTTCAAACCTTCCTCAACGAAACATCCCGCCAGTGCCCGGCAAGTACGTGCCGTTTACTAATGCCAATTCTGCGCATGCGTGCTAGTTTCACTGGTTCATTGCCTCTCCACTGACGCCTGTGCGGTAGAGTTGACACTAGTGTACTGTGTCCTGTGATCGTTTACAATGTTTAAACAATTTCTGAACTAGCCGATTGTGAGATTTGTTCTTTTATCCGAGCTTTGAATGCAAGGAACGTTAGATCGAAATTCGTCGTCAAATTATAGAGACTTACGGTCAAAATGCAATGAGTAAGGGAATGGTGCGAAAGTGGATGAGGTAGTTTAATGAAGGACGGGAAGCGCTTTGAAACTGACGATGACGCAAAAAGCACTGTAGAGCTATGTTTGTCTTCACTGGCGGGATGTTTCTTTGGGAAAGGCTTGGGCTACTTAGTCAGCCGCTATGAACATGTTTGAACATTGATGGGAACTATGTCGAAAAACAGTTTAAGATGTGCTCTTTCATTTAAAAATTTGGCTTGAACAAATCTGTTTTAGTATTTTGTTTTCAAAACGGTACTTACTTCCCGGGCACGCCTCGTATTTCACAGTGACAATAGTTTTCTTCCCAACCTATTGTCCCTTTTTCGGACACGCCTCGTATTTCACAGTGACAATAGTTTTCTTCCCAACCTATTGTCCCTTTTTCGGACACGCCTCGTATTTCACAGTGACAATAGTTTTCTTCCCATCCTATTGTCCCTTTTCCGGACACGCCTGGTATTTCACAGTGAGTATAGTTTTCTTCCCAACCTATTGTCCCTTTTTCGGACACGCCTCGTATTTCACAGTGACAATAGTTTTCTTCCCAACCTATTGTCCCTTTTTCGGACACGCCTCGTATTTCACAGTGACAATAGTTTTATTCCCATCCTATTGACCCTTGGAAATAATGTTTTGTTTATATATGCATGTATGTATGTATGGTATTTGCGTTTGTTTATGTGCGTGCGTTATACATGTGTATAAATTTGACCTTGATTCGAAATCCCTTACCTATGTTAGAAATATCATGAAGCCTTACGACAATAAAAATGAAAACAGGGAGCGAAGTAAACAAAAAATATTGATTTTCTCACATACTATGTGTATAAAAAAATCAAACAATATAATTAAACACAAATCATTGTTTTTTTGTTGTTGTTTCTGTTAGTTGTAAATTACATGGTTTACTACCTTTTTCCTTGATACAGTCTCATGTGTTTACAACTTTGTTTATACCTTAATCATTTTCCAGATTAGAACATGATAAAAAGTTTATAAAGTCGTATGAATACATTTACCTCTTTTTCATACTCTGTTCCTATTCCACGAGGGAGCAATTACTATATTCTTTGCAGTAGTTTGTATGGAATTGATCACAGAGACTGATAAGATTGGAGAAACAACTGTGACACAAAAAGTAACTTCGCTTAATGTATCTGTATATGTATTGTTTTGTGTACAAATGATCCTCGATCAATGTTACTTCGCCCTCGAATCAGTCTGTGGCGACTCTCTGACACATACCAATATCACGCACGCGGTCGACGTTTTTTTCCCCTTCGAATAACATAAACTGTTTCCACGGAAATTAGCCCTACCTTTGGTGATTGAAGATAGCATGTACTGTATATGGATGTAATTATCTTATCAATAGTAACTAGTCACCTTGTTCTTTGTCTTTCAAATATCCCAAAACTTCCTCAAAGCGAAACTTGCCTCTGACGGTAAACTGCAATCTCAGGAATTCTTACAATTATTTTGTAGAAAGTTTTACAATGGAGGAATCGTGGTTAAGTGTTATGCTGCACCTGATGCTAAAGAGCAAGGACTCTCAGTCTCCGTGATTTCGACAACCCCTTTGAAATGATGTGTAATTTTCACAGATTCTTAATAATTTCTTTAGTAGAAGGTAAGAAATTATTCTCGTCTATACGTTCTATTTATTTTTTCTTTAATTTATATTCATTCAAAATGTTAGTATCTCAAGTTTAGCGAGCGACAATATAGTTCAGTGGAAAAGCACCGCCCTCTTGTGTGAGGGAATAGTTTAAGGGTGACAGATGATTAATGCAAGTAAATGATGAGGGAAGAATTGTGCAATGAGAAAATTGAACGAAAAGGGAGAACATCGAGAAAACTCATGGACACGATGTAATTTACCACAAACTTATTTGACCGGAAATCGAACTAGGGACCTCATGCACAAAGAGCTCTGTTGCAAGAAGTCCTTGATTTGATCTTTTCTGATGTTATTTGTTGTCTACAACATTGTGCCCGTAGATTTCACAAGTTCTCTTATTTCTTCCTAGCCTCCAAATCTTTTGAAATGATTCAATTTCGTTAATCATTCGTATTTATTAGCCCAAATGGCATAATCTTGGGGCATAAAAGAAAATGTTTCATTTCAAGATCAGTATTAATGTTAAAAAGTGGCGAAAGCTTGCTACATTAACAACAACGAAGTTATAATTACAGTATATTGCAGAATATGACTATTATAGTCATAATAGTGGAATTATCCACTTTTCTCCACTAAACACTCAATTATCTCCAGGAGTCCACGGATCAGAATTTGAGAATCGTCATCAAGAAAATGTGAAATAAACACTGTATCAAAAACTATGTTTATTTCACACAGTGTTCCTTCTAACTACAGTGCAGGGAGGTCCATTTCCTTTTCCCAGAGTTAGCCAACTTCCTTCCCTGAAGCTAAAATAAGTTATATTGTAGTTACAAAACATGTCACACTCTTGTACAGAGCACATCCGTTAGCAAATTTAATGTCTTGCGGAAGCCACCTCATGTTTTGATTTTGCTCCCGGACAAGATGTTCTGGAAGTATGTCTGCTTTCACATACAGTATTTATCTGTCAATTAAGAAACTAAACATTTGAATATTTCCTAAAGGTTGTACTGCTATTCAGAAATATCCAGATTATATTACTTGCCCTCCATTACCACTATAGTAAAAACCAAAAGTAGTTTAAATCTAGTAATATGCAGTTTCAATCTTAAACCAAACAGAGCGATAGTGATAGTAAATACGGAGTAACGGTTTCTTGATATGAATTTAGTGTTCCCAAAATCTGTTCAATGGGGGCGCGATGGCTCAGTGGTACAATGTTCACCTCTCGTACGTGGGGTCCCTGGTTCGATCCCAGCCCGTGACAAGTGGACTTTGTGGTGGACAAACACCGTGTCCGTGGATTTACTCGAGATTCTCCCGTTTCCTCTCATTTTCTTCGTTCCACAATTTCATTCATTTATCATTATCACCGTCTCTTTTACCCTAGCCGGCGTTATTGTGGAACGTGAAATTTAAAGATTTTATTTCATTTCATTTCAAATCTGTTCAATCTGTACTATAATACGTCTATGGTATCCATTCTTCCCAGTCCATAACAACCATTCCTTGAAATGTGGACGAGAAGCAACCATTTCCGGTTTGATATCTATGAATTAAAGAATGGAAAAAATGGCTTTTTACTTATATTGATGAAGCATTCCAAAACACCATTGCTACTGTTAACATTCTAGTAAAACCTGAAGTGGTACAAATTTACAACTCCCTGTTTCAATATTGATCACCGTCGTGGAATGAATGAAATGAATCTACATAGGTCTATAACTTTCAACATTCTCAAATGGTGCATAAACATCACTAGAAATAATTATTCTTACTTGTTAGTTTGAGTAAGGAAAATTTTATAACATAAGTTGTCTGTTTTCGTACCTTACATTTCAAATTAGGAGTTTAAACACACAGGTGGGACAAATTTGGGTCCGGAAACAGCTACCTGATGTCTCAAGTAGAGTTCGACTGTTTAGTGTTTATTTAAAGGAGTTTGTTACAGCAAATAAAGCATCTAAAAATACCTGTTCTTTGCACGAGAAGAATAAGGTTTAATAAAATAAAACTAGAAATTTGAATATTACAAGACTCGCCTTTCTCTTCCGCTTTACAAGCAGAATTTTCGAAAATGCTGCAACACCTGTTCACTTATTTTTAATTGCGAGTTCATATGTACAATTTCATATTACCAACTTAAGGAATCCCCACATTAGCCACTTTCGCAATAAATAATCAAAAATTTTATTACTACGTAGAAATTATCTCTCTCGGTGAGAATTTTTGAAAAGGGTTGAAACACGTTATGGTTAATTTCAATAAGGAATTTATATACCAGACCTCAAAATAAACGAATACTCACATTAAGCGAAATAGCTCAAGTGGTAGAGTGTTGTCTTTGAATTCGGGAGGTCGTGGGTTCGATTCCCGCTGCCGACCATACTAACATGGGTTTTCTAGGGTTTCCCTCAACCCTACGAGGCAAACGCCGGAATGGTGCTTACTAAACAGGCCTTGGCCGATACCTTCCCATATTCTTTCCATTGTTGTTGTTGTTGTTGTTGTTGGATATCCAGTATAAAATACCCTCTGATCTGTATCTGGTGATTGTTAAATAAATAAATAAATAAATAAATAAATAAGTTTTACTGTTGAAAGGAACAAAAATGTGAATATTAAAAAAATCGCGCTCTTTGCGCTATACGGTGGCTTAGTGGTAGAGCACTTACGTCTGGTACGTGGGGTCCCTGGTTCGATCTTAGGCCAAATAAATTTGTTGTGAACAACATCGTATTCATAGATTTTCTCAGAGTACTCCTGTTTCCTCCCACTTTCTCATTTCACTTGTATTAATAATCGTCTCCTTTAGCCATATACATGAGACGTTAAACTGACAGATTTCATTTCATTTTATCTCTAATTTGAGTGAATTCAGACATTTCTCAGTTTCACAATAGAGTCGAAATTTATAATATAAAATTTACTATTTAAGACTGGAATTTTCGAAAGATGATAACACGATACACATGTTAGGTTACTTCAGGGATTGCCCATCTTATAAAGTTTGAGAGACATTTTTTATTTCCAAATCACTGGCGGTGTACTTATCTATTCGCTAGCTTGCTAAAGAAAATAATCAAACAATAACATTGATAGAAATAGACTGCATGTTATCGACCACCACGGGCTATTTCTCACATCTTGCTGGTTGACCAGTAGCCCGTGGTCGACGGGTTGGCTTTCCTAATTTGCTTATAATGGATATGTCGAGTTTCATCATCTTATTTTTGGATCGTCTCCGAGATACTTCGTTCTTATAGAAAGATATGAACCTCCCTTAGGTATTTTTTTTAAATGTGTACGTTTCTCTTCATGGTAACTGAAATTTTCTGTCCAAATTGAATGCTTCTAGCTAAAGTAGTTTGACCCTTATATCGCCCAGTGAATCATTTTTACTCTTTAATATGTAATAAAATAGATGTGAAAGGAAACAAGTAAATTTGGTATTACAGGCTTGAAACTTACGTAAGACTTCAGGCGTAATTTTGCACTTCAGGTGTAACTTTGCACAACATCTGAAAAGGGTTGTACAGTCCTCTGTCTGCGAAACCATGAACTGTAAAGAGGAAGTTTCAACTGCCACCGTAAGATAAAACATCTAACTCTATTTTTGGCTATAATGTTGGCTGTTAATATCAGTTCTAATTACCCGGAGGGTTTGTTGCAGAGTTATGGAAAGTAGTCACTATAAAAACCGACAAAATTTGAAAGATATCACCTACAAGAGTTTCCGTCAAAGTGTAAAAAGTTTTAAAGTCATAAAAAATAAAACTGTGAGAAGGCAGTTCCAGCCTCTAATTGGGGTTACTTTGCACCGGTCCAAAGTAACCCCTTAGATAGGAAATTACTACTACTGGTACCTCCTGTCTACTAATTTTAGACAAATTTCCTATTTAGGTAGGTGCTGGAATGAATTTCTTGTTGGAAAAAAAATTAAGAATAGTGGTGGATCCAGTAGAATAGTTTGAAAAAGGCTTCACTCAGAAAGGTTTCGTTTTCTAGAAATCATTAAACTTTTTGAGCGGGCTTGAAGGTTATAAGCATAGGAATGGCTAACATTAGATTTTTTAAGAAAGAAATAATGCAATTTGGGTCAGCTTCAGTCTGAAAGCCCAAACCGCGTAAATCTACCACTCATTACGGTTTGGATGGCATTTTTGGACATAAAGAGCAATCAAGGCAAAGCAGTTTATGGGTATTTTTTTTTTCTGTTCCTGAGTTGTCATTTTTGTGGGACATATGCTAAACTATGAGAATGTGGTTCCTGTGTCAGGACCAGATAATACATAATTTTCTTTACAAATATCGATAATTCATACTGAATACTGATACCGACACCATCATTCTAATATCAACATTTGTAGACTGTATGCAGTTTTGAGTAGAAAGTGAAATGTATAAATACTGAACGGAAAAATAAATGCACAGAAACATTATGTTCATATGTTGAACATACTTTTTTGTGTGTTGTGCAAAGTATCCTTACGTATGGGGTTACTTTGCACCGAAGTTTATATTTCAATAACTATGGTCATACTGAATGTTTACCAATGCACTTGCATAAATGTTTTTCTTTTATATATCTAGCTATTATATGTTTAAAATACAGTGTTCTAAATCATTAGGTTTGTAAGTTACATGCGATTTTCTTTAAAATTCCTGAAATCTGGTGCAAAGTAACCCCATCTTACGGTACGGTAGACTTCCAAACTATCTGAATTCAATGTGGAAACAAATTAAAAACTTACGACTGCAAATAGAGAGATAGTGAGAGATGCAAACTCTTAAATAGTAAATTTCTACCATTTCTGGTTTAGCAGAGTAATATAGGTGAAATGGTATTCTTTCTTAAAACGGTATTGAGAAATAGTCAGACAGACGGACATAGGCCCTATACCCGCCCTATCACACTTTGCATAGCATAGGAATAACAAAATTTATATATGAAATGAAGGAAGTGCAATACATGAAACGGCGTATTATAGACTGATTACACTATGTAGACCTATTTGCAAGTGATCAGTTGGGAAATCTGGAATGGCAATCTAATGTACGTAGATGATGTAGAGATTGTTCGTTGCGAAGGTAGTTGGGAAATAACAGTTATGTAGCCCAGCAAGGAGAATGAATATTAACATTTCTGATTGGATAGCATATTAGCTAACTAACTAAAACTAACTCTATGGCTTATGGAACACGGAGGCTCAATGCCGCGTTCACAAAAACTCTCCACTGACTTCTATCCTTAGCCAACTGAATCCAGTTTCTGTTTTGTATTGCTATTTCTGTGATATCCATCTTAATATTGTCCTTCCATCTGCGCCTAGGTCTTCCTAATGGTCGTTTTATGTTTGGTCTTCCAGTCAAGACTTTGAAAGCGTTTTTAATTTCTTCCATCCTAGCTACATGACCTGCTCACCTGAGCCTCCTAGACTTGATGACCCTAACAATGTTTGGTAAACGGTATAAATTATGTAGTTCTTCGTTATGAAGTGTCCGCCATTCTCCATTCCCGTTCCTCTTGGGTCCGAATATTCGTCTCAGGATCTTGTTCTCAAATACTTTCAGTCTATGTTTTTCCCTCAGAGTAAGCGCACTGAGAAAAATCCGTTATCCGGACAGCGGTATGTTGTACAAATATATGGAATCCTTACGTTTAGTACGGAAATCTGTATGGAGCATACGTTATCCATATACCACATAATTACTGCCTTTTTCTCACTTAGATATTACATCATGTTGCTGCAGGATGTCTGACATCGAACAAACTTCCGTATATTACATATGTATACGTATATTATATACGTCAGCTATATATTTCATACATCCATCTGTATGTGAGATTCTGACCGCCCATGGACAGTTCTTTCTTTCATCATGAGTGACGTCATTGAACAAAGAACAACTGTCGTTTTCTTGCGGGTCGGTTTATGCATATCGTGTCACGGCGTGGGAGGTCGTAACACCCTTCATTCTATATCTTCTACTTTATACTTTTAATACTTTACTACGTAACACGATCTTATTAATTTATTATACGCTTCATATATTTACTAACTATCCAACGATATTTGTTGCCTCGGGCATTAAATTGGTGAAGAAGAAGAAGAGTCATTTACTGAACTAGGTTTGTTTACAGCTAAAAAGAACAAAGGAAGGAAACAAAAGCCTGAGTAAGTACAATAGTTAACTATAACATTAATTAAATATTCCTTTAATTACCGATTACTTTAGTATAACTCTCTTTAAGCTTAATAAATCACTAACATGTTAACGTGACTTCTGGTTGCAACTCTTCCTATTTTAACCCGTTAGTTAAGAAGAAAGAATGGGCGAATCTGAATTTTGAGAATTCTTTGAACATTGGCGCTTATAAACTTTTTCTACATTTCAAGGTGCACAAAGTAAATGTTGTGTTTATTTATTTCTTTTTAGACGGTCCCTTCCTCGGAGGAGAATTACTATAACATAGAGTAAATCTCATAACTTCATAACATGTTTGCTTAGAAACCGTTTTCAGCGCGAATATCGTCTTCGTGTAGTCTAAAAGACTGTTAGCCATTTTTGCTAGAATATTTTCACATAAAGCTTTTTGTTTAACGTCCTGCGATTATCCACCAAGGTGATGATGAGATAGGTGATAATGGTTGCAAAAAGAAAGTGGGGTGGAACGGAAGAATCTTAAGAGTAATCACGCACACAGTGTTTGCCCACCAAAAGCTCACTTGACAGTAGCTGGAATCGACCCATGGACCCAAGACGTCAGAGGTGAGAACTCTACCGGGTCCAAGATTTGTTTCGTGAAACACTGTGAAGGGAGGGAATCAATTTGTAAAAATAGTCGAGTAGCACAGAGAGTTAAGGCACCAAATGTGATGGGGCGGAAATTATTATCAGTCAACTTTACTTAGTTTTACTATGCATGCAAATTTACTAGCTTATCTGACGTACTTGTAAGCGCGTAACATTCCAGTTTTTGACGTTTCAAATCTGAAAATATTATGTTGATAGGTTTTCGTGATAAATACTTTCAATATAGAAAAGTAATTCACGTGAAATATATTTACGACGTTAGACGGTCTGTTACTTACAACTCATGGTTTATAAAAGGTATAAATAATACAATGTATATATGTACTGTATGCTGTACACTTATAACATGAAAAAAAGTTTGCAATTTTATTAATAGAGGCCATGATGGATTAGTGGTAAGGCCTTTACCTCTGGCACATGGGGTCCTTGGTTCGATCCCAACTCGCGCCAAGTGAGCTTTGTGGTGGACAAATGTCGTGTGCATGTTTTTTCTCGGGGTTCTCCCGTTTCCACCCACTTTCTTCATTCCACCATTTCACTCATCTCTCATCATCACTGTCTCCTTTAGCCTAGCCAGCATAAACGTGGGATGTAAAACTTAGAGATTTCATTTCATTTCATTTTCGAAGTAGTGACTTCGACTTTATTCAGCGGGGGTGGGGGCGGTGGCTCAGTGGAAGAGTGTTCACCTCCGGTGCTTGGGGACCCTGGTTCGATCTCAGCTCGCGTCGAGTGGACTTTGTGGTGGACAAACACCGTGCTCTTGGTTTCTCTCGGGGGTTCTCCCGTTTCCTCCCACTTTCTTCATTCCACCATTTCACTCATTTCTCATTATTGCCGTCTCCTTTAGCCTAACCGGCATATTCCTGGGGCGTTAAACTTAAAGATTTCGTTTCATTTCATTTTATTCAGCGGAAAGTCAAAGTTTGGTTTGGAAAAAATCATCGAAATTTATTTTATTTCTTCGGAAAATTCGATTACGTCATTTACGTGTTTTAGTTCTTTAATGTCCTTTTAACACGCAACCACCGAGTTATGTCACTGCTTGTGAAGTATTGCTTAAATTGGAGCTTTTGTACGGGGCAACTGTAGTTGCTTCCTCTAAAACAGTCGCCGCCACCGTTAGCTTTAGAACAACTGTCTCGAGCAACTCTTCGTACCCGGCAGTCGTGAAGAAGCATTGTGTTAAATGGAAGGATTCGTACGGGGACACGGCAGTTGACGCCACCGTACAAGCTTCCAATGTACCTTTAAAAAAAAAAAAAAAAAATCTTAGTTGGAGTACTGATCACAGGCGAAAAAAGCGGAATTGTTTATCACTTTATTTTACGTCACATACTGGAGTTCTCCGATGTCTTAAAACAACTATAGACTATTCCTATATTCTATATATATTACAATGCAGTATCATCCCTGTGATGAACGCATAAGATACCAGGATTACATTGTTGCCTTCTTTATATTTATACCATCTTCCAAATTACGTTTATAATACTGATCTTTCTGTAATACAACGTGCCCATGGAAGCTAACTAGTCGTCTATTACGTTTTGTTTTATGTATATGAAGCATACATATTAATCATCCGATTTGCAGCCACCTCTAAAGCATTTCTGGATGTATGTTATTATTATTATTGAGTTGAGTTGATTTTGAGTTTAACGTCCCTTTAAGCAGCGAGGCTATATGAGACGGGACCTACTGATTAACGTGGAATTCGAACCACATGAACTCCTGCCAAGAATCGAATCCGGGTCTCTCATGCCAAAGGCGCGTACGCTAACCGCTTAACCACGAAGAAACTCATTATTATTATTATTATTATTATTATTATTATTATTATTATTATTATTATTATTATTATTATTATTATTATTCAACCACTAAAGAAAGAAGCAAAGGAGGAAAATATGTTGTTGACCAAACCAAACATACATCGATGGGATTCAGGAGCGTCATTTCAGATTTTGCTTGGGGGGGGGGGTAAGACCTCTTGATATAAGTAAAATTTTGCGTTTTCTTACTGATTTAATACTATTCTATTGATAAAATCTATATAAATCTCAATCTCAGGGGCGCAATTGCCCCTCCCTGCCCTCTCTAAATGACACCCCTGATGGGATTCCTCATGGCCAAGTAGTTAGAACTTCGCTGCCTATGCAGAACAGGTTTGATTCTCGATGGTAGGTACTGTGGTTTGAGAAATGAAATGAATTGAAATGAAATCTTTCAGTTTAACGTCCCATACTTATGTCCGCTAGGGTAAGGGAGACGATGATCAAAGTAAGTGAATGATGATGGAAGAATTGATGGAATGAGAATGTTGGAGGGAAAGGAGTACCCCGAGAAAATCCACGCACACGATGTTGCCCACCCCAAACTTACTTGGTCGAGGATCGAACAAGGGACCTCACGCCACAGAGATAAGGATCTACCACTGAGCCACCGTGCTCTCTAATGTGGTTTGAATGAAAGCTACGGATCTACGTCTAATATAGCCTAGTAGCCTCGGTGCTGTATCTTTGAAAATGAAATGAAATCTTTAAGTTTAACGTCCCACGGTTATGCCGGTTAGGCTAAAGGAGACGGTGATAATGAGAAATGAGTGAAATGGTGGAATGAAGAAAGTGGGAGGAAACGGGAGAACCCCGAGAAAACCCACGAGCACGGTGTTTGTCCACCACAAAGTCCACACGGCGCGAGCTGGGATCGAACCAGGGACCCCAAGCACCGGAGGTGAACGCTCTACCAATGAGACACCGCGCCGCCTGCTGTATCTTTCCATGTATATCTTGTGTACTAACAACCCAGTCCCACAACAGAAAAAATACGTGGGTATTGAAAGGTTTAAAAAACAACAGAGAAAACAAGTAATATATCAGTGTCTGCTATCAGTTGCTTAACGTAAAAAGCATTTTTTTTTTTATTTCCATTGCCCAATAGTAAAATTGCCCGTAGGGGTTACTAACTGGTGGATCCTTTTCATTGGTAGCATTAGCGGGCGGGTTGTCATTATTTTTGTAATACCCAGAATTCAGTAGCATAGAAGCGACTTAGCTTCGTCTTGGCTTGACATTTGATGTGCAAAATTAGTATAAGAAGGAGAGTGGAAGCATTTTTGATCGTGGTCACTCACCTAGGATTTCAAGTAAGTTGGTTTTCCTGCACTAGAAGATCTACTACTTTACATTTCAATTAGTTTTGTTTTACTTTCACCTCAGTGCTGCGAGATTCCGTAAGCTCGTTTGTTTTTTATTTACGTAAATGTATGAAGGTATGTTTATAGAAGTAGCAGTTTGTGTAGACTACGTTAATCTTTCTTTTCTTTTCTTTTTTTTTTTTAAAGTTTAATGTCCCACGATTATGCACTGGGGCTGAGGGAGACTGATTATGAAATGAATGATTATGTTGGAATAACGAAAGTGGGAGGAAACGAGAGAACTCTGTGGAAAAAAGGGCCATGGTGTTTGTTCATCACAAAGCACTTGGGAACAGTGTAGACCTATTTATTCCGTTAAGCCCCAATAGCTCTTCAACTTTGACAGTAATTACGGGGAAGGTTCTAGAATGCTGGTGCGCATATATAAGTAAAGAGAGTTGGTACCCAGGATGGTTACTTTCTTCATCAAAGCTCAATATTCAATTCACATAGTAATGCCAAGTGAGCGATAGCGAGTCAAGATTACTTAGTAGTCAGGGTGATTATTTTACTACGATTGAGTGGTTCTATTAAAAAGGAAAAAAAAAAAAAAACTGGCATAATTACGTATAAATATATTTTGGTTAGGTTTGCTTAATTTTCGTTCACTGGTAAGAGTGCACTTTGAGCAGAACAAGTGATTTTGGGTATCTTTTAGTTTCTCCCCCAATCCTGCAAATATAAGATCTCCAGTGTTACTTACTAAGGGAAATATAACTGAGCGAGTGACAGCAAGCGAACGGGGTTAGACACCCCGCAGGGCTCGGTTTAGTATTGGTTCCTATGAATGTTCTGTTTAAAGTGCATTTTTACCGGTTCACTTACATAGTAGGTCTGGACCGACGGAGTTTATGGTACTTAACCTTGGAACAAGGATTGAACAGGGAGTAATTCCTCACGTCAGAAGTGACCACACTACCACTGAGCCACCGTGGTCCGAGCTCTCATTTCATAACTTAAATATCATACAATATTGACTGTTGGATTAAGTCATTTGAAATCTTGGAGCATTTTGAAATTACTCAAAGGTGTATATAGGTTGCATAAAATATTTTTTCTTTACGTAAGCAATCGAAAAAAATGTCCTATGTTGGTTGAGGAACGTATCTTCACATAGAGTAGTATAACACGGTCATGTCCGTAGCTAGGATGTAGGCCAGGAGAGAGGGCTTGAGAACCCTTTTTGACCATCTTCAGGCCTTCTTGAAACTTTCAGCTTATTGGTATGTATATATGAAAGTAAAATGAGCTCAAATTAGCTTCCACAAAAAATTAACTCATTCCCTTGCCTTAGTAGTTTGAAATATTAGAAATTAGTAATATAATTTTGAATAGTTAGTGATATGCGATGGTTCTAGCTTATGACGAACTGGTTCCTTGAAATCTCTGGTTAGTTCATATTTGGTCTAGAAAACATAATTTTCAAAATTAAAACATGTTTTCATTGTTTTGGATACATAAATTTGGAATTTAGGTATACATTCCTCCCCTCCCATCTGCGTTAACTTGATATGGAGAGTTGGCGTGTTTGCTATTTGTATTTGTCTTGGCACTTGATTTGGTTACTAAACCATAGTTGAAAGCCATGGGTATGCACGCAAGCCGCCACGAGAGTCTGCAACGGACGTTAAAGCAAATGCCTGACATGGGTTCGAATGCCAGGCAGTTTAATTTCACCTTTCACAGTGAGACTGTTGTAGGATTGGACTGGGTTCATATTCTGTGCTTGGTAAAAACGTAAAACAACTGAATTTTAACTTGGACAGATGCTATAGATGTTATGAGACAGAGCATGTTATATATCGATAAGTAATAGTAAAGATA
The DNA here is from genome assembly GCF_964235325.1 of Thermobia domestica. Classification (NCBI taxonomy): domain Eukaryota; kingdom Metazoa; phylum Arthropoda; class Insecta; order Zygentoma; family Lepismatidae; genus Thermobia; species Thermobia domestica. The sequence goes on from NC_137456.1 coordinate 5,387,955, forward strand.
TAATGTGGTTACTAACAGCAACGTGAAGACCACATAGTAGTTGGTAACTGTATTTTCATTGTTTTACGAGTGGTGGTTCACGGTATGATAACCAGATTTGATCAATCAAGTACTTGTATTACATTTTATTACGTTACAAGCAGTGGCGGATCTAGCCCGGGTCCGGGGGCGCTAGGCCTCCCAGTTTTTTGAGTGACAGATATAATTTAAGGTATTATTAATATTTCTTTCAAAGTGTATAGTAAACTCATGATATACCTACCATAGTCTGGGTTCTGCCCCCCCCCCCCAGTTTTTACCTTCTAGATCAGACTCTGGTTACAAGCGGGACGTAAAACTGAAAGATGTTTTACTTTGTTTCCATGCGTTTTCTTTATAGCTGTGCCCAACCTGGGCTAATGCGCCTGCCTGCATTCCCTAATGTCACGAAGATAATTGGGTAATTGGGTCTACTTCTTTAGTTGGTATAGTTTAAGGGCACCGTCATAAAAATCGTTCCGTGATATTGGTGTGTCCCAGTGGCGTATTTACGATTTTGTTCGGGAGGGGCTTTGTTAACTTTCGGGGGGGGGGCTTTGCCTGGAAATGTGAAAATTCTGCAAGATATTTCATTTACTTTACTAAGTAAGATTTCGGGGAGGGCTTAAGCCCGGAAGCCACCCCCCTAAATACGCCACTGGTGTGCACAGTTCACGATTTCAGATAAACTGCGTTAAATAGCATACTATATACCCTGTTGGCATTTAGAATAAGATTCCTTCTCAATTCTTTACACTAATTTGATTTCTACTATACATTAAATATATTGTTACTTTGTATTTTAGTAGTCTTCCCCACTGGTCTAGTGATTTCCGTGTGGCCTTGCTAAACGTGGCCCCTCGTCCGATTCTCGGTGGGAGAGTGGAAACAAATTACTTCCATAAACGCGTTCACTTCTATTAATTGTCAGTCTCTTTTGGCCTAAGGTCGTAGCTGTGCGACATGAAAAAAGAAAAATAATTTTTAATTCCCTAGTTTTGGTTTTGTGTAGGTCTACTTGCTGGAGTTGAGACCTTCAACGGAACAGTAAGTTATAGAATTTATAACTAGTTTAATCAGTCAGAAATTATTCCGGTTCCTTGAGATTCATTCGGTTATTAGTTTTTCTTCATAGTATTGTTTCACTATTTCTAGAAGGAATTAGGTATTAACAAAGCAACTAATACGCAAAAACTCGCTATGCTAGGCTTTGATTCACTTGAATTATTTCTCCTATTCCGTTTGTGTTTTGATCCCCAGTTGCGCACATTCTAGTGTTTTGTTTTGAGGCCAGGCCCGTAAGTAGAGGGGGAGGCTAGTGGGCAACTGCCCCCTAAACTTTTCATGGCCCCTCCAGACCTCAATACAGAAAACACAATTTAGATATTTGTAAGAGAAGTTTTGATGACTTGCCCCCCTAATATATTCATGGTCCCTCTAAACATATGTGGCTGGTTTCGGGCCTGCTTGAGACTACGTTTACCCTGTTGTATCCAGGTGGGAAGTGCAGTAACTCGAAGGGTTCAAATGAAGCTTCTTACGAGAGGGTGACTTTTCTAGATATACAATCAAAGCTATTTATATCTCAGTGATGCAATACGAGGGTTGCACTGAAAGTTTCGGGAAAATGATAGAACGCAAGAACATGAAAGTGCATTTTTTTTATTGCTTTTGAAAGTACTCCCCATGAATAGCAGTGCATTTTCATGCGATAGAACCAAATCTTGAAACAGGTATGCCACTCCGAGGTTGGTATCTGTGAAACCTGCAGTTTGTATGTCTCGATGGCTTCTTCTGGAGGTGCAAAAGCGCTTCCCACGCAACATGTTCTTTATTGTTGGGAACAAAAAGAAATCACTGGGAACTAAATCAGGGAAATAAGCCGGATGTCATGACTTCGCTTTCCTGGTCCAGAAAATCATTTGTGGCAGCTGCTGTGTGCGAGCTCGTATAGTCGTGTGCAGAATGATACGACGGTTGAACTGTTTGCTCACATTCAGTACTTCTGATAGACATATGGTTGTGTACCATTCTGCATTGAATGTTCTGCAATTTTCCAATGGTACAGTTGCAATATGACCTGATTTACCAAAAACTTATGCAATCGTTTGTTTGGAGGCACAGTGTGCATGAACAACTTTGATTGGTTTAGGTTCTCGCGGAACACCCACACAGCAGATTGTCGCTTTGTTTCCGGTTCGTACGTATATATCCAAGTTTCATTACCTGCTCCAATGTTAAACACCGAATTAGATGATCCAGACTTGAACAGTTTCGTTATAACTTTGCACCACTTTACACGGGCGTCTTTTGTGCGCGACTTAAATTGTGTGGGATCCAACGAGTGCAAAGTTTTTTTACACGTAAATAATAGTGCAATATTATTTGTATTTGGCTCATTACAATGCCTAAGATTTCCTGAATTTCGCGATAAGTCACATGCCAATCAGTGTTCATAATTTCACGAACAGCAGCAACGTTTTTGGGCACAATGACTGTCGATGGACTACCTGCACAATCTCCATCAGTCAGGCTGAGCTGACCACACGTGAATTCCTGAAACCACCTGTAAATTGTCTGAGATGGGGCTTCATCAGGAAAAGTAACAGTTATCTGATGAACACATTGTTGTTGTGTTAACCCTTGCCAAATATCGTAATAAATCATAATACGAAAATGCTCTCTCATCAGGTCAATTTTTGTTCACGATCACCTCACTTCAAACTAGTGCCCTGCAACGACAAAGATTGAGAGTTATAGAGTTATATACGGTTTATCTTTAGAGTGAACACTATTAAATTACTTGGAGAGGGGAAATCTTCCTCATCCTCCCGTTCATTCGAATCTTCTGGAAGCTCATGTGGTGCGTATTCCACGTTAAAGATCTAGAACCAAGTCTCAGATAGCCTCGGACCTGAATTGGATGCTAAACTTCGAACCAACCACGCTTGTGTAATGACTTGTGGTTTATTAATTGCGAAAGATTGGTAATGTAATGTAATTATAATGTACAATATATGTATTTTCTCTGTTAAATCATGGGTCGCGCTGGCTCAGTGGTAGAGCGCTCACCTCTGGTGCTTGGGGTCCCGGGTTCGATCCCAGCCCCGCCAAGTGAACTTTGTGGTGGACAAACACCGTGTGCGTGGGTTTTCTCGGGGTTCTCCCATTTCCTCCCACTTACTTCATTCCACCATTTAATTCATTGCTAATCATCAGCGTCTCCCTTAGCCTAACCGGCATAACTGTGGGACGTAAAACTCAAAGGTTTCATTTCATTTTTTCTTAATCTCTTGCACCGACCGACCGATCTCGATCAAATTTCCAACGTAGATGCGGTTCTGGCCTGGGAGTGTTTTTAGCTATTTACTTTGACAGTAGAACTTAGGGGAGGGGGACAGAAAAAATAAATGACTTAATTTACTTTGAAGTGTAAAAGTGCGAGCGTTTTCTTCTCTCTCTCTCTCTCTCTCTCTCTCTCTCTCTCTCTTCACTCCTCCAGTCTCCTCTCACTTTTAGGGCCGCGGTGGCTCAGTGGTAGAGCGTTCACCTCTGGTGCTTGGGGTCCCGGATTCGATCCTAGCCCCGCCAAGTGAACCTTGTGGTGGACAAACACCGTGTGCGTGGGTTTTCTCGGGGTTCTCCCATTTCCTCCCACTTACTTCATTCCACCATTTCATTCATTTCTCATAATCACCGTCTCCTTTAGCCTAACCGGCATAACCGTGGGACGTAAAACTCAAAGATTTCATTTCATTTTTTCCTCTCACTTTGATTTCATGATTTCGCACTCTGATGAAAAGTATTAAATACCGCCAGGAAAAGTACTAATATATAACCTCTCTTTTAGGCGCCCCTCCAACCACGCGCCCGGGACACGTGCTTTGCTTGCTCGCCCATAGCTGCGGCTCTGTGAGCTACATAAGTAACATACAATGCTTACGTAATACTTTGGGTAATAAGTACTATTAAGAAAGGAAGAATTGCATTTTTTTAACTTTGGGAAAGAAGCTACTATGGGATTAAAGATAAGGTAGGAAAGGCTACACATTCCAGTCTATGCTTTCACCCAGCAGACATATTGTTTGGAACCAAAAAAAAATGTGACTTTTGGAATCTTGTACTTAGGTTCACAGCGGAAGCGACGAAATAACTTGAATCATCCATTGTAGCTCTCCCCGCAACCAGTTTCTAAAATGTTGGCAATAAGTTTGCGAAACGAGAGGTGACGACTCCAATTTTGGGTGAAAAGTCGCTATAAGAAATAATCGAGAAATTCATTGTCTATAAGCATTGTAAAAGTTGTAGATGTAAACTAAACAATATGTTCTACTCACTGGCGCAAATCCCGGGGGGGGGGGGGATGACGGATACATGTCCCCTCCAATCTTGGAACTGAGGGGGACTTCTCCCAAATAATCCGATTTGAAATGTGTTTTTTGGGAGAAATTTGATGATTTTTGTCCGATTGCTACAAAGGAACGTGAGATAAAATAGATGTCCCCCAGAATAAGCCTCAAATCTGCAGCCTCCTAACGCTAAAGACAACTCTGATCCTCCACAACATTGTTTTTCAACTTCATAAGTATTTTGGACATCGCCAAAAAAAGTATGGTAACGGTCTTACCCTCTCCCCCCCCCCCCCCCCAATGTTGAAGACAGATTTGCGCCGCTGGTTCTATTCACATCTTTGTAAACAGAGCGCAACCAATCCTTCAATTCAGGGATCATTTCAGGTTGTTTCGAGTACTTTTGTTCATGTTGTGGTCAAAATAGTTCCGAAATAATTAACACTACAGTACTTACGTTAAGCAATTTTTTGTAAAAGAAAACGTGCAGAATAATTAAAAGACCCCAGAGGACAAATATAACAAACACCTTCTTCGCCTTTATTCACGCATCTATAGCTAATCTTGTTGCTATCGGTAATGATGTATTACGTGTCTCTCAACGGAAACTCTGCGAACTAAAGGACATCAAGTTTGTAGTTATTCTTCGTTAGAGGGCAAGGGTAACATAACAATGCAGGATTGTGGAGTAGTGAGTACGCTGTACAGGGCCGGCGCTAGCAGTTTTGCCGCCCTGGGCGGTACTTTCAAATGCCGCCCCTTTAATCCACAAACCTTATTTTGACAGAAGACATTCAGATATTAAGAAAAAGTAAGATACCATATTTAAAAACATGTATGAAAAGGAAAAGTAAACAAAAAATTGAACTGCCTCTCTCGAATGCTTTAATATTTAAACGACTCCATACATGACACAATATTCAGTATGCTCGATTTTGCTGTACGTGATATACAGCAGGGCATACAGTTTTTTTTTTTTTTTTTTAATGTATGCTTTAGTTCGACTAAGAATTTTAATTTTTAAGCTTATTTTATATCAAAAGGTGTTTCCAATAGAGTATGGAGCAAAAAGATAATATAGTGAGTCAAATATTACGGCAAAAGTAAGTAATTAGCTTAAGACTTATAATGTACTAAAACACAATAGAAATACACAATTTAACATAGTTTAATTGAAAAAACTCTTCTTGTTTTGGTATGAGCAAATTCCTTTATCACATTCGCGTAATCCAATGTTTCAGCCAATTGATGTTCCATTGATATCATCACTAGAGCACTTAAACGTGTTTGAGATATGGAAGAATGTAGATAGTTTTTAATAAGCTTAGAGTAAGTTTCGAAAAATTTCTTTCTCAACTTGCCACGGTTACTGGTAAGATAAACCAAATCATAACTGCAACACTGACATAGGGAGCAAAGTCATATTTCTTGATTAATTTTAGTCTCTTTTGATGAACTTTTAGGCTTAATTATAGCGGTTAATAGTTTCAGTTCGTCTTTCAAATCACGGGTTAATATCTTTCGATTCTTCGCGTATTAAAATGCAGGCACTTTTCAGACAAAAGTTCAGGTGGCATATCGTTCAGATTATTTATATCGTAAAGAAAATCGAAATACTCGCTGTGATGTTTAAATTGCCCAAACCTTTCTCTTAAATCTAACACAATCACGTCTAGAAGTTTGTAATAAAAATCGATCTTGTATCAGGGGCGTCATTTAGGGAGGGCAGGAGGGGGCAATTGCCCCCCCCAAGAGTTTGAGGAATACATAAACATTAATAGATTGTTTACTAATATGCTAGTACAAAACGTGAAAGTCCTATGTCTGTGGTGCTCTTGCCCCCTCCAAGCGAAGTCTGAAATGACGCCCCTGTCTTGTATCTTGTTTGTGGATCTTCAATAGCTTCATCTTCTGCCTTCTATTGAAACTGTCTCTTCTTTCGACTTCGAGCTTGCACTGTATTGCCTATCCATGGATCATCCATATCTAATGCTGATGCCAACTCCATCGCATCAATTAAGCAAGGTTGAAACTTTGCATCATTTCTGCTCCTCTGAAAGTTCTCAGATTTGTTTTAAAGAAACCCTACTGGATCAAACACACTTTTGTTTACTATGTTTATGTGGAGTGAAAAGTCATACCACATAACGAGTGAGTAAAGAAAGTAAAGCCACGCAGGTGGTTTGCTATACACAGAACATCATGGGCGATCATTCTATTATATTGTCGTTACTTATTTGAAGTAAGGTATCATAAGCCTCTATTTGATATCTAAGTGAAGTCAGAGCATCAACTCGACTCTCCCATCTTGTGGTGCTGAATGGTTTTAAAGTGAGGCTGCTAATAGGTTCCTTTAGTATGGCCCAACGTTGAACTGACGCAGAAAAGAAGTCAGAAACTTTTTTTTAACTATACAAAAAAAAAAAAAAAAAATGAAACGGTGGACTTGAGATGTTGTGGCTACATCGTTAACGATAAAGTTTAGTAAAGAAACATGTAAATCTTGAGAATTTATTTTTTCTTTTCATATTGGAACTATTGTCATATCTTTGGCCCTTCATATCTTCGATAGAAGTTCATTTCTTTTAGCCGTTTAATTATTACTTCTGTCAGTTCTAGCTAGACCAGTGATGTCTTTTACTGGTACGAAACCAAGAAAGTGTTCGCAAATTTTTGTAAGCCATTCTCCATTATTGTATGTGATTTGTACAAAACGAACGATCCTTTGTACCAGAAATATCTGGTGTACAGTCTAGCACTATAGTATAATATGTTGCAGCTCTCAACAAAAACAGTATTTTACTTTCAATTTACTCACTAAGAATAGGAATTTAAAAAATTTTGGACATCTTTTCCTCAGTAATGGTCGCATTTATTTTGCCCTCCCATGGTTCTTTTAATGTGTTCGGCCATGATTTGTATTGCTTAAATATAAAAACAATTATATATATATATTTATATATATTGTTGATAAGACATGATAATGAACAATTTGTAAATTGGTTAAAAACTCGCTGCTAAAACCTAAATGTCTCTAGGTGCTGTAGGCTAGAACCGCCTGTCTCAAGTGGGAGTGTACCTTTTGCGTACTTGGAGTGGAGCGTTAGAATATTGCTGAATAGAAAAAAATATATAAGACACTTGACAATCTTACCCGCTCTAGCTAAAAATCTTATCTACGCTGCTGCAAGGGAAATCTTGAACGAGATACCTGTGGCTAGTAGTTTGATAATTGAAAATGAGGGGGAATGCTTTGAATTTCCTGAATCTGAGTGAAGTAAGTTTAAATTACATTCTCAGGGAACACAATTTTATTTTTCCATGTGGGCCTATTACGAAGCATTATATTTTAATAATATTCTTTTCTTTTTCAAATTTTGCCGCCCACTAGACGTGCCGCCCTGGGCGGTGGCACGGCTCGATCCCCCCTCGCGCCGGCCCTGACGCTGTATTTCCAAACTCTTCATCACTTGCGCTGATTAAAACAAACAAACAGAAAAAACTGTTTTGAACTAATAATGCTTCTCTACAGATGAACATTTTGTTTGCAGCAAAAAGTCGCTAAATGTGTAAGTAGGTAAATCGTCATTTAAAAATCACCCAAAAAAGTCTCCAATCGGAATTCTTTTTGTCGCTATCGTAGGGCGACCATACGTCCCGTTTTGACCGAGACAGTCCCGTTTTAGGGGCGTGTCGCGGCCGTTCCGTCAGTAGATGGAAAAAAGTAGTATTCGTCCCGTTTTATGTAAATGAAAGAAGTAAATAACAAACCCAATACCTTTACTCCTTTTAAAAGTATAAATAATAACAAAGCGGCAAAAATTGAACTGAAATTCCCTATATTAAACATACTCTATAGTTCGCAGTACTGCTCGAAAGGCAGCAGAGGTTTTAGCAGTTGGTTGTGTGTTGAACAAATTTCAACGTGTCTTTCCTTTTTGATAAGTACCCGCTCTGTAACAAAGAGAGAGAGGAGGAAATCTGATATCAAGGCACTGATAAGAACAAAGGTAGATCTAAAAGTCTAGGGTTGCAAGAACCTGTCCCGTTTTTAACTGAAAATTTTATGGTCAACCTACGCTATCGTTGAGGTCGAATTCCCCTTATTTAGCGACTTTACCCAAAATTGGCAACATTGACCCCCACCGAACAACACCCCGTTATCTTTAGCCTAGCCAGTATAATAGTGGGACGTAAAACTTAAAGATTTCATTTCGAACAACACTCCCAGAAACCTATTGTTATACCATTCCCAAAACACCCTTTTGTACAGTTCTCCCTATTCGAAAAAAATTGTAAATAGCAGTGTTCATAGATAAATATGGAACTCAATTTTCCTGAATTTTCCAGGTTTTCCAGGTATTAATTTTGCAATTTCCAGGTCTAGTGAAAGAAACTAATAGTACGAGAACACATAAATTTTAAGAATACTATATTTATATATTTGAGAATGGCCACCCTTCTCCCCAATGAACGATTGCAATTAAATATTGAGTCACAAGAAAATAAATAATTAAAATAAATAAAATTTAAGTTGAAAAATATTAAGTTGAGAAGCCTACTAAGGGAATTATATAATACTTTTGTTCCATACTTGAATACATTCAAAATATACAAAAAATATTGGCTTGGGGAAGAAAAAAGGGCCCGCGAGATTTTAACTGATTCTTGTAGTACTCGACGACAGAAATAGATTACTGAAAGAATTTTCAAAATCGGCACAGGCAAACATGAAGAAAATCGCATTTTCAGGTACCGGTTCAAAATGGGAAGAAAAAAGGACCGCGAGATTTTAACTGATTCTTGTAGTATTCGACGAGAGAAATCGATTAGTGAAGGAATGTTCAAAATCGGCGCAGGCAAGCATGAAGAAAATCGCATTTTCATGTACCGGTTCAAAATGGGGAAGAAAAAAGGGCCCGCGAGATTTTAACTGATTCTTGAAGTACTCGACGACAGAAATAGATTACTAAAAGAATTTTCAAAATCGGCACAGGCAAACATGAAGAAAATCGCATTTTCAGGTACCGGTTCAAAATGAGAAGAAAAAAGGACCGCGAGATTTTAACTGATTCTTGTAGTACTCGACGAGAGAAATCGATTAGTGAAGGAATGTTCAAAATCGGCGCAGGCAAGCATGAAGAAAATCGCATTTTCAGGTACCGGTTCAAAATGGGAAGAAAAAAGGGCCCGCGAGATTTTAACTGATTCTTGTAGTACTCGACGAGAGAAATCGATTAGTGAAGGGATGTTCAAAATCGGCGCAGGCAAGCATGAAGAAAATCGCATTTTCATGTACCGGTTCAAAATGGGGAAGAAAAAAGGGCCCGCGAGATTTTAACTGATTCTTGTAGTACTCGACGGGAGAAATCGATTAGTGAAGGAATTTTCAAAATCGGCGCAGGCAAACATGGAGTAAATGGCATTTTCATGTACCGGTTCAAAATGGGGAAGGAACAAGGTCCCGCGAGTTTGAACCGCTACGATGTATGTTCACGAATGTGCCCGTCTTCTCAAATTTAGTTAATTACTGTGACACTGAAACATGTGACACAGAGTCACATTGTGGATGACTCTGCAATCGGCAACCACTGCACATATACTCCTCCTGCCCCACAGTTTGATTATTTCGATCCATTCCTCACGTGCTAACGGCATGGTTCAACATCTGCAAGAAAGAGGTAAATGTAACGTTCAATTGGCAATAGCTTTTCACCAAATTAAGCTGCATGAAATCTGATTGCATATTTGACATACTGAGAAAATTCTAGCCCGTGGCCATATGTATCACATATCCCACCAGTTCATAAAAATTTTGAACACAAAATTACGGTCGTCCGTGTGACGTACTCCCAAAAGGCCTAATGTGTATCACCCACCTCACATTCAATGAAACCACATCCGTGTAGAATTTAGAAAGGAACTTCTTATGATGTATACAGGATGTCTCAAACGTTCCCTGACATAGGTTCCCTGACGACAAAATGTAAGAGGAAAAACATCTCGAAATATGACGTTTTCAATCTAAAGTGAACACTTTTTTAAAAAATCGGACAAGATGAATGTGCTGTATACTCTTTATGCACCCAATTTTAAATGAAAATGCAACGTTGTCATTTACCTGGACCCACGACATAAGTGAATGAAGTTACTGTTTGAAACGGGGGCTGGCCATCGACATGTTAGCGTAAAAGACAGTAACTTCACTCACTTCTGTTGTGGATCCAGGTAAATGGCAACGTTGCATTTTCATTTCACATTGGGCGCATAGAGAGTGTACAGCGCAAACGGGCCATCCGATTTTAAAAATTCCTTCACTTTAGATTGAAAACATCATAATTGGATATGCTTTTCCCTCCTACATTCTGTTGTAACTCTGATAATAACAGTTACCCTATGTCAGGGGACTTTTGAGACACCCTGTATACCTTATTTAATGTATGTTTGATGTCACTATAACTGTAGTATAATTTAGTTTGTTTAAATTTACAATTTAATACAAGTAGATTCGGATTTACATGCGTAGGATTTTGTATGCATCTAACTAATGAATTCTTTTATATTTATGCTTAACTTAGGTGACTTGGCTTTGGACTGCAACTGATTATTGTAACCCATTATTGCTTGAGAAGAAACAAGATATCCGAATCTTCATTTGGAGAAATCAAAGTCTATTGGAAAGCTGGGGATTACAATCATTAATTTCTACATTTCAAGGTGCGTAGTAAATTATATATTGTGTTTATTGTTAAATTACTATTATTGGGTTTAGAATCAATGAAGCACTTCATGATATTTTATGGGGATCAAGATGGGTGCCGGATAGATAAGTATTTGAGCGTCAGGCTCTTATTTCTTTTCAATTTAATATTTAATCAATGATTATTTTTCTCCCTCATTATTCCACCAAATCGTATTCCAAGATCATATATCCATTTTTGTTCGATATATCCATATTTTTTAACATTATCTCTTTCATATTTCTATATTTTCGATTTTTGATATTGTTTATATTTCGATATTGCTGTATTTTTCGATATTTCTTTGGTGGACTTTGTGGTGGACAAACACCTTGCTCGTGGGTTTTCTCGGGGTTCTCCCGTTTCCTCCCACTTTCTTCATTCCACCATTTCACTCATTTCTCATTATCACCGTCTCCTTATCCTAACCGGCATAACCGTGGGACGTTAAACTTAGATTTCATTTTTTATTAATCTCAGCATTTTATAGTGTATTCTTAAGCTTAAGGTGATGTATAATTAAATTTTGAATTCAGTTAACTTATTTTGTTTCTCAGATTGTTTTTAAAATGTATGTACAAACGTTGATGTTCATTCTCGAGAGTTTAAAGTGACGTATAGTTATTAAACATAGTATTTAATATTGTACTCAACGTGGAAGTGATATACAGTTAACTTTTGAATTTAGTTAACATTTTTCTTTCTGAAATTGCTTTAAAAAGTATGTAAAAACGTTTTTATTTTCTTTCTTGAGTGCTAAAAGTGATGCAAAGTTATTAAGCTTACTACGTTATATTGTATTCTCAACCCTAAACTGATACACAGTGCGTTTTTGAATAAATTGTCAAGTTATTTGAGTGATGAACACTGGTAGAAAATCCTGACTACTACTGGAACATTGTGATTTTAAGGTGACGACTACTGGTGCAAGGATTTTAAAATATTGTTTTTCCTTCAAGGGCTACTCCTTTTTGAATTCTGACTACATGGTCACTATAGGAAGGATCAGTGAGTCTTTCCAACTATGGTACAGCTCCGACAGATTCACGATGCTCAGAGAAGAGACAAAATAGTATGTTTTCAAACTTAAAGTGAGAACCACTGGCGTTTTTACCTTGCTATGCAAAAGTGAGTAAGTACTCCAATGGGGTTCCAATGCGGTACCTAATTTCTGCATTTTAGATATATGGAAATATATCTAAAATGTAAAGAACTGATTTTTTTTTGGGGGGGAATAAACTATAGGTATGTGGGGCTTGCATACTTGACGCTACAATTCGGAAATTGAATTAAAATATGACTAACGGCTATCAAGATGTTGTCAAATAAAGGGAGGACCAACACAGTTAAGGGGTTTTCGTGTTAGATGCTAAAATTTCCGAAATCGGTCATGGAAAGTTAATAAACACCAGTAGCAATTTCATCTTAAAGTAATTAGATATCTTCATGGGGTGTTAGAACATCATGGAGTCTACCAAAATTAAATTTTAAAAGCTTTTGAAAATATAATCTGACATTTGTAAACAGTATTTGAAATATGTATTTACCCAAAACTTCCAGCTAGTACATCTAACATCTGGAGAAAGACTGTGAAATAAAAGCTTGAAATTTCGGAAACAATTATTGGTCGCAACAAAATTAAATAAGATGGTACTTCTATGGGTTAAATCAGTACCTCAGTACAATTTCGATCGAAAGATTAGTTCAGTCCTAGGTTTTCTTCAGGCAATTCCAAGGGTTCATCGAGCTGTGCAAAAGAATGAAAATTCGCTGTCAATATCTAAGATAGTAACTAAGATATAAGGAATTATATATTTTATGACGTAAAAATAGATATCTTTATGGATTTGTACTTTTGGGTCTTTCCTATAAGAAAAAAATTCAGAAAACTACTGTATATACCTTAATAGACAATTCAGTGGGCGGGGACACAGTAGCTTAGTGGTAGGGTATTTAACTAATCTTTTTTTTTTTTTTGCAGAAACTATTGGAGTATTCACTTAACCCATAGAAATACGATCATACTTAACTCCCTATTTAATTTTAAAATTAAATAAAAGGAAATATTTCAGTGTAGCGACCCACGATTATGCATTTTAGTCTCAGGGAGATTATGATTAAAGCAAGTGAATGTTGTTGACAGAATTGATGGAATGCAAAGGTGGGAGGAAAGAGAGTACCCCGAGAAAACCCACGAATACGATGTCCACTACAAACTTACTTGGCCGTGGATCGAACCAAGAACCCAATACACCAGAGGTAAGCACTCTACCACTAAGCCACTGTGCCCCGCCCATTTAATTGTCTATTAAGGTATATACGGTTGTTTTCTGAAATTTCTTCTTCTTACAGCAAATACTCAAAAGTACAAATCCATGTGGGTCTCTATTTTTACGACGTCATAAAATACATAATTCCTTATATCTCGCTTACTATATTAGATATTGACAAAAAATGTTCACTTTATTTCAGAGCCCGATGAACGCTTGGAATTGTCCAAAGAAAATTTAGAGCTGAATTAATCTTTCGATCGAAATTGTACTGACGAGTCTGAGGTACTCACTTAACCCATATAAGTACCATCTTATTTAACTTTTGTTAGGATTAATAATTGTTTTCTGAAATTTCAAGATGGTGTATGGTGTCTCTCTAGCTGCTAGATGTACTAGCTGGAAGTTTTAGGTAAATACATATTTCTAATACGGTACTCTTTACAAATGTCAAAATATATTTTCCAAAACTTTTAAAATTTAATCTTGGTAGACCCCATGATGTTCTTAAACTCCATGGAAATACCTAATTATTTTAAGATGAAATTGATACTGATTGATGCTTATTAACTTTCCATGACCGGTTTCGGAAATTTTACCACCTAACACGAAAACCCCATAACTGTATGGATCCTCTCTTTATTTGACAATATCTTGATAGTCATATTTTAATTAATTTTCTAAATTGTACTGTCTAATATGCAAGCTCCACGTACCTATGGTGTCGCTTTTTATTTCATCATATTTCGGTAACTGTTAGGCGTACCGACTTGCGGTTTCGGTAAACACACACCTCTAACGTTATTTAAAACGTTATTAAGACATATTTTAGAATATTTAGAAATGAGTTCTGCGAATATCATGACACCCGAAAACCCCCATCAGGGCGTGTGTGTAGTGTATTTAATTGAAACTACTTTTGAGGTTGTTGTAAGCCCTCGTAATTACGTTTCCAAAACTGCACCACCTAGTACGCAAACCCCACACTTCTATGGTGTCGCTCTTTATTTTCCCATATCTCAATATCCCTAAGGCTTACCGAGTTGAGGTTTTCGGTAAACAAATGTCAGTTCCCTACATTTTAGAGACATAAATTTCCACATATCTAAAAAATACAGACATTAGATACCCCATGGTACCTCGAACACCATTGGGGTACCCACTTACTTTTGAATAGTAATACATTTTGAGTTGTTGTTCAGCATCAATAAACACTTCATAGTTTTTCTACGTGCAACCCAAAAGTCCATACCTGACCGAACAGATTTTGTCCATTTAATCTCAAAAATGTTAAGATACTTTGTATTGTTAAGTACAACCAAGTTAAGCACACTGAATTTAATATTTTAAATATTTTCTGATTTTTGTTTCAGGTATTTCGTGCATCAAAACAAAACCAGGATTCTGCTTGGAAGACAGTGAAAAGAAGCAGTGTAGGTTGTGGCTAAAAGTACGTTCTTTCTGAAGACAGACCCAATTGTATTTACATTCTTTTGTACGAATATATAACCCTAATAAAAATACTGTACTACAAATTATTATTTCTTTCTTCCATAAATTAGAATAAAATATTATCTCTGTTTAAAGAAAATGTTAGTGTTAAGTCATTTCAACTCTTTTTCTCTGTAATAAGAATATTATCCCTCGCAATATTTTTTTATCTTTGTGCTATTACGATTGGATGAAGTAAAATTCTATACGAAGCACTATTATTTCAGACATGCATTAAGAACTAATGTATTGTTCTGTATGTAAGGCAATGTGTATACTGAACATGTCTAGCGAAGTTGTTTTAATATAGAATCTATAACTCAGCTTTTCAGTAGTCAACTTTATTGGGAATCCGAAGAAAGAAGTATATATATATTAAAAAAAAACGTTGGACTTACCAACGTATGTGTTCGAATTCTGGACTAATCCAAATTATCCAGAGAAATCATTATATATTTCTTTGTTGATATTTCAGATGTGTCCTTTATCCAAGTCATATGAAACGGAGACTTCATACATCGCTATACTTTGTATGAACTATGTTCCGTATTTACTTAATCACTTTGTAACTTTCTCTAGGGTTGACAAGGCCGCAGGTGTCAATCGAACAGTTTAGTGTTTCACTCATGTCACCTTGTGACTAAGGTACGTCCTGTCGGTATATATATGGTACTGGGTTCAATTAGCGATAAAATACATTTTTAGCATTAAACAAATGTAAAAATCTACACGAAATGAGATACCATGATCTCTGACTTACGGATAACACCAAGCAACTAATGGTACTGAGTGTGATTGAGTTTACTATCTGGCTAAAATCAGTGTTCCTTTAGCTATACTTCTTTTCGTGCTCTGAATTGCAAAGATTGAAATAACCGTTTTAAATTATTGCATATATATCTTCTGAGTAATTCTGAGAATCATTGCTCTTTCTTTAAGCAATGTATGAGACTGTTAAACTGCTCGTTGCTTAAAATGTTGCACTAAGAAGGATGCATCCCGGAAAGTCCAAATTTGCAGAATGTCTAGAGCAGGGAAGGATAAATCTGTTTAGTCGATGGCTGCACAACGTTGTCACAGCGAATACAACGGACGGTTAAGAATATTCTGCACTTACTATTAGGTATCTGCCTGGGAACTTTGGTGCAGCTACCCAGTCTCCTTCTTGGTGTCGCATTTTTAATGGCGAGTACTGAGTAGGAATCATCTTGTGAGCGAACACGTTTTCGGCTGTCAGCATACTTTTAATTATTGCGATATTAAAAAAAACAAAAAACATACCTGTTAATTAAAATGTACAGAGAAGTTATTTCTGGAAAATTCTATTCAGGCCTCTTGTGGTAACAACTGCACTTTAGAAGAAGATACTATTAAGGAAAAGAATGAGGTAAAATAATCTTTATATCGTACAAGCAATGGATGATAACAGCTTAATAAATGATTGTACGTAAATCTTGTTTGAGTTTGAATATAGGATTGTATATGGCTGTGCATTTTGCATTATTATTGAAGTGCTGCAACTAACTAACTGCAAACCATATGATAAATTCTTACAGTAATATATCACATATTGATTTACTCTGTATGAAAACGAAAATAGTTTAACATATGGTTAACCTTCTTTGTGCCCATAATTTTAAAATTAACGCTTGTGTCACTTTTCAACACTTGGCTTTGCAGTAGCTTTCCAACGAATTAGCAGGAAGCCCAAACTTACAGGACACCCTGCAGGTAAATACATTTCTTTTGACAGTTTCACTGCTCCAAACTAAGATTTGAAAAGTGTAGTATTGTTAATTTTATTATTATTGGCACAAAGGAGATCAACCATATTTTAAACTATTTTTGTTTCCATGCAGAGAAAAACACTATGCGACAACATTACAGTAAGAATGTATCATGCATTTTGCAGTATGTTGTAGCACTTCAATAATGGTGCACTATACGTACAATCTAGATCCTGAATATGTCCAATCCATATATTACAACAAGGCAATACGTATGCGATACAGGTAAAATCCGTATATTTCATATGGACAATCTATAAGCTACATACATCCAATCCATACATTACATATGGCCAACCTGTACGGGACATACGTATAATCTATATGCTGCATGCAGACAGTCTATAAGCTACATATGTGCACTCTGTATGGTGCATACGGATATTCTGTATGCTGTATCGGGACAAGCTGTGTGCGACATAAGGAAAATCTGTATAATACATACGTACATTACGTATACTGTATCTAGTCGTACGTACGGGGCACAAGTACAATATAGATGCTGTCTTGGGGTTGAACGCAAGAAACATACGTATAATCTATATACTGCATACGTCCAATCCGTATATTACAAAAAGGCAATACGTATGCGACATACGTAAAATCCGTATACTTCAGACAAACAACCTATAAGCTACATACACCCAATCCATACATTACATATGGCCAACCTGTACGCGACGTACGTATCATCTATATGCTGCATGCAGACAGTCTGTAAGCTACATATGTGCACTCTGTATGGTGCATACGGATATTCTGTATGCTGTATCTGGACAAGCTGTGTGCGACATAAGGAAAATCTGTATAATACATACGTACATGACGCATACTGTATCTAGTCGTACGTATGGGGCACAAGTACAATATAGATGCTGTCTCGGGGTTGAACGCAAGAAACATACGTACATAGCGTATAATACATATTACTTGAAATTATGCTCTGTCCTGAGAGTCAGCGTGTGTCATCATTATTAACTAATATGCTGTATATGGTCCTGACGTCACAAAGCTAGATATCACCTCCGTATATACTTGTTACTGCAGATGACGTCACACGAATGACGTCATTGCACTTATGCAGACAGTGCGTATAATACATGCTTTCTCAGCTATACGTTTGCTGCAAGATGTTATTTACGGTTGTACGTTAAGTCCAGAAACTACAGGAATTACGAATGTAACCTACGTTTTTAAGTATGCCACCTACATTTTTTTTTCTCCGTGCGACCATGTTTCGCAACCATACATTACAACAGGCATGATTATCGTTTCATATATTATAAGCTTCAAATTCCTCGACAGAATTCGCGATGACAAGAGATTTTGAACTGAATAATAACACGAATTCCCTGCTTTTAATCGACATTAAATTTCTTCGTAAATATGATTTTCGTCTGTTTAACACTAGCAAGATTTTGTTTCAGGAACGTTACACCAACACTTCCCTTAAGACATCACTCAATAAATTCTGAGGATAACATATAGACGTCGCCAGTATTCACAAATACATATGATGTTTAGGAAGCATTTACGATCAAATGTCGTAAATTTCATAACAATTTGATATTTAGTTCACAAGTTACAGTGGTTTTAGTGACACTACTTTTGTAATTTTCACAATAATGAAAAAATTGAATTTCGTATGTTGATAAAGCATTGCTTTTTAACGAAAAAAAAATCTGTTCAAGCAAAGCAATTGCTTGATACGTTCTATCGAGAATCTTCTCCATTGAGACCAAAGATAGAAAAGTGGATTCTTGATTTTAAACACGGCCCTATAAACACTGAAGTTGAACGCTCTGGTCACTCAAATTCGGTAGTTGTTTGAAAAAAAAAAATCCACAAAATAATGTCGTAAATTACTGACACCTTAAAGATATCAGAAGCTAGTTTGCTCACCATTTTGCACGAGCATTTGTCCATGAGAAAGCTCTGTTCGAATTGAATACCGCGTTTGCTCACAGTCCACCTAAAGTAACAAAGCGTGACCTATTCAGAGCACTTTTTCGAGCTGTTTCAGAGCAATAAAAATGATTTTTTCATGCGGTAGGTGACAATGGATGAAACATGGATCTATCGCTATACTCCAGAGTCAAAGCGGCAATCACCTGAGTAGACAACAACCGGTGAAAGTCGTCTAAAGCTACCAAAAACACAAGGCAGCTGGTAAGGTATTGGCCTCCGTATTTTAGAATGCGCGAAGTAATTTATTCATCGATTACCCTGAGAAAGGAAGAACGATAAATAACGATTATTGTATTTCGTTATTGATGCGCTTAACGAAGAAAACGACCCCAAATGAAGAAGAAAAAGTGCTCTTTCACCAAGACAACGCATTGTGTCACAAGTTAATGGCAACAATGATAAAATTGCATGAATTGTTTCCCCATACACTATACTCTCCGGATCTGGTTTTCAGCGACTACTACCTGTTTGTAGACCTAAAAACAATGCTCTAGGGAAAGAGATTGGGCTTAGTAAAGGAGTAATAGCCGAAACTGAAGCCTATTTTCAGGCTAAAGATAAGTTGTTCTACAAAACAGGCATCGAAATGTTTAAAGAAGCGTTGGAATGAACGTAGCATTCTTGAAGGAGACTATATTGATGAATAAAGTAAAATTTTACCTAAAAGATGTTTTATTAGTCATTCTACGAACATATTGAGTGATTATGCTCAGCTATCAAAGAAAGAAAGGTTTATAAAGCCATTGCTTGATAATGACAAGGAAGTAGGAGAAACGTAATAAACAAATACAAAATGCATTAGTCTAATTAACCCTTACTATGTTCAATAGCAGCCGATAACATCTAAGAGAGCTAATGAGATACAGAAAGTCCTCTTTCTAAATGCATTTAGGCTGGTCATTATACGCCGTTAATGGAAGCAAAATCTTGTTTCCAAGATAATAGGCATGATAAGGCTATTTAGTTATGGATTATTATACTGGCAATTAGTTTTTTGTTTTTATTAACTTGCTTGCACCACAATATTACTACACCCTATCTGATCGTGTAATGCCTTGCTTGGACAGTTTACTGGTGATACATTTCCGTTCGTGAAAAAACAGAACAAAGCAATGAAGCAACACGTAAGTAAACCATTGTATATTCCTGCATATACACTACGTGATCAAAAGTATCGGGACACCTGGCTGAAAATAACTTACAAGTTCGTGGCGCCCTCCATCCGTACTGCTGGAATTCAATTTGGTGTTGGCCCACCCTTAGCCTTGATGACAGCTTCAACTCTCGCTGGCATATTTTCAATCAGGTACTGGAAGTTTTTTTTTTGGGGGGGGGATGACAGCCCATTCTTCACGGAGTGCTGAACTGAGGAGAAGTATCTATGTAGGTCTGTGAGGCCTGGCACGAAGTCGGCGTTCCAAAACATCCCAAAGGTGTTCTATAGGATTGAAGTCAGAACTCTGTGCAGGCCAGTCCATTACAGGTCGTGTAACCACTCCGCCACAGGGCGTGCAGTATTAACAGGTGATCGATCGTGTTGAAATATGCAATCGCCATTCCCGAATTGCTCTTCAACAGTGGGAAGCAAGAAGGTGCTTAAACATCAATGTAGGCCTGCGCTGTGAGAATTCCACTCAAAGCAACAAGAGGTGCTGACCCCCTCCAAGAAAAACACGACCACACCATAACACCACCACCTCCGAATTTTACTGTTGGTGCTCACGCACGCTGACAGATGACGTTTACTGGACATTCGTAATACTCACACCCTGCTATCGGATCGCCACATTGTGTACCGTGATTCGTCACTCCACATAACGTTTTTCCACTGTTCAATCGTCCAATGTTTACGCTCCTTACACCAAGCGAGGTGTTATTTGACATTTACCTGCGTGATGTGTGGCTTATGAGCAGTCGCTCGACCATGAAGTCCAAGTTTTCTCACCTCACGCCTAACTGTCATAGTACTTGGAGTGGATCCTAATGCAGTTTAGAATTCCTGTGTGGTGGTCTGGATAGATGTCTGCCTATTACACTTTACGACCCTCTTCAACTGTCGGCGGTCTCTGTCAGTCAACAGATAAGGTCGGCCTGTACGCTTTGGTGTTGTACGTGTCACTTCACGTTTCTACTTCACTATCACATCAGGCTAAGTGGACATAGGGATGTTTAGGAGTGTGGAAATCTCGCTTACAGACTTCTCACGCAAGTGACACCCAATCACCTGACCACGTTCGAAGTCCGTGAGTTCCGCGGAGCGTCCCATTCTGCTTTCTCACGATGCCTAATGACTACTGAGGTCGCAGATAATGAGTACCTGGCAGTAGGTGGCTGCACCTAATATGAAAAACGTATGTTTTGGAGGTGTCGGATACTTATGATCACATAGTGTATATTTGCTACGAATCGGTTCACTTCTGGTTATGTGGTCAAGCATACGCGCCTTTGACGCAGAAGATTCAGGTTCGATTTCCGGTGGGAGCTAATGTGGTTCGGATTCAACATTAAGCTATAGATCTACGTATCATACAGCCTCGGCACTAAAGGGATGTTAAATTTAAATCCAAATTTTCTATGTATAGCACCATATTCTCTTCCCAGTAGAGCCCAGAGCAACAAGGGTTCGAGAGCAAAGCAAAACTCAACAAAGAACCGCGAAAATATTTTCAACGAATTTAAAAGCTTCATTACTGAATTGCCTATGTATGTGAGCTCTGTTATTTACGAATGTTTCAATTTTTAGTCCTTCATTCAACATAGCATCAAAAACTATATGAGAAAGTGATGTATTTTTTTTGCATCACTCTTACCGTTCCCGAGATACTTGCCAAAAAAGTTCCGATTTCGGGAGATTTTAGGAGCCATATTTCAAGAACCTTAAGTCATAGAAAAATGATATTAGTGTTGATAAATACCTAAGAGGATGTTGAACATTTTGGTATGAAATAGTAAGCGGTGGCCACTGGCCAATTGGCCAAAAAAAGTTCGGATTTCGGGAGGTTTTAGGAGGCATATCTCGGCAACCGTATGTCACAGAGTCACGATATTTTGCGATTTTTTTTTCAATTTTGAATCCTCCATTTTGAGCATGTGTCTTCTTAAAACAACTTTCGTAGAACGTTTGAACAGAACTCTTAAACAAAACATATGCAAAATAATTTAGTACTGAAGGAAATTATAAATGGATTATTAGAAAAATTGTTTAATGAGTAATAATAATAAAGTATAACAATTAGAATAAAGCCTAAAGAAGTTAACATAAAAATAATTCTTTTTAATTTCTTTCTGGCAATGCTCTTGGAGCATTCTCAACTGGTTAATATTGTAAGGATCCCCACATCACGACAAAAGCATATGTTAATACAACACGTGTTATTGATTGTAAACAATGAAGCAGACTAGAATACCGAGGGAAGCCGAAAGAAGACCCACCTCACGAAAGGACCCGAAGAAGACACATAAAAACGCAACCACGGAGGGACCTGGTATCAGTCGATCAACTGATCGTAACCTATCCCAAACCCTGGAGGCTGCTATGAAGCAAAGGGGTCATCCTAACTACAACTAATCCCTGGAGGCAGCCATGAAGCTAAGGGAATCACCTGTACAAAACATTATAACCCATAAACCTTGGTCATTATAGAGAAACTTCGTTATTAGAAATTTTGTAGACACAAAAGACTTAATTTTCTAATAAAACTGATGAAGGGGTAAATTTCGCCAGGTCCATCATTTAGTCTCTACCTATAAAGTCATTTCATGGTGGTGGCGCCGGGTATCAATCACGGTACCTCTTGCATTAATTACTGCTCTCCCATGAGAGGTATGATTGCCAGCTTAACACTTATTGACGTGAGTTAATTAGGCGTCAATTAAAAAAACAGCGAACCAAAGAAGAAACAATCGATTCTATGACTGTGCCATTGTCTGGTATAATATTGTTTATCAGTTTCTGCATGAGAACAATCTAACTTGCCTTGGAGACAAGGACACAACGCAGGACAGAGACATTATTTCGGGAGGGCAAAAAGGGCAATTGCAATTCTCCTGAGTTTGGGAAAGTTATTTCTTCTTAACGTCCAAACTATACTATGCATAAGTATTGAAAGTTTTCTAGAACGGCCATGTTCATGTGACCGTCTATCGTTAGGTATCAGAGCAAGACATTTAACAGATATCGAAAAGCGGTTCTCTTTGCAATTGATTTACCCTTCCAAAGAATAGGTTCCATCTTCTAAATTAATCCTCTATTCATACTGGAAATGGAGGAGCAAGGTAGCTCAGTAGTAGGGTGTGTTATCTCTGGTGAATGAGATCCCTGGTTCGATCCCCCACAAAGTAAGTTTGTGGAGGACGACATTCTGTCCGTTTGCTTTCTCGGGGTATTAGCGATTCCTTCCACTTTTTCATTCCATCAATTTATCTATCACCATTCATTTGCCTTAATCATTTTCTTCCTTAGCCTAAAAGAGCATAATCGCAAAATAATAGAATCAAAGAAAAATAGCTGGAAAACATACATTGAAACTAATTTAAATCTAGATCCCTGGGGTGAACCCTACAAAATTATAAGTAATAAAGTTAAAATACCTACCACCCTCTCAACTCTAAAAAGAACAAATGGTACATATACAAATAATTGGGAAGAAACAATAGACTATCTAATAAAATCTCTTTTACCACAGGATATACCTGAAGAAGATAATAACTCACAAAGTTTCATAAGAAGAGAAATGCAATTACCACCTTTAGAAGACAGAATAGAAGTAATAGAAAACCAAGAAATAATAAATAACATAAAACGACTTAAAAGCAAAAAAGCTCCTGGACCGGATGGAATAAAATCGGAAATTTTTAAACATAATGCTGACACATGGGCACCATACCTAGCAAAACTCTTCAACTTGTGTTTTAAAAACGGACGAATTCCAAAAAGGTGGAAACAAGCAAATTTAATCATATTCAAAAAGTCAGATGACAAGAAAAATGACGATCCAAAATCTTATCGACCTATCTGCTTATTAAATGTAATAAGTAAACTTTTCGAACAAACCATTGTGGAAAGAATAAACAAAAACAGAATTTTAAATAATGACAAATTGCAATATGGTTTCAGAAAAGGAAAAAGCACCGAAACAGCGGTAAAAAGACTAATTGACCTCATAGAAGATGGTAAACTGGAGAAGTACCAAGTTGTTATTTATGCCGACATTAGTGGTGCTTTTGACAATCTATGGTGGCCCGCACTATTTAAAGAACTCAAAAAACTAAAAATTAGCAAAGCTCTTTACAACATCATGCTGGATTACTGTACTGACAGAACGATTACATTAAAATCTCCAGGAAAAGATATAACAACAATAAGCACCAAAGGATGCCCACAGGGTTCAATATGCGGACCTACAATGTGGGACATTACTTTCCAACCATGTTTAAGAAAACTAAACAATCTAAAAGAAACATTAGGTGTAGTTGGATATGCGGACGATTTAGCAATTGTGATGACAGCATCCTCAAGAAGACAAATAGAGCAAAAAGGAAATATAATATTAGAAAATCTAGAAAGATGGTGTATAGAAAATAAATTAACTCTATCGGTTAATAAAACGAAAATTACAGTATTTGGCCAAACTCTACAGAGAGAACCCATAATCAAAATTAGGAACACTAAAATAGGAATTGTGAATGAATTCAAATATTTAGGTGTATGGCTAGACAAACGGCTAAACTACGAAAAACATATAACTGAAACAACAGAGAAGATGAAAAAAATAGCCAACAAACTCTTAACAGTGGCTATGAAAGATTTTAAAATTGACAGAAAAATTTTTAAATTGTATAACAAAGCTATTCTAATGGCTATTGCACAATATTGTGCCGGAATCTGGGGTCATAGACTGTTTCTAAACAAAAACTTAAGGCAAAAATTAATAAGAGTACAGCGATTAATGCTAATTAGAACCCATGGCATCATAAAAACTATCTCTGCAGAAACAATACAACTTTTGGCCAATGAAGAACCCATACACCTTCAGATATTAAGAAGATGCATTAAGACGTGGCTAAAGAATAATGAGAGAACGAAGATATTGGAAATTACGGGAGAATTGCCAAGCACCGAAGACGATATTAACAAACTGATTAAACGGAAGTGGGAAGATGAATGGAGGGATTCGATAAAGGGACAAAGAACAAGAACCATTATCCCAAACTTAAAAATAAGAGAAGAAATGGGAACAATAAGCAGTGAATTAATAGAATACATCTCGGGACATGGACCGTATAAATCTCATCTGAGAAGACTTAATATAATTAATGACGATAAATGTACGTGTAATGAAGTACAAACACCAGAACATGTCTTCTGGAATTGCAATAATTACATAACAAATAACAAAATAAGAGAAATAAGAGACCAATTAAAAAGGGATAATATACAAACTTTAATAAACGATAAAATGAAATTAGGAAAATTACAAATTGTTGCAAGACATGTATCAAGAAACTTGTGGAAGGAAAGAAACGATGAAAGAAGAAGAAATTAACAAGACCCACACCCTATATTGTAAATATAAAGTAATAAAGAATTAGAAGAAAGTAAACTAATCAAACAGAAAAAAAACTAAGTTCTGATGACAATTCCAGAACTTAAACCTTCACGTTCCTTATTTGTGTTAGTGTATAGTGCCTTGTTTAGTGTTTTGCTAGTGGTGGCAGGATTTTAAAATATAACAAGTGTTTTAGAAGAAGAAAGAAAATAGGAAGACTTTACAAAGCTGGTGAGAGAAATTCAGACAGACCAAAACAGTTCTGATGTTGATTTCCAGAACTAACAACTAACGAAAAATTGGAAATCTGGAAGTCCGATTTCCTTTCAAAGAATTTTCTTTTTAGTGGGAAAGACAGGTATGAATAACACCAAGAAATAAATTCATACAGGGGAGATAACTATTTAAAAAAAAAAAAAAAAAAAAGATCCTGGTAATACTTGTTTAAATTGTTTACTAATTATTTCTTTTCTCTTTTCAGCTTACCTTAACATTTTATGCAAGGTGTTTCCTGCTCATGTATATGTATGTAGTATGTGTGTGTGTGTATGTGTCTTTGTGTATCTTTTCAATCTTTTAAAAAAAGGAAATAAAACAACAAGGAAAAATAAAGAAAAAATAAAGAATAGGGCATGATTTAAATTTTGTTTTAGGTATCATGCCAATAAAAGGTAAGCCTCGCCTCACCCTAACTGAGGCCAATCATAAAAAGAGGAGAGAAAACATACGAAAAAAAAAAAAAATTAAAAAGTAGTAGAGAGAGAATTACGAGTAAGAGGCAGTAGCGTCTGCCATTTAATAAGACCATATGAAATGGCAAAGGCAGGGGAAAGTGGAGGCTTAAAAAAAAAAAAAAAAAAAAAAAAAATCGTGGGACGTTAAACAGAAAGATTTCATTTCATTTACAAACTGGAAATGGTTGAAGATAACCATTTCTAGTTTCAACATTTTTGGCTGTAAAACGAAAGCGGTACCAGATAGCGAAGAACAATTTTTCTCGCAAACGATTCAGCGTCTCGAGAATAACATAGCATTACTACCAGCAAAACTCTACCAAACCGGAAGTAGTTAAAATGTATTATTACTTCCGGACTCAATACTAATTTGCCTAGAGTAAAAATGGTAAAATATATCGATAAGTAGTTTTATGCAATCGATTCAGCATCGAAAGAGAGGTGCTGCATCTCTAAAACCTCGATTCAAAGCAGAAGCGGTAGAAATCAGCCATTTCCGGTTTCAATGTTTATCCTCATAGAACAAAAACGGAAACGAATAGCGACAAGTTACGTTTTGAAATCGAAACAGCATTTTAAGGGAGCGTACTACCACTACCTACAACAGTCTTCCAATACCGGAAGTGGTTGTAATGTACTAGTACTTCCGGTTTCAGTACTTATTTTAATAGAAGAAAAAACGGTAAGAGAAATCCGAAAACGGTTTTTATAAGCAGATTCTGCTTCCGAAGAATGAATTTTGTCTCGAAATTTATCTATCTCTTCAAACCGAAAGTGGTGGAAGTTCCAGTTACAACCAAGTGTGGATAACTTAACGAAATGTGCAATATTTGCAGTTCGTTATCTGTTTCAGTAACTACTTTGTAACCAGTTCCTGCACCGGTTAATAACGTTATTAGTCAGCGTAACTTTTAAAACGGTATGTTCCGGGGTAAAAGTGAATCTGGAAAGGTACGTCATGCCGTCCCCCGCCTATCTTTACCCATTGTATTTTTTTTAGGAACTTGGGTACGCCATACATATTTCTTCGAGGTCGGGGGACGGCGTCCGCCTGCGTTGCCCCTCACTTTTACCTTCTCAATCGATTAAAAGGAACGCTTCTCGCTATCTATTACAGTTTTCCTCCTATATCAATCAAAGTTGAAACTGGAACTGGTTAATATTTACCATTTCTAGTTTGAATCGAGGGTTTTCGATGAGATGGTTGGTAGTTTTCGAACGATCAATCGATTGCAGAAAACTGTATCACCCTATCTCTTTGCGTTATTTCTCTATAGATATCAATATTGAAACCGGAAGTAGTAGAAAATTTGTACGACTTCCGGTCTCAGTACAGAGATTACGTTGATGATATTACATTTCGTTCAGACACTAGATTTAAGAAATCCGTCACTCTCTTTTATTGGTTTTATTCTATGAAGACTAACGTTCAAAACTGTAATGAGTAATTTCCAGCACCTCCTGTTTGCATAGAAGTTAACGGGGGGCGATGGGTCGTATTCTTGGGACACTGAGTCCATTGCAAGTAACTGCTTCTCTCTCTCTTTCTCTCTTTCTCTCTCTCTCTCTCTCTCTTTTACAATTTTTGAACTATGGAAATCAATTTTGAAATGGAAAGAAGTAGTACATTTCAACCAATGTTATAGTTTTTGCTCTATGGTGATCAAGGTTGAAACCGGAAGTTATTAATTTCTACTACTTCCGGTTTGAATGGAGGATTAGTGGGTAAGATGGAGATTATTTATGAAATGAATAATCGATTGCAAGAAAACAAAATGTACTCGATATCTATTTGCGTTTCTACTCTGATACTTGTTGACAAACAGACAGACGGACCTACGGTCAGATTTAACTAATCTTGAAGTCTTCTGATATCTATGCATAGCTTAGTTCGGAAGTCTAAAAATTTATGGGATAACTACAAGCTATATTTTTGATATGCATTTAGTGTCCAAACAAAATGTTACTTCTTCAATCTTAATTGTCTATTCAAGAGCTCCCATGTGGCTAAGCAGTTAGCGTACGCGTCATTGGTGTGGGAGAACCCGGGTTCGATTCCCAGTGAGAGGTCACGTGGTTCGGATCCCACGTTAAACTATATGTTCACGTCTCACATAGCCTGGATTTTAAACGGTTAACTAAACTCAAAATGAAATCAAATTAATCATGTATTCAAGACCTAAAGTGCAAGAGATGTATTTTTTTCGCTTTCAACGTTAATTACTAACGACTTGAGCAAATACATTAAGAGACTGCCAAATGTATTTAGCTTCTTAAATATAGGTCTCATCTTTGTTAATATTTATCCAATAATACGAAAATGGTAGAAGTTTACAAATATTTCAACTGAATGTGACCACCGCTAGTATGTTTGTACTAGATCTAATGCCTTTTATAATATTTTAGTGTCCTAGTAAGTTCATCAACAAATCTAGTACTTTTGTCCTCCTTTTCTTTTCTCATAAATAGACTACATTTGGGAGAGAAAAAGGAATCTCATGAAAATCTGGAAATGTACGAAAAATTTTACTGTTCCTGGTAACTTTTTCTTACTTTTCTTTTCCAGCAGTGGTATTTACAAGAGTGGAAGTGGGGCAGAGTGCCGTCCGGTCTCCTCCTCCAACGAGAAGCAATTCTGGCTGTGATTAGTTGTTCCTCACTTGATAATTTATAGGGCTCGGAAAAGGCGATGATAGACGTAGTGCTTCTTTATGAATCGCGGCAAACCTTAATTCTATCTAAGAGAGTCGAAACAAAACTTCAATACGTTGGAAAAGAATGGAAAAGATCAACTGGATACAGACTAATTAAAAGAACAGAAGAAGAATGTTAAAGAGAAGAAGATTGCTAAAGAGAGAAGAAGAATGCTAAAGAGAGAAGAAGAATGCTAAAGAGAGAAGAAGAATGCTAAAGAGAGCAGAAGACTTATACTGGGATCAATAAAGAAGTTTGGGGTTCTATCAAGAATGTGAGGGTCACGTCCCCACCCACAGTGGAGGAGGATCTGCCGGAAACCTTCTAATAAGATATTAATATCGTAGAATGTCATAAATAGGGTGAAACGAGCGCAGATAAAATTTTAGTACTGTACTTTTCCCCCTAATCTAGTACTTTTTTTTCTGCATAAGTTAGCACGATATATTTTTGGTGGGTGGTCACACTGCTTCCACTTTTAACGCTGAATCTTCATAACATAGAAGTCAACAGTATTTGTGATAAAAGTCTTGTTTTGTTTGTATCTTCAGACACTTTACTGTTGGTGCTTGTCCT
Organism: Thermobia domestica; assembly: GCF_964235325.1. Classification (NCBI taxonomy): domain Eukaryota; kingdom Metazoa; phylum Arthropoda; class Insecta; order Zygentoma; family Lepismatidae; genus Thermobia; species Thermobia domestica. The sequence continues at coordinate 5,417,130 of NC_137456.1, forward strand.
TGAGGGTCGTTTCTTCCTTAAAGTTTTGTTTTCTAACCATGATTTAATCTAAGCTAAATGCTGAATTACGTTCATAATTATACTTGTCTTCATTTTCTCTTTCACGGTAAGTTGTCAAAAATTCACAATACATACAATACAGACCCAGAACAAATGAGTGAAGGGACGACAGACAGGAAACAATTAAAAACAAAGAGTAATTAAATTTATCTTCTCCATGAGATACAACGACCTGATGTGAGCTTTTCGTGCGAATTACAATTGTTATGTAATGACTAAGTAATTTCCAGGAGAACTTTTCTTGGTTTCTGATAGTTGTCTTAGAAGGTTTGGATTCTGCTAGTGACAATATTGTTATTAATCAGAGGTAAGTTTTGCTTGTAAATAGGGATGTAGTTAGAAACAGTATCAGTATTAAGTCTCTTGGAATATACGGACACAAATGATTTGTTTTTCTATTCATACTTTCACTAACATATCAGGGCTTACGTGACACCGTAGAAGAATGTAATTTCTTAAATCGTATTGAACCTATTTCACTTCTCTGACAACTGCTTTTGAAGTGAAATATTTCAATTTTACACCCACGGGAAGATGAAGGAGGCGGTGATTACGAGAATCAATGAAATGATGGAATGAGGCAAGTGGAAGCAAATGGGAGACCCACGAGGCAATCTAAACGCATCGTGTTTGCCCACCGCAAAACTCAATTGGCGCGAGCTGGGACCAAATTAGGGACCCCACGCACCAGAGGTGAAGTAATTGCTCTTGTTGATAAGTTATGTGCACAAGGAGATTCGAAAGATTCAATCATATTCCCCTCTCCTTCGGAATGGGAAATATTAGATAATAAAGTACTGATTTCTTCGTCACTCCATGAAATTGAAATGTCCATCGTCCATTGCTTTCTTTACCGTTTATGGTATCCGTTTCTCAAGAATGGAAATTACTTATCAGTTTTCCTTTGGAATGGCCTACTTGGTTCACCCAGACGATTACAATATTATAACCTGTTGTTGAGCCTGATCGGATTCTGTTCTTAACCGTATCTGTGCAATAATTCATTATGAGCAGTGAGCAATTTACAGGTGAATTATGAACTTCTCCAAAATAAAATTGCGAGTGTGAATTTTTCTAAGTTCCTTAACTCTTTCGCTGCCAATTTGATTTCAGTACCCCAACCCAATGTGCCATCATCCATACTTTTGCAACATTCAGTCTTTTGCAACAAGCTAGCAACATCTAGCGGAAACCAACCACACTATAAAAAAAAGAACAGGCCAACCCTGTGTGCCACCAGAGTAGAGGTCTGCACGGGCCCAGCCCGTTAATTTATAATGTGAGGCCCGACCGAAATCCGAAATATGCTTTATCCTTTAAACCCGAGCCCGGCCCGAGCTCCTGTGATAATCAAATGAGCCCGAATGACAGAAACTTAATAATTAACGCAAAACTGTATTTTTGTTTAGAACAATTAGAAGTTTAATTTTGCAGTCTAAAAGCTTATTCTACATGATTCAGAGAGAATAACGAAATAAACCTTAAAAGCTTATCATTGCACTTGCTAACTATACGAATTCTCTAAAGAAGATGGTCATCTATATAAATTCCGTCTCCCTTAGCCTCGGTGCATAACTGTGGGACATTAGACTAAATATTACATTTCATTTCCTTTATATAAATTGTCTTGAAATGGAAACATGAATAATCTAAATATTTAAAACAAAGTGTCAATGTGTGCAAATTCCTATGCAGATGGATGTGTACTGAACTCACTCAAATAGTCCTCAAAGCAGTCCTTGTCGATTGCTGTGCAGAAAAAGAATGGAATCCACTCTCTGGATCCTCAAACTTTCACTCACAGATAAGCTAAATATGTTTATTTCTGTTGCTTTTAGTTTTTCTCTTCACTACACAGTTAGTTTTACTTTCAGTTACAAAATGATAATCAGATTTTTAGTGTGGGCGTCTCCAGTTAAAAATTTAGATGTGCTTTAAAAGTTCTCCAGAAAGACTGGTCCCATAAATATCGTTGTACAGTGTATTTACAAAGGTAGGCCCGACAAAGCCCGAAAAATATGATTGAATATTTAAAAATTTACGGCCCGGGCCCGGCCCGAGTCCGAAGTGATCTATGCTTCGTAGGTCCGAGTTCGAGCCCGTGCAGACCTCTACACCAGAGTATCAAAGCTCTCTACCTGTGTCTACTTTACAGAGAATGTTTAGAATGAGAACAACCTCTTGACGCCAAATATAGCGTCAAGTGGTAGCGAACGAGTTAAAATTGTCGATTTGGCAACAACGCATTCAAAGTAACATCGGAAGTAATAGGAAGAAAATAACGAGACTTCCAAACAGCTCACAATTCACTGTTTGAAATACGCAGTTCATATTTTGTTACTTAATGTAATGGCTATTATAGAGTAAAATATAACCTTGACAAATACACAATACTTCGTTAACCAAAGAAAAAATACACACTTTTCAACCAAAGAGAAAAAAAGTAAAAAAAGATGGATTGTTAAGAAGTTCATTATACTTACTATCAATACTAGAGGAAAATTCCATAATTGTTTCGGTAACTATACATATTATATTCTTTCTTCCTGGGGGATTCAATACTTTTGAACCTTGCATGAACCTCAATGAATAATCTTTTTTCTGGTTTTCTTGCTGTAAAATTTTTACTTTTACTTATGAAATACGTAGGCCTATTACATGGGGTAATTGACAATAATGTGATCCAAAGAAAATCTCACAAACGGAAAATCTTTTTTATATTTCTCAGTGTAATTCCTCTTTAATGCAAGGCACTTCTCACATCGATCCATAAGATTTTTGTAAACTTTAAAAAAAAAAAAAAAAAAAAAAAACTTATAGTTTTCAGGAAATCCCTTCAGCCGTAATAACTTTTACATCACTACTAGAACGAACTTCGTTTTAATAATAATAATAATAACTCCTTCACTCCCTCTCTCTTTTTCCTTCCACCATACTTTGTAGGACGTCCCTCATGATAAGTTCCTTCTTTGGCAATGTTCCAACCAGCTCCTCTTCCTCTTCTTAATAATATCTAAAATCGTTCTTTTCTACCCATCATTTCTAAGGCCCTCTCATTCGTTTTCCACTCGACCCAACTAATTCTCTCCGTTCTTCTCTACAGCAACGTTTTGAAAGCTTCCACTGTTTTTCATAATTTTTTGTCTAATATCCATGTTTCTTACCCATACAGAAAAATACTCTACATGAATCATTTTATGAGTCTTTTTCTCAACTCTTGATTCAAAGTCCCACAAAATATTACTTTTTTCCTCCTAAAGGCTTCTTTCGCCATTCCTATCCTTATTTTTGTTTCACGTTCACATTTCATATCATTACTAATAATATTACCCAAGTATCTAAAGTTAGTCACCTGTTCTACTTTCTCTCTTCCTATTTCTATATTTCACACCGATCCCTTCCTTTCAATCACCATCGCTTTTGGCTTTTGTATTCTTCACAGCCCTTCCTCAAGTTTTCTTACATCTTATTGATTTTCTCTTCAGATTCTGCAACAAGTACCATACCATCTGCAAAACGTATACACCTAATCATTCTATTTCCTACTGAAATGCCGTATTCCTTTTGTAAGCTCTTTTATAATATCTTCTAGATAGATATTAATGTATGCGAGAGATGGCAACCCTGTCGAACTTCCTTTCCAATTGCATTCTCCTCTCTCATTTCCTCCACTATTCTAACACTTAATTGTTGGTTCATATTAGGGATGGCCACAAAGTTCCGGTTCCGGCGGAACCGGTTCACAGAAATCCGATTTTTAGAACCGGTTCCGGACCTGGATCCGAAAACCCGGTTCCAGAACCGGATCTTAAGAATCGGTTCCAGACCTGGATCCGAAAGCCCCCAAAGACCCGTAAAGGTGGAACAAAGTTCACCTTTAAAAAAAATGCAAAGAGGACCTTGTGCCTTCCCCGCCCACACCCACTTCTGCCCCCATAAAAAAATGTTGGTCCACCAACCGGTGTTAGGCAAATGAGTTTGCCAGTTTGCCTGTTTAGCCAATGAGTTTACCAGTTACCCAGTTTATTTAGTCAAATGAGACAAGCGGCCGCCTGGGCGCCTGCCTGTCGCTTCCACTATTTCATCTAGCACACGTTTCACAGCCTGCCAATAGCTCGGGTTTAGCGTAGGGGAGGTCACAAAGTTTCGGTTCCAGCGGAACCGGTTCCAGACCTAGATCCGGAAAACCGGTTCCGGAACCGGATTTTCTAGAACCGGATCTGTCCATACCCGAAAACCGGTTCTGGCCATCCCTAGTTCATATATGTTTCCTATAACTCTTCGATCTTTCCGTCCAAACCCAACCTTCTTAGAACTACCAACAATTCCCAATTGACATGACTTAGTCTTGTTTTCTCCATTATTCCAGTTCTTTTAATATAGCTTGTCATCAGGCCCGTATCCAGGGGGTCTATGGCTCCCCTAAATTTTGGCTGGCCCTCTAAAATTTTCACGGTAGACTGGCAAATGAACTATAATATGGTTGCATCGGCCCCCCCTAACTTCAGCCCCCCCTACATTTTTGGGCTGGCTACAGGCCTGCTCGTCATGAGTTTGTTTGCTGTTATTAATTTTGAAAGCGTTTCTCACGATATACCTGAAACATTGGCTTTGCTAAATACTTGCTTGAACTAAGCGTGCTGACAAAATGTGCCTTTCGTTCTCCAACACGAACATCTCGTCAAATGCACACAAGCTTCGCGTTTCATACTTCTCACTATCCTCCAACAGAGCACTAATATAAAGCAATGTGAGTACACTGGGTATTTCGATTATTTCGATAACTATCTGAATGCCAATAAATAAATCAACATAGAGTAAATCTGGTACAATTTATTTACTAGGGAACTGCCTTATTACTAAAACTAACTAACTAACTAACTCTATGGCCTATGGAACCCGGAGGTTCAGTGCCGCGTTCACAAAAGCTCTCCACTGACTTCTATTCTTAGCTAATTGCATCCAGTTTCTACTTGGTATTCCAATCTCTGCGAGATCCATCTTAATATTATCCTCCTATCTGCGCCTAGGTCTTCCTAATTGTCGTTTTCCGATTGGTCTTCCAGTCAAGACTTTGAAACCGTTTCTACTTCGTTCCATTCTAGCTACATGACCTGCCCATCTAAGTCTCCTAGACTTGACGATCCTAACAATGTTGGGTAAACCGTATAAATTATGTAATTCCTCGTTATGAAGTTTCCGCCATTCCCCATTCCCGTTCCTTTTGGGTCCGAATATTCGTCTGAGGATCTTGTTCTTAAACACTTTCAGTCTATGTTCTTCCCTCAGAGTAAGCGACCATGTTTCGCAACCATACAGAACAACAGGCATGATTATCGTTTTATATATTTTAAGCTTCAAATTCCTCGACAGAATTCGCGACGACAAGAGATCTTGAACCGAATAATAACACGAATTCCCTGCTTTTAATCGACATTTAATTTCTTCGTGAATATGATTTTCGTATGTTAATATTGATTCTAGATATTTGAAACTATCCACGTTAACAAAAGTATTATTTAATATTTTAACGCATCCGTAATTTGCAGTATTACTGACCCGACGCACTTCCATGTATTTAGTTTTTTCTGCATTTACTTCTAAACCTATGTCCCTGCAAGCGTTTAAGAAGATCTCTGCATTTCTTTCTATTGTTCTTCTATCATCCCCTATTAAATTTACATCATCAGCATATGCCATAACCTGGTGAATACCATTCAACTCTAGGCCCTGGTTGGTATCTTTGATTTTCCTTATAGCGTATTCAGAACAAAGTTTAATAATAATGGCGACAACACATCTCCTTGTTTCAGGCCATTTTCGACGTGAAAGCTCGTGGACAAAAATTTTCCTATCTGCACTTTACTTTGGGATTCATTTAAACATATCATAATTCATCTAATTACTTTCTCGGTATTCCAAGTTCTGTAAGAACGTTGTATAATGTTTCTCTCCTAACCGAGTCGTACGTCTTTCTAAAATCAATAAATAGTTGATGTACCGGGGTATTGAAGTCCCACTTTTTTTCGAGTACTTGGCGAATGGTAAATATTTGGTCGATAGTTGATTGATTTCGCCTAAATCCGCACTGATAATCTCCAATAATTTCATCAGCGTATGGGGTCAATCTTGCAAATAGAATATTTTAAAGGATTTTATAGGATGTTGACAGAAGAGAAATGCCTCGATAATAATTACAGTCAGTTTTGTCGCCTTTCTTGTAAATTGGAACAATGGTTGGTTCTTTCCACTCTTGTGGCCATTCTTCCTTGTTCCAGATAAGGAAAATAAGTTTGTGTATCTTGTTCCATAGTTTTTCGTCTCCAGCTAAAATTGACTCAGCCGGAATTTCATCTACACCCGGAGATTTGTGTTTCTTTAATTTCTTTATAGCTTTTTCTACTTCTATTCGGTTGGGTTCTGGAATATACGGTTCTGCGGTGTGCATATCCTTTTCTCCAGTCACACTAGTTTTTGGTTGCGTGTTAAGCAAATCGTCAAAGAAATCTTTCCACCTATTTAAGATGCTATCCGTATCGTGAGAACTGTACCGTTAGATTTATTTAATATATTAGCACGAGGTTGATAGCCTTTCTTAAATTCATTGCTCACCTTATATGTTCTGGATGTTTTTATTTTTAGTATTATCTTCAAGTTCCTTAATTTTAGCTTTAAAAAATCGCGTTTCTTTGTTCTAAAAGTTTTGGAAGTTTCCCGCCTGATACTTCCCGCCTGATGCCTTATTACGGCTTTAGTTAAATATGACTTAAAATATGTATGTACATTCAATGGTTTCATATGAATATCATCTCTTGTTCCATCTTTCCTGTTGTTTCTTATATGTAGCTTATGAAGAATATAGCAAGCTATCAAATTACCCAAGCATACTAAAGAAATGTTCTGAGCCACTACTACTACTACAATAATAATAATAATAATAGTAATAATAATGCTATTTCAAATAATTGATAAGAGTTGTTTCATATTTTCTACTGATCATTTAAATCTTTAATTTCAGATATAATCAATGGAGGCAAATGAATCAAAATGTTCATTAGAAGATCAAACGTAGTCTTTATATTATTCTATTTAAGGTAAGTATGTGCTGGTGGGCTCATTAAAGTATGCAATTTAAGAAGTGATTAAGTTTCGTTTCAGTTTTTAGGTTACCCTTCTTGGCAATTACATATGTTTATCTTACTCTCGGATAATTTGATTTTAAGTACTCAGTATATTAATAATTCGTTGTTTGATATCACAAATAATATTCGAACCTTTAATTGTATTTGCTACTTTGTTATAACTAATTGCTAGAAAAAAAAAAAACAGTATATACAATCGTGCTGTGATGTATTTTGTCGCGGTACTTTTAACGTTTACAGCATTTCACATACATAAGCGACAGGCAAACCATCGGAGTTTGCGTTATTCCGAGCACGGGGTCGTACTTCTGCTGGCCCCTAACAACTTCCAACTTCCCGCCGAAGTTGTCACTGTTGTCAAGAATTACCTTTTGCTCACTTTGGACCTACTTTGGGAATTCTGTTGAGATCAAGTCTGAGAATTATAACTAGTAGGGAATCTTTTGGATACCCATTTCACATTGAGAAAATATTCAATTTTTGGATTGCGCGTATATGGCTTCCTTTACGCTCATATAGATCACCACTGTATGATTTCTCGAACGAAACAGGATGTATTGCGACTTAGCCACTCCATGATTTTGGGCAGCCTTACCTATGAAACTATGCAATTTTTCCTCACAGAACTATATGATCTTTTCTCTTATACTGATATACGGGATCACTTCTTTCAGTGTCTCAGTATAGTTCATTTACATACTATATATATGTTTGAAATACAACTCAACATTATTTGTCGACTCATGGTACGGTGAATATTGAATAATTTTTATCTGAATAAGTATACATTACGATATGAAACTTAAGAAACTGTAATGTCTTTTTTATTTCTTACTGTTACTTTAAATAATTTCATCCTGCTACATTCTGTGGATCATAGTTACCTGTATTATTATGGACTTTTCAGCGGCATTTCGATGCTTGTAGTTTTTGCACATCCTCAGAGCGAGTTCGATGAAGACTTACTGGTAAACTTCACAGACGACTACAGGAAAACCCAGCCACCATGTACTATTGTTAATGGCAAAGGTAATGCATTAATTACAATATTTTTTTTTAACTTTTAGTATTAAATTCAACAGAAAAGTTCGTTTAATGAACCGAACAGATAAATAACTCCTTTTAAGTTATTTAAAATATAAATTTTTTGAGTTAAGAGTAGGGCCATTGCTATAGTATCCAGGGTGGCCGAAAAGTAGGTATACAGTACCGTACTGATCAACTCATTGCATTTTTTTATAATTTTTTATTGTTATCCACCAGATAGACTTAGTTTCTGTATTATTTGTTCTTAATGTCTTTTTACTTATATCTTAAGCTCGGAACAGTCAAAGTACACTGAGAAAAAAAATGTAGGTGGCGTATTTAAAAAGGTAGGTTACATGCGTAATTCCTGTAGTTTTTGGACTTAACGTACAACAGACGTATAACTGAAAACGCATGTTTTATAATACTTTCCGTGTAAGTGTTCCATCTATACGTACTTTCCGTATGAAATGATATAGGCGGTCGGGATTTCGCATACAAATGTGGACATATATAACATATAGCTGAGGAATGTATCATAAGTATATGCACGTGATATACAGAAAGCTGTTAGATATCAGACATCCTGCAACGGCATGCTGTAACATCTAAGGGGAGTGCCTATATTACATACGGATAACGTATGCTCCGTACTGATTTCTGTAGTAAGTAAGAGGATACCGTATATTTGTACAATATGCAGCTGTCCGCAGAACGGATTTTTCTCTGTGTAAATAAATACATACACGGTGTAAATTAGAATCTTATACTTGATCAATACAGGGGTGTATACCTACTTTTGGCCACCCAGAGTGACCAAAAGTAGGTATACAGAACAGCATCATTCAAGTATGACATTTTAATTTATTAAGATAATGCATTTATTTGCTTCGGTCTGTTCCATGCTTCAGGTATAAGTACAAAGAAATTAAGGCCAAATAATGAAGAAACTAAGTCAATACCTGTATGGATAACAAGAAGTGAATGCTATAAAATGTCATCAGCCGATCAATTCGGGACTATATAACCTACATTTGGGCCACCCTGTAGTTTATACTTATTTCAGATTCTTTCTTTAATTCCTGCTAAATGTCATTACGTTTAAGCGCCTAGAAGTATTTACTATCCTAGAAGTATTCAGCTGAAAGTTAAATGTTTCTTTTTCTCGAGGATAATGCCAAATATTGAAATTTGTTTTATTATTGTACTTTGTGAAAGAGTACGATCTTAGTTCTTAATAAATGTCCACGTAGGGCTATGATATAGAATATTACATTAGAATTAACAACACGAATCTATTTCTAGAAGGAGACCAAGGAATTTCTAATCCTCTAATCTATCCTTCCTCTGCCACTATGTGTAATCCTCAATTCATTTTCAATTATTACACCACGTGTTCTGACTATCAACACCGATTTATTTAATATAAAAAGCTACTGAATATCCATAATTCAAGCTTTATTCCTTGTCAGTATGATTAGGCTAACAGTCAGGGATGTATTTTGAGGAAGAAAGTAAGTCAAGTTTTAGCGTTATAGTTGCAGCTTTCTATATTCTTGAGTTTAAATGCTAACTCATTTCCAATTATTCCATACAGTGTGATTCAATTAATTTATTTCTGACAGACAGTGAGGGACTATTGGAGTTTCTGGTATTCTTTTCGTAATTGTTTTTTTCCTAGTCTGGTTATTTCTTCCTAAGTCAGTTCCACTAAACCTCTTTTAATTTTAAAGTAATATGAATATTTTCCTAAATGCTACTGTTTTCTGTTTTGGATATATATTTAGTATTTCTTCTGCAATATTTCTTTCTTTCTTTTTTTTCTTTTTTTGTAGAGAATACAGAATTCTGTTTACAGTAATTTATTATAAATAGATCATACATGTATAATTTAAAATTTAATAAAAGAACGGATGAATTTTTTATTGGAAATAACACACAATAGAAATTCTTAAACGATGTTACATTAAAAAAAAAAAATCCTGCTTGTACAGAAGAGTAGCAAAAGTAAATAAAACAACTTTGCATATCACTCACAATATGTTACATCTTAGAGGTAGAGGTAGAGGTATGTACAATATGTTACATCTTAGAGGTAAAACTGAAATCGAAATTGCTAGCTACATTATTACGACAAAACGTTTGAAACATTTGAAGTGCATTTTTAAACATAGTTAGCATTTAACACTAGGTGTAGATAAAATGTTGACACGAGTGTAAATATTTGTTATATTCGAATGTGTATAGGGTAAAAAAATGAATACAAAAATTAGACTTTAACAATAAGATTAACTATTAATACAATAACGATAATTTATCGTAAGTTATTGGGTTATTAACTACTGATCATACAATTTAATGTTAAATTTCTCATTAAATAACTAATAATTAAATGTTATTTTATTATAGAAATTAATAGTTATAAAATATCTTCTTTCTGTAGTTAAACGTGCGGAAGTTAGGATGGACATGCTTATCTTAAGAGGACCTCTAATTAAAGAAGTAGAACAGGTAAACAATAATGATAGTTAGAAGACTATTTTCAAATTTTAGAAACTACTTATAACCCACAGTTGGACTAGCTATGGAGGAAATAGGCTTTTTTGTACTCTCTTTTTCAGATACTAATTGAGCGCATTGTATCAGCAATAATATACAAATTGATGGAGAGATGGAGGCATTTTTGTGTGACAAAAATTATCCTTTCTTAAGGATTTTCATAAGGGATAAACATATCTAGATAAGTGATTTCTGAAACTTAACTTTCCGTCCTCGATTTTTTTCGAAATGAAATCTTTCAGTTTTACGTCCTACGATTATGCCGACTAGGCTGAAGAAGACTGTGATAATGAGAAATAAATGGAATGGTGGAGTGAATAATGTGGGAGGAAACGGGAGAACCCCGACAAAACCCAAGCACACAGTATTTGTCCGCCACAAAGTTCACTTGGCTCGAGCTGGGATCGAATCAGGGACCTTATGCACCAGAGCTGAACGCTCTACCATTGAGGCAATGCGGCTCCTTGAATTTTTTTCGAATAGTTATGAAGATAGAAACAGAGGACAATTTTTTATTTTGAGTAACCAAACTACAAGAGTACTTTCATTCGAGCTAAAACAGTTTGTGAAAGATCTTTCTTCTAAAGTTTTTTTTTTTTTTTTTTTGTAGCTACTCGAATCACACACACACACTGTTGTTTCTTGAAACATTTATCTATTGATGTGGAAGGAAGATTCTTTTGTTAGTGGTAAGCTAAGAAGATTAAAAGGAGGTTAAAAAAAACACCAAATATTTAGGTCTGCATTTTAAGGAAAAAACATCTTTTAGAAAAGTATAGGTGTGTGATATCTGAATGCGTATGTTGGTGAAAACTATTTCTTACTGAGAAACTAAACTGCACACTGCTCGCTAATTCTTGGCTTTCCACAGTTGCGGGGTTTATAAATCATTACTGTCTGTCTTCGATTTGAAATCTCAATAATCATGTGAATAAAGAATAATCAAAATTATTTGTTGTACCTTTTCCCGTTATAACTTTTAGATGGCGAATACGGTAATTTGGTCCTTAAAATCCTGTATATGGCTCTGAAGGTACAGCTTAATGTGCTATTTGAGCTAGATTCCTAATCACTGACTGAGCTCCTAATGCTAACCAGATAATTGTTGGGATAGTACTTTTCATATGAAGTTCTTGTACAATATCCTTTAAGATGTTCATTCCTATTTCCGACTAACTTTGGCATATTAGTGCTCTTATAGTGTAAAATAACTTTGACTTACAGGATGCTAATAATAATAATAATCAGAGAACTAAACATTAAGAAATAATTAGAGTTCTATAAATAGTGACGTTTTATTGCCTCACCTTGGATGCAGTTCTAAAGTGAAGCTGCATTGGGTGTATCCATTACTTACTGTTATTATGAGTAAGGTGAGACCCGCAGTGGTTCTGCGCTCGATACTCTCTATTACCGTCTTAGATTTTTCATCTTAATTCTTTTCAAGAAATCTTTTCTAAACACATTTATGTCGCCTTAAGCTTTGTTGAAGCTTCGTGTATAACCTGATCAACATATAAGGCCATTTAACACATTTTCCTAGAAGTGATATATGGTCAGCGGTAGAATATGGAAATGTTGTTTGAAGACCATCTTTCAAGACTTATCTCAATTACTTGTTTTCATCCTGTTTGAAACTACACTTTCAACAATTTTGCAATATTTTGTGGTTTCATTATTTCAATCTATTTTGACTCTTTGTTTCAACCATATGTGACACTATTTTTCCTTATTTTATCTTACTTTTTATGATCTCTTCTTTCTCATGTGATGTGTGCGTTACAATCTATTATTAATAAATATTTTAAAATGACTCCAAAACCACCCCTTGTATTGCCAGATAAAGTATTTATTTACGCTTGTTAATAAAACATTCATGATTGGAGTGGAATATAGGATCGATGTAGAAATTATTAGACTCGTACATATGAATCAGATCTGGAATTATCAGAAAATTATTTCATGATCATTTACTTTCGTTAATCTCCTTAAGGGTCTTTACTACAGCAAAATTAAACTACCGCTAATTTTAGAGCTTTTCTGTAATGTCTTCAAAACAAATAAAAATATTCGAAAAGCAGAAATGTAGTGAACTAGACAATACGTTTTGTATGTGATACCTTTACCATGATTCACCTATCTGGTTTTGGTATACTGCTATTTACAGAATTCGCAAAAAATGCTAAAACTATCTAGCATTTTTTGCCAAACAAAAGTAGATAGATGAGTTGTGATAACGGTATCAAATACAAAATCATATGCAGTTTTATATGAAGCTTCATAGTAAAAGTAATAATGCAATCGCATGAACTATTTTGCGGAGGAGTACAAGCGTCGGCAGGAGAACAGCAAGTCAGCGAGATTTAGTTTCACGTGGCTTTGTTTATCGCAGTTTAGAGCTTACGCCGAATAATATTTAGTTCACTACGTTTCTGCTTTTCGAATATTGTTAGTTGTTTTGAAGACATTACAGAAAAACTCTAAAATTAGCGGTAGTTTAATTCCGCTGTAGTGAAGACCATAAAGGACAATTATGGAACTTAAAAGTAAAGATTTCATTTCATACTTATATTTTTGTGTTACCCAATATTATATATATATATATATATATATATATATATATATATATATATATATATATATATATATATATATATATATATATATATATATATATATATAGTGATAAAGTTGTCTTATCGTTTTAGGAAGTGAATTTGGACACCGTTATAAACTTCTATTGGACAGATCCTCGTGTAAAGGCGAAGCCAAATGTAAGGACCTACCTATCAGAAGAGACGACGAAAAAGCTTTGGCTGCCACTCATAACGTTTCGTCCAATGAAATCGGTGAAGATGACTTCAGGTTCCAACAACTTCCAGATGCTGCGGCTATCAACGGGAACAGATGGGACAAGTTCTTTTGTCTATGAATTTAGGTAAAGTAGTGTTCTCGTGTGCATTGTGTACTGTACATATTAAACTGTCTTTATACAAAAATAGTGTACATACAAAACATGTATACTAGGGGGAGGCGAATTAGTTCTCGGAATTCTGGTGTGGCTCTTTATTACTACAATATAAGTACACATTAACTTAATTGTCTTCAAAGCTGGTACCTTCGGAACACACACACACTATTGTTCCATCGCTTTTACGATTGGTGGAATTACTGACAAAAGACGTCTTTTCGTATCTTCCGAAGTTCAGGCTTCGCGTTGATCTCTTTTACGGTGTTGTTGAAACGGGTAATTTTATCTCTATGGTGCTAAACTGTCTTTAAGGCTATCGAAATCTCTGAAGCAGATTTCTTCAATATGCGAATGAACTTGATGTTTGCGCGTTGCTCGAACTGCGACATTCTGCCAACTGATTATCACAGACTCATCTGTTCAGCTACACTACTCAACTACTCGTACACTGCCTGTTATGACCTATTCACACTTGTAAAACTCATAATGAGGCAACCCAAGGGCAATATTGTATACGATTCATTGTGATTGCGTCACAAAGGCCAAACCTACAACAATATTCTGAGAACTTTCTGACTGCTCTTCGTATATACAATAGTACGTTCAAAAAGTTACCGATCTGAAACGTTTTAAATTCCCATCTCTAGAAGGAAAAACTACCAGTTTGGAAAATAATTTCCTACGTTGTACTATAATAATAATAATAATAATAATAATAATAATAATAATAATAATAATAATAATAATAATAATAATAATAATAATAATAATAAGAAGAAGAAGAAGAAGAAGAAGAAGAAGAAGAAGAAGAAAATAATGAAAACAAAACTTACGTATCTTTTGTGTTAGTTTTTTTTCAATTTCTTAGTGAATTATCAATAAATTACTACCTTCCACATTTATAAAATAGTTTTTGAATTACTATTTTCATTAATGAAAAACAAATATATATTATGTTGTCAAAAATGGAATGAGTTGAGTTTGAGTTTAACGTTCCGTTCAACAGCGAGGCTATATGAGATGTGGCTCTGCTGATTAATGTGGAATCCAAACCACATCAGTTCCCGCTAAGAATCAAACCTGGGTCTCCCACGCCAAAGGCGCGTACGCTAACAGCTTAGCCACGAAGGAGCTCTAAAAATGGAATGACTCCATCGCACCTTTGTACTATTCCCTTATACTGAGCCAACTGATACTAGAAAATATTGTTTTCCATACATTTCATGTGGCACGTTTGCAAATTTATTGTTTTTCGTTTAATGTTTTCCATGATTTCGTTCATTCCTTCATTGGTTTGTTTCCTTCTTTTTTCAAATACCAGAACGCAAATTTCATTTCTTGGACTTGATTTTTAAGAATCACATATAAATGATTAAGTCACTCCTCACTTGCCTGGACTTTGCCGGTAAGACAATACTTCAAAACTAAAAATTAACAATACTAACACGTTTATTGATGACACATTATGCTTATTTCTCGCTTGTAGAGAATTTTGTTAGCCTTGATTATATATATAGTGAAAATCCCATATATGTTGCCAATTTTGACGAAAACTCCATTTATCCCATTCCAATCATTAATGTTAAAAGCACAAAATGGGATTTTCCTCCGGATTGGCATCACTGACTGAGAGGTTGGGGGGAAGAAAAAAGGGCCCGCGAGATTTTAACTGATTCTTGTAGTACCCGACGAGAGAAATCGATTACTGAAAGAATTTTCAAAATCGGTGCAGACAAATATGAAGAAAATCGCATTTTCATGTACCGGTTCAAAATGGGAAAGAAAATAAGGGCCCGCGAGTTTTTCCTTCCCCGTTTTGAACCGTACATGAAAAATGCGATTTCCTTCCCCATTTTGAACCGGTACATGAAAATGCGATTTTCTTCATATTTGTCTGCACCGATTTTGAAAATTCCTTCACTAATCGATTTCTCTCGTCGAGTACTACAAGAATCAGAGAAAATCTCGCGGGCCCTTTTTTCTTCCCCCCAACCCTGTGAGAAAAGCATTGAAACATTGTTTTCTCTTTGTATATACATACTTATGTTACGTAACTAAGGGGGAGGCAAATGAGGCTTGTGCCCTGGGCGTCGGATTGGAAGGGGGGCACACAACTGGGCAAATATTTATTTTTACTATAAGGCAAGGAAAGGATTGGAAGGGTGGCACAAAACTGGGCAAATATTTATTTTTACTATAAGGCAAGGAAAGGAGTTTTAGCAAACTAAAGTTCATAAAAAATATATCTCAGAAACTTAACAGCACAACAACGACTTACCAACCTTAGGATCATATCCATAGAGCATAAGTTAGCTTCAAAGCTATCTTTCGAGGACATTGTAAATAAAAACCCTTGCAGCCAAAAGAGCCCGCAAAGTTAAATTTTAGTTCCAGCTTTTTGTGTTTTGATTTAACTTACACTAACTTAAAAGATTTCCAAAATGAACGAGAATAATTTTTCGAGACAATAGCTTGACTGTTTGTCATAATTAAATATTCTATTCTAAAGCAATAGATTGTTGATTCATTCTAGACATGCACATCCCGATATAATTCCAAAACATTGTGATCTGCAGTTATTATGATAAGACTATAAGAATATGTCAAACGTGCTATTCTCAGATTATTTGGCAATCAAATACTACTTAGTTTGGTGTTTTATCTCGTACTAAAAATTAAATTATGTACTGTGATTTTGAAATCAAGCTTTATCACTTGAAGATAAAATGGAATAGGAGAATTACTGTGTGATGCCAATATCACGTGTAGTCGGGGAGCGTTTTGGTTTGATTGGTGAAGGATGGGCGGTAAGCCGAGTTCTTCGCTGGGGCCAAACTAGCTTAGTTTTCGTCGTTGGTTGTGAGCCGTCTTACATTGTAACTAGTTGTGGTGATAAGATTTCTGTTTAATATCAAGAAATACAGTAGAGTGTGTTACAATATTAAAAATCGAGCAACATATGTCTTTTTTGGGTGGTTGAAAACACGTTTTGTGTGAGTCACAAATATAGAAAACATGGGAAACCACTATTCAGTGAAAAGTTGTTCAACAGTATCAAGATTGACTTAAAACTATTAAAATACTAAGAGAGGCTATAACATATAAGGTACATATTTTTATTGATCACCATTGTTTACTTTGATTGTTTGAAAAATGTGCAGGAGGATTGATCTGTGCTTTCAAGCTAAGATAAACAGTTCTTAACATGTACAGCAGAATCCCTCTCGTTTGCCCTCGGTTGGTCGAACACTCCAGTTGATCCGACCGTTCTCGAGCCGAACTTGTCCCGACTCGTCGGTGACTCACGGAGAGCATTGTCATTTATTGCCGTCGCGGCATTGTTGTTTACTTGCTGTTACAACATATCCACTGTAGTGCCTCGTAATTTCTTGTATCGTTTCTTTGGTTGTGCGTGTTTTCTGTACTCTGCAGTTTTTAATGCTCTACGTTCATTTCTTTTTTACTGTAGAGAACAATAGAGTCATTTTTTAGTTCAGAGGTTGTTTATTTTAATGTAAATCTGCATTTTTCTGTATTTTCTGATAATCCGACCTTTTCTGAGTTCCGACCATACCCCCAGTCCCAAAGGCGACGGATTAAACAGGTTCTACTGTACTATGAATCAAAGCTGTAGTGAAATGTTTCTATGTATATCTTTGCAATAGTCCACTGCGGATCGTCTGTTTCAATGCACGTATGTATATTTTAAAGACTAACTATTTTTTGGTAAACAATAAAGAAATATCATATAGACTAATCGGAATACGAAGTTCTTTGTCTAGCCTTTTTTTTTTTTTTTTTTTTTGTAACTAACGGTACTCCTACGGAAAATGCATACTATTCGATGTTTGTTGTGAGTGCTATCAAGAACAAAAAGTAGATATACAATCTACATGTCTATTCCAATATAGGCCAAGTTCTCAATTCAGTATAAAGAATGTCGTTCTGCCCACATTAATGAAAAGTGAATTAAAACTGCTCAACTCATACGGGACGTATTCAGAAAATAAATAATAAATATATGTATAAATAGAAGGGGCTACCACTCTAAGTGTGTTCGCTCCAAAACTTTAAACTAAAAATAATGCTATGCTGCAGACATAAATGAGATATTTTCTTGCGATATACGTATCTCCCAGTTTTTCATTCTTTGTGAGTTCTTTCATAGCAAATGACTTATACCATATTTTTGAGTTGTTAATGAAATAATTGTTTATAAATAATACCAACAAAATTACTTAAGTTTTAATTGAGTAAACTCTCAGATAAGTACCCCTAGCGGATATTTTCGTAAGAAGTAATTTATACAACATCATAAAATTAGACAACAAAAAAAAAAAAAAAATAAATAAATAAATAAATAAATAAAAAATAAAAATAAAATAAAATAAAATAAAAGTTCTGTGCAAAGGACCCCAGGGTATGGTTTCGATGTATTTTGTTATACAAAATCCAAATTTCGAAACCCGAGAACGATCGATTGTGTCAGTTTTTAAATGGGCAAAACACTTTAGCGATTTTGGATAGGAAGGACACACATTTTCCGCACAAAAACACAATTGACACGGTTAATCGTCCGGGGGTTTCGAAATTTGGATTCTATGTAACAAAATAGTTCGAATCCATACCCTTGGGTTCACTGCACAGAACTTTTGTTTTTTCATAGCTGAATTACGTGTATCCTCCCTTTTCAAAATCGCTCAAGTTTTTTGCCGATAAAAAGAATTGTCATGATTGATGTTGTTGGTGTTTCGAAATTTGGATTCTGACAAGGAAGGGTCACGCAGTGACTCCGCTGAGATCCGAACGAGACAATTGTGTTTCCATTTGATATATTATAACTAGATAAATCCCAAAGTTATACGTGCCACCGGGCGGAATATCTTGAGTTACAACATATTTTGTAATGTAAGAACTACAAAAAATTATCTGGCAGAATAGTTTGAACCGAGTCTTTTGTTCGGAAACGGTTGAGTAAATGGAAAACTCGGACAATACGTATCCCATCATTTCCAAGGACACACTTTTTTGGATAAAAAAAAATTGCCCCAGGGTCCTCGCATGGTCTCAGACGGGGTCCAACTCAAAATTTCCAAATGGCATGGGGGTTAAGTAGCACATCGTTTGAAAGCTGTTGCAAAATGAAAGAAAATGCACTAAACCTCGACTCTCTACGACAACCCTGTGCAAAATGGCGAAGGGTCAAAATGTAAACCAAAACTTAATTGAAAAGTCCATGGTCACCCGTATAAGTCGGAAACGGTGTGACAAATGTGACAATAGGAAAGGGGGTGTGACATTATTTTCAAAGTACAACAATTTAAGTTAAAACGTCTTGTCCCAGGGTCCCCACAGAGTCCCAGGTGGGGTCCAACTAAAAAGTTTCAAATGGCAAAAAGGGTTAAGTATCTAATCGTTTGCAAGTTCTTGTTAATTGAAAGTAGATGGAGCAAGTCTCTACTTTCTACGATAACCCTATCCAAAATGGTCAAAATGTAAACAAAAGCTTATTTGAAAAACTATGGCCACCTTGAATCCAAGATTGACACTTAAAAACCTATGTCATTCATAACAGTACAAATCTGGATGTCTATTTTTCTCTATTATGTGTTTAGAAACAATAGGAAGAGTAAAGAACAATTGAATTTCGATTCACTTCAACTATTATTTCATTCGGTAACAACACATATGTTTTGTTTCTTAATGCATGTTCGTCGCGGTTCTCTCGACATTATTTACTTGAATACAACGAATATGCGATGAACACACAACTCTTACTTTCTACTCACACTGCTAAACAAAAGTTGAATATCTTCGGATGTTTTTTCTAATTTTGTCATACGTAATTCATGCATAAAGGACTTGCTGGCCCAGTAGGTTGGGGGCTCTATTGCAACGTATTAGTGATGGTTACATTTGTATGGCATTCGTTGCTTTGATCGAATACTTCAAGCAATACCAAATATATATATATATATATATATATATATATATATATATAAAGATTCATTTGCAAGATTGGCGAGTAGTACCAAACCATGTGTAAGTCATTTTAGTACATCGAGCTGTGTCAAACTTTTTTGGCTTGGTCACAGTATTCCAAGAAATATCATATTTATGTACGAATTCATTTTTTACTCTGACAGCCATATTGGATTACAGATTATGCTCTTTGATATTTTGTAGATACCTACCAGGCCCGTAGCCAGCCCAAAAATTTAGGGGGGGCCCGGTTGAAGTTAGTACCGGGGTTGAAGTTAGTTGGCCGATCCAACCATATTACCACATTATAGTTCATTTGCAAGTCTACCGTGAAAATTGTAGGGGGCCGGCCAAAATTTAGGGGAGGTGGACCACCTAGACCCCCTGGATACGGGCCTGATACCTACTATTAACCATAAACGCAAATACCACATTTTGCTTCTCCAACACCAGTAGTGTGAGTTGGACATGCGTTCGATACATAGTGCGATATTTTGAACTCAAGACGTCGCGTTTTTGAACATTTCGCATATTTTCGTCACCTATTAATCACCATTAACCCTAGAACGGTCGGGCTGGGTCTGTGAGACCCATTTACTTATATTTTAAATAAAATTTTCAACTTAAAGTTTGCGGTTTGAGTTGTAACTTCCTATACCTTCCTATAACGAGCGATAAGATACGCTAGTGTTGCAAACCAGTTTGATTTAATGTTAGTTTTCTTTTAATAGAGCTCTGAACCTCACGTGGGTCTGTCAGACCCAGCCAGACAGTTCACGTAACTTTTTTTTTGCCAGTGTCAAGTATCTTGTAGGAAGTTCATTTTTTATGTGACTACCTATTCGGCATTTTCTGAGTGTGTAGATACGAACAACATTTCAGTTGGTATTTTGAGCAACTTTAGAACATATAGAAACGTGTAACAGTTTCTGAGAGTGAAATTCATAGAATTTTATATAATGATGAAAATGAACTGGTCGATTCCGATTCAGATCCTGATTTTGAATTCCTTAGTGACCATGATAGTAACAGTGAGTGTGGGGAAGAAGATGATAAGTGTGAAGAATTGTTACTACTGTCGCTGCTGAGAAATCTCATCTCACTCCGCCATTAGATAACAATCCTGCCTAAAATGAAAACTAAAAACTTTACCCCTGAGATTGAACCTAGGTGGTGCCTTAGGTTTAGTTAAATAAACTTATAAGTTTCCTTTACAATATTATTTACCTATAACAAAATGTAAGCAAATTTTCTTTTTTATATAATTTTCTGAAAAAAAAACTCATATAAGTTACTAAGAAAATATGCAAACAATTACAAAAATATTGTTAAAAATAAGCGAAAACACCAGTTTTGAGCTGAAATGCTTTTTCCTGCTTTGGAAATACTTGTACTTACATATAAAGAACGTTTTTATTTAAGAAATATCGGTTACATATTAATTATGCAGTTTTATTTTCTTGGGTCTCTCAGACCCAGCCCGACCTTTTCTGAAACTTTTTTCCGCCCGACCGTTGTAGGGTTAATGCAAAATTTGGTTTTCCTAGCATCAGCAGTTTGGTATGCTTATCCTTTCGATATAGGTTTTAAGCAATCATCTTGGATTCAAGGTGGCCATAGATTTTCAGTTAAACTTTTGTTTACATTTTGACCCGCCGCAATTTTGGACAGGGTTGTCGTAGAAAGTCGAAATGTCCTCCATCTTTTTTCACTTAACAAGAGCTTTCAAACAATGTGCTACCTCTCTTACCGTTTGAAACGTTTTAGTTGGACCCAATCTGGGACCCTGTGGGGACCATGGTACAAGACGTTTCCACTTAAATCGTTGCAATTTGAAAATAACGCCACACTCCCTTTCCTCTTTTCACATTTGTCTCACCATTTAAGATTTATAGGGGTGACCATGAACTTTTCAATTAAGTATTTGTATACACTTTGACCCGTCGCCATTTTGCACAGCGTTGTCATTGAGAGTCGAGACTTCGTGCATATTCTTTTATTTTATAACAGCTTTCAAACCATGTGCACCCCGCTTGCCATTTGAAAATTTTGAGTTGGACCCCGTCTGGGACCATGAGAGGACCCAGGGGCATTTTTTTTATCCAAAAAAGTGTGTCCTTGGACATGATGGGATACGTATTGTCCGAGTTTTCCATTTACTCAACCGTTTCCGAACAAAAGACTCGGTTCAAACTATTCTGCCAGATAATTTTTTGTAGTTCTTACATTACAAAATATGTTGTAACTCACGATATTTCGCCCGGTGGCACGTATAACTTTGGGATTTATCTAGTTATAACATATCAAATGTAAACACAGTTGTCTCGTTCGGATCTCAGCGGAGTCACTGCGTGACCCTTCCTTGTGAGTAACAAAATACATCGAATACATACCCTGGAGTCCGGTACACAGAGCTTTTATGTTATTAATCGAATGTTTATTTATGAGAAATGAACAAAATTGCTTCACTCATTTTTGAGTAACTCATCCGAATATCTCAACCATCAGAATAATCTACCAGTTATACTATATTATCAGGTTATTAATGAAATATTAATTTATGAAATTTGAGGAAAATTATCCAAGTTGTTTTTCAGAAAGTCGTCCGAAAAGAACTCGTCTCAAGAATAAACAAATACTTCAAGATTTTTTTTTTAAGAAAAATGACATACCACAGTATAAGAATTGTTAATGTGATATCGATAAACGGGATATTAAAAAAAAAAAAAAAAATAGAACTGTTTTCGAGAAAGTCACAATTTTATAGTTTCTTTATTTAGTAAAGTATAGTTAGTTTCGCAAAAAATAAAGATTTAGCAAAACCTAATGTAAACTAACCATAAACACAATATGAGTGAAAAAATGTTGAAATTCATTGTGCCTGGGAACCGCGAAGTTCTCCCGACCAGTTATTTTTTCAATAAAATCGTTATTTTTATTTTATTTTTTTTTCTTACGAAACTAACAACCGCTTTTGAAAACTAAAATAAATTGAAAATTTGAGTTGGAAAATTATAAAAAAAATGTTTATGAGCGGGCTGACCACACTTGGCGGGAACCTTTCTTCTAGAGTAAAATGTATAATTTTGCGAAACTAACGAAATTTCCAGGAAAAGTAACGTACACTGACGTTAAACAACAATGTTGAAGTGAAAAACGAAAAACGAGGATAAATATTTATTATTGTGCTAACGTCTGTGTATTTGAATATATTATGTTTATTTGTAATAATCTATTTATGCATGTGATATATGTGTTTGTACGTGTGGAATTATTAGTGTAGCTTTTGTTGTCATTTCAATGTGTGTCATTTCACTTATTATTCTATAAATTTTTGTTATTGCAATTTTACATCGTGATCATTCCATTGTCAAATGGCAGATAAGAAATGATTAGCCTTAACTCCGCCATCTAAAATAAATAAAATAGATAACTTCACACTTAGCGGTAATCTTTATTTTTCGAATAAAATGTGTATTAAAAAAAAACTAACAACAGTTTTAGCAAAACTAACGCACATTAACAATAAAATAACGATATCAATGGTAAAATGTTGAAATTCGTTTGTGGGTGCTAAACCGTGAATTTGGGCTACTCATTTATTTCTTCAATAAACTCTTTGGGTTAACTGCCGCAGATGGCGGCCCTGAAATACAAAAATTTACGGAAAATTGAACAAAATCAGACTAAATGTGATAATGAGAATAACAAACGTCAGAAAGTTCATCACTGTATGTTAATTAATAAGAGAGAAAACTTAAGATAAATTGTGGACTGTATGTGTTCGCGGATTGATGTGAAATAAGGTGATGTGGCAGTAGGGCACAATCTCACAGTGTGGCAGTAGGGCACAAACCCAAACTGTGTTATTAACTAACTTAGGATATGTATGCTACTGTATTTTCATGGAGGTCAAGGTGCAATAAAATGAGCCCTGCGGGGCTTCAAACCCGTCTTCACTCGCTATCGCTCGCTCGACAATACTGTGTGAATTAAGTATTGAGCTGTATTACAGATTTGTACGAAACTGGTGACTGTAATCTATGTGGGGGTTGGGAGATTTGTGTTCTAGAACCTTGTGGAGGGGAATACATAAATGTAGAGCGAAAACTAATAATAGGGGAGTTGCATGTGATCGCAATGCAAACTTTGTAATCAACTTGCGACAAACGACACTAAATGTAGTTTGTGAAATTACTAACGTCGATATATTTAATTCTTTGCAAAGTAAATTTGCGAAGCAAGACGAATATTTTGCGCTGCAGTGCGATCGCAAAGTTGGGAAGACATTATATTTAATCGGCCGATTGTTTTAGCCATTAATAAGTAGGGTGCAGTTTGCAACACTTAACAGTTCTAAGGTACTAATTTTGCGCAGTAATACTATACCTATTGATGCATACAGATGAAGGAAAGAGCAAAACAAACATGGGAATAAGAAATATTTGTGATTAATAGTGAATAGTGGAGGCCAGAAATGAAACAGGAGTAATTGTAGGTAAGGTATATGAAAGTAACACAAATAAGTTGTAGTACAACGTGGAAAACAGATTCATGTGGCAGTTTAGCCAAAACTTTACTTTTGCGAAACGATCATAATCAGTAGTTCGTGCAAAACAAAGGAGGCAGATAGATAAAAAGAAAATGATGTATTCATTTAGATGGTCGGCACAAGTTCACAGACGTTGTTCGCTTATACAACTTGCTAGTCGAGCTAACTGTGCAGGAACAACGTCGACATCTATTGGTGCTTTCTTGTACTACTTGAGTTGCTTGATGAACTTGAAAGAAAATCATTAAAATAGGATAAAAAGAAACTTCCATTTACAAATAACTTATTGTTGATCTGGCTGGGTGCAATACAGTAGTAGTCAAAGAGTCTAGCCAACAACAATTTAAAAATGAGAAACATAGATGAGATTTATTTTGCTACTTGGTTTTCATTTGTGTAGTGGACATAGGTTGCTTAGGCCACTATTCCACATAGGTCTAGAACATTTAAGATTACAATATTACTTTAAGATCTAATATTTATTAATCAAACATTTAATCTCTTATTACCAATGTGTGAAAGTATAGCAATATTATTACAGCTTCTCTCGTCTTCATTGTTTCATAAGATATTTTCCTATGCTGTAAACAGTACCAAATCCGTACATATAACCCCATTTTTATACAAAAGCA